>NC_056733.1:1674941394-1675028894 GCF_019279795.1 Protopterus annectens
CTTTCCTCACTGTAGTGTGATCTAAGAGTTGGAATAAATAGTTGATGGGGTGTGGGCGGCACAGCCCCCCACAGGGTGGCTTCCCCACCTGCATAAATGGAATGTTAGTTGTAAGAGGTTGGGTTTACGGCAAGGGTGGCATCATTATTAATTGCTGTAAAATGTCGAATTCGACATTTTCGGCAATTACTGTAGATTTATGACTAACTGAACAGTCGTAAATCTGTAGATTCGACATTATTTGTCAACATTTAGGTGCCGAATTTATGTTGACTTTCGATATTTTAAAAGTAAACCATATGTATATATATATATATATATATATATACATATATATATATATATATATATATATATATATATATATCAAGAAGGCAGCTACACTTCTGTAGGCAAATGCTGCGCTGAATATAAGCAAAAACGTGAAAATAGAAACAAACAATTCAGCTACAGCAACCACGCAAGTTCCATAAAAAACAACAGTTGTATAATCCAACAGTTTGGTTACGAGAGTATCGTCATTAAAGGAAATGACATGTCAATGGTTCTATGTGATTGGTAACAATGTATTTAAACACATTTTTGTACTCAGTCCGTTAAGGTGAGATGAAGCAATACTGTGAAAGTGCTTACTGACTGAGTGCACAATAAATACATTCTGTTTGTTTTTCGTATTTTGGAATATTTATTTGTTGCTATACGAGTCTTTGGAACATTTACTTGCTGCAACACGAACTGTTGGATTATACAACTGTTGTTTTTTATGGAACTTCCATGGTTGCTGCAGCTGAATCGTTTGTTTCTATTGTTTTATATATATATATATATATATATATATATATATATATATATATAGATATATATATATATATATAAATAACAATAGAAACAAACGATTCAGCTGCAGCAAAAATGCAAGTTCCATAAAAAACAACAGTTTTATAATCCAACAGTTCATGTTGCAGCAAGTAAATGTTCCAAAGATGTGTGTGTGTGTGTGTGTGTGTAGATATATATATATATATATATATATATATATATATATATATATATATATATATATATATATATATATATATATATATATATATATATATATATATATATATATATATATATATATGGGTGGGTCCACTACATAAGACTGAAAACCCATAATACCGATGCTCATAATCCCAAGAACAGATACCCAAAGGACAAGAAGACTGGAAGACCAGACACACTACACTAAACGCACCACACACATACAAATACACACACTGTCACTCAAAACACAAACATACAAACCTACACTACATACAAGCAGGGGGGACAGGGCCATGGCTGTGCCCACCACACCCCCCTACTTAAATATTCTAACACCAAGGTTGCACTACATAGACAAACACACAAAAGCACCACCAAACACCTGCATTCCCCTCGCAAACACACATCACAGTCACAACACACACTTACACACACACTAAAGCCCCTAACCAATACACTCAAACATAGATACTTACCTGATCTTTCACCAATCCATTCACAAACTGCAACACCAGAAGCGCTACTTCAACATCTCCGAATGTTGGGATTTTGAAATTCGCACTTTCGCACTAGTCTTTTGGTATTTAGGGGTTTCAGCTATATGGTCTCAAGATTTTGAAATTCAGTATTTCAAAATTTTGAGATTATGTAGTGAACCCATAAATATATATATATATATATATATATATATATATATATATATATATATATGAGGGCCTACTTCAAATGACTGAAATTTCATTTCATTTGACTGAATTTCATTTGACATAATACTGAATTTTCAAAATACTGAAAACTCATTTGACTGAACCTCATTATACTGAATTGTAAGCCATAGGCATGATATGGGTTTTCCTTCTCCTGTGACTTGCTTGTGATAACAAGAATTACTGTAACTTACAGTGCTGATTGTCAGAATACCAATAGTCATGTAGAAAGTAGTGTTGTAGTGTTTCTAAATGTGGGTATGTCTGTTTACATCTTTATGGGAAGTATCTCAAGTAATATGGCAGATGTTTTATGCGTTCCCAGCAGTAGTGGCAGGGTGTAGACTACTGTAAGGTAAGTAAAAGCTATCTGCCCTTTCCCCCACTCTAGTGCAATCCTGGAGTTGGTATAAATAGTTGGGGGGTGGGGGGGGCACAGCCTCCTCACATAGTTTGGTTTTATATCATCCGGTTTCTGTTAAGACGGTACATTAAGTATTTTTTAAGTTCTGGAAAAAAGTCAGTCATTGGTGTTGTAAGTTTGCATGTCTATGGTTTACAAGGTAGTATTCTGAAATGTAGCATTGTAAGGTTTAAGTTTTATGAGTGTCAGTCAAGTGAGTTTTCAGTATTTTGAAAATTAGGTATTTTGGTCTCAGTCAAATGAAAGTCAGTCAAATGAAATTTCAGTCATGTAAAGTAGACCCATATATATATATATATATATATAAATATATATAATATATATATATATATATATATATATATATATATATATATATATATATATATATATATATATATATATATATATATATATATATATATATATATATATATATATATATATATGTAGATAGACGAGTTTAACATAGCGGGACAGCTTTAAAAAAGCAATGGATATTCTCCGTTGCTTTTTGTAAAGCTGTCTCGCTATGTTAAACTCATTTAACATAGCAAAACAGTTTTTAAAAAGCAACAGAGATCTTGCATTCTCCGTTGCGTTTGCCCACAGCTCTGATGTACTGTGTAGGCATGCGCATGCGCAGTACATCAGAACTGCCGCAGAATACCAGACAGCCGTGGAAGGGCAGCAAGGTGGCATTATACAATGCCATTATTTAAAAAAGTAATTATTTTTTTTCTTTAATAATGTCATTGTATAATAGCAATAACCCACTTCTGGGTGTGGGTAATGCTGAATGCCCTCGTGACCAAACCACACCAACCGTGGGTAAATCCAGCATTACCCACACCCAGGCGTGGGTTATTGCTATAATATCCAATACCAATGATGATAGCAATGTATTTTCTTCTTTAATTATATCAGACAATAAACAGTGTCACACAGCAATGCTCTGAAATATTTTTAATGGCATTATCTACTCTTAACCTAAAGATATACTTGCAAATACATTTAGCATCAGCATCACATAGGAAACCATCAGTCAATTTCCATAAATTCCTAACTCCCTTCTGCCACTACAAGGTTATTGTGGAATCTGCAAGCACTGTAGCACAGAGGGATGAAGTCCTAACAGTTGAGTGTGCCTATAGGATTGTATTGGGTACAGAATAAACTATAGTCCCCCAATGGTACAATTTGTGACTGCTTGGTTTATGGTATTTGTGGGACATTCATCAAGCATTCTCTGCAGGGATGCATGGTCCATAAATGGGGTGTAGATGTAACATGTGGATACATGGTAAGGGTACCAAGTGGTAGATGATTAATGTCAAAAAAATCCCCAGGTGGAAGCAGTCAGTATACAACCAAAAGAATGCCCTTAGGTTCTTTGACAGCCTAAACCTTATAACAGAGATAGTCCAGGGGCAGTAAGAGACACTGTTAGACTTAGTTATGGATGAGGATATTGTGGTATATAGAAAGAATAAAGCAAACTGGGGACAAAATATTGTGGAACTTGTCCTAACTGCACCCTATACACTAAATCTAAAATGTCCTCTTCAGTGGGCCTACACAATATACCTGGTTGCTTAATCAGCAGTATTAAATATGCCCTCTCTGTATTTTTCCAAAAACTGTTCAACTTAAATATAGTCACATGGTATGTTTTGAACTTTTGGAAAACTAGTATTTATTTTAGTCCATAAAGTATTTACACTTCAGATTCCTCAAATAGCAAGAACTATAGACCCTTCAGTCTAATCAGCCTAATTTGCAAAGCATGGAACATATTGTATCTGACATGTTTATGCTGCAATACAAAAAAAATTTTATAGCTCTAAGGCCAGACCAATACTGTTTTGTCATAGGAAGTTCATGCCTACCTTATTTAGTAAAGAGTTTTGAGAAAAAAAAATAAACTTTGATAGTGGTTGTGCAGTTTATATAGTGTACCTGTATCAGTCCAAATAATTTATTATTCCCTGTGCTGGAATTGTAAATAGCTTTAACACGGTGGCGCAGCAGTTAGCATTGTTGCCTCATAGCAAGAGGTTCTCCAGTTTGATTCACGGCTGGAGTGTTTTCTGTGTGAAGTCTGCATGTCTTCCACATGGTCAAATTAATTTTAAGACATACAGGTAGGTGTGTGTGTGTGTGTGTGTGTGTGTGTGTGTGTGTGTGTGTGTGTGTGTGTGTGTGTGTGTGTGTGTGTGTGTGTGTGTATGTGTGTGTGTGTGTGTGTGTGTGTGTGTGTGTGTGTGTGTGTGTGTGTGTGTGTGTGTGTGTGTGTGTGCCTTTCTTGAAGGTTGGGCGCCAGGCTGGCAACTCAACACCGTAGAAATTCATTGGCAATCATTAGTGGACCAGAGTTCAGCTGTGGCGACCCCTGACTGGGAAAAACTGAAAGAAAGACAGACCTAAATGTAGACCCTTATTTTGTAAGATGGATAGCATACAGGCTGATGAATAGAACCTAGTTAGTTAAAATAATAGATACCACCTAAAAAAACAAAAAAAATGACTAGTGGTGTTCCATGTGGCATTTACTTCTCATGTTCATAGGTTCATAGGTTAGTACTAGGCTAATGGACCTAGGGCCTATACAAACCTAGCCATAACAATTCCCTGGCTATTTCTTCCCACAATATTTACTTCCCTGGACCCATGTTTAGCAGGTGAATAACGTGATCCCTGGGGTAAACTTCCTATCTCCCATCCAGTTGTCAAGGTTCCTTTTGAAGAGGGCCAAGGAGGTGCTCTGCTTGACATGTATGGGCAGTCTATTCCAGAGTATGGGGAGTCTCTGGGTCAGGAACCTATCCTCCAGCATGTTTTGTTCATTGTGATGACAAGGTTTAGGTCCCTGGAGCATGTGGCTCTGATGGATTTGGATTTCATTAAGTGTAGCATGTCCAACAGCTCTGTGTTTGACATGGCCTTGTATGTTAAGCAGAGATCACCTCTGAGTAGACTATATGCGACAGAGTATAGCTGGAGTATTTTTTGTCAGTCAGCAGAGGGCATCTGCTTTAGGCCTGTGATTTTTTTAGTGAGGTGTTTCTGCGGCCTTTCCAGTTGTTGCAAATGTCTTGTGAGGTACATACCAAATGGGGCATTGTACTCTATGATGGGTCTAATGAGGAATGAGTGTAGTGGGACAATGACCTCCTTTTTTCTGGATGAAAAGCCCTTAGTGATGAGGTGTGCCACATAGAAGGATTTCATGACTCTCGTGGCAATGTGGTTATCGAAGGTGAGACCACTGTCCACCTGTGTTCCTAAGTCTCTTATCACACTTTCAGTGTTTAGTGTACTGTCACCTATGTAGTAATTCATGGGTACATGCTTTTTCCCAAAGGGGATAACTATAAATCTCTTGGAATCGAGCTTGAGCCCATGACACTGGCACCAAGCATCTGTTTCTGTAAGGCCCTTTTGTAGAATATCCACATCATTTGCGGATTCAATAATGGCTCCCAGTTTGCAGTCATCTGCAAACTTTGTTAGCCAGAGTCTTTCAGTGTTGGCCTGTACTTCAGAGAAGTAGATGCCAAACAAGTGGGGTCCCAGGACTGAACCCTGAGGTACTCCACATGTCACTTGCTTGGAGATGGATTTGGAGTCAGCTACTTTTACAGTGTGGGTTCTGTCAGTAAGCCAAACCAGTAATCTAGACATATGGTTAATTACATTTGCCAAAGACTGCATGTTAGGGATATAGTTCACCCTACATCAAATACAATCCTAATACAGCAAGGGCTGAACCATAAACATGAATGATTAGAAATGGTCTCAAATATAATGAAGCATAGCATTGTCATGTTTGATCAAAAAAGTTCAAGAGTAGATTGCAGTACAGACAGCATTTCACTCTGCACTGATGTAATACACATTCAGACAGACAACAATAGTTAGTTTTTTCTGGTTTTGTCTAAATGCCCAGTTATTAACTGAAAGTTTCTCATCCATGTCAGATCAGTTATGGAATACAATGTGTATTTTGGCATGTATCTATGCAAACAATTCACACAGGCAGAAAAACCTTAGAGTTTCCTAGTATAACCAGAATAAACAGACTCAACTACCAAGAGAGGCTAAAAAGTTTATGCTTGTAATATATGAGCCTACATCATACTCCTGATCTGTGCATATACTACTAACTCTATGGTTACACCAACATGGAGAAAGGTTAAAGTAATATAGAAAGAAAACTCACATTTTTCTCTTAAATTTGAAATGCTAGACCTCAGAAACTGCACAGAGATTTTGTGATAAAGAATTCACCAAGAGGAAGAATTAGCAATGACAGACACTTCTTAAAGATAATATTTCAAGTATCAGCTGAATGTAATGTGCCAGAATATTCAATACTGTTATATGAATATCAAAATCCAATCTATGTGTATGAATCCTGATATTATGCTAGTGTGTATGCCATAATGGATCTTTTAAGTTGTATTCAGTTGGCACAGTTAAGGGCTGCATAACCTGTTTACATGTGTGGGTTCATGACTGAAGGGAGCAGAAAAAAGTGAAATGCAAGAAGTAAAGAAGTGGATAAATATCAATGTTTTCTGGAGCAACTAACTGGAGGGCTATAGCTATTTTGATTCTCACAAATTTCAATTGTACTTTTCCAACACAAATTATTAATAATAATAATAATAATAATAATAATAATAATAATAATAATAATAATAATAATAATAATAAACATGGAATTATTTTATACTACTTTATTTCTTTTCCTTTAAATCAATGTTCTCCCACTCCAGCACTTTATCAGCGGAGGTTGTATTTTCTTTTTTTTTCCCTTCTGCTAGGAGAATGTCCTTCACTTACATGGTTCCAAATAATGAGAAGATCTTCTGTATCATTTTGCACAATGGTAAAGTGTTCATTTTTAATAGATTCCTGGTGTTTTTTCTTTTGTATTATCATGTGAATATTTGTCAAGGCACAGTGGCATAGCAAATTACTCCTGCAATTGCGTTCAGTATGAATTAAGAGTGAATTTCCTAGAAGCTTGCCAGAAGAATTATTCTTGTCAAAAAGGTATCAAATGAAGCTGTCACTTTCTTTCAGGAGCAAGCTCTCCTACACCAGCAATTTGAGGGTCATTACTCTTCATACCCGTTACTTATATAATCAATATATACCAACTACACTTATCACAAGATAATGGGGAAAATTGAAATCACCTTGCAATTCTGAAACAAAGATCACACAAACCCAATCTCACAGATGAGCCACTAAGTAAGGAATGCCAGTCTGGGAGGTGCATTTCAAGGAATTTGCTTTCTAAACTATTTTGCCCACTGCTAAATATTTACTGACTTGTAACTATTCTACAACATCATACGGGTTGGTACTCCAGGTTCCTTCTCAGGTAGAGTGGTTTCCTTTTGGAGTCAGCACTCCTTCAGCTGCCTGTGTGGGGTTTTACTAAGTGCTCCAGAGTCTTCCCATATCCCAAAGACATGTTGGCACTTTCTCAAAATTGCCTTTAGGTTAGTGTAATATGAGTGTGTGTGTGTGTATGTGTGTGTGTGTGTGTGTGTGTGTGTGTGTGTGTCTATGACTTGTGATAGGTTTGCACCCTTTTCATGATGAGCCTCTATGACTTACATACAATGAGTAGCAGGAAAGTATACTGTTTTTTTTTTTGCAACTTTCAATCAATATATAATTCGAAAATAATAAATGAATAAATTGTTTGATTGTACTCATCTGCTTTGGAAACATCCACATTTGTATAGTGGCATGATTTAAACTTAACATGAGAGTTTTCTTAGTTCAAACTTTTTGTAATCTACGTTAAGTATGCAGAAGAAGACAACAGTAGCATTTTGCCTCAGAACTTGATTCTAGCAAAACTGCTGGTAAGGCATGTTTCCAAGGAATTAAGTTTTTTTTTTATTATTTAAATTTTATTTATATTATTTAGTGTATTGATTGGCTAAAAGTGAAGTGTCTACTATTAGGATGCAATTAGCTGCACTTAGATGGTGACTGACTATCATTCTGAAGGGCTATGACTGATTCAGATGAAATCAGTCAGATTCTTGAAATACTACAGTGTGATGTTTGCAGAAAACCATTTAAGCAGGTGTGTATGCAATGTCACTAAATTATCAGCAGTATGCTATCCGAGCTATATTATTTACTTGGGTGTGCGCAGGAAAATTTCACATTAAAGAAATTATGGCATCTTTGAGATGAAGACATGATTCCCTGGTTGATGATGTTGTTATAGTCTAGATTTACATATATATGACTTATCAATCAGGTTAGATGCACCAGATCATATTGGATAAATCAGTAACCCTCTTAGTTTGCCACATGCATTGGTTTCTACTCTGGTACTCTTTCCATCCCCACATTTATGGTGTATCATGGCTGCACAGCTTAGACTCCATTGTTGTGAGTTATGCTCCTGTTGTTACATCACAGCAATTGTGTACTGACATATCACATGTCACATCTGTATACACATCTCACCTTTTTTGAGTTTCACAACTTCACCACTTTTTCATCATAGTTGTATATTGCTTCTTCTAAAATTTGTGGTTGTTGTCTGACATCCTAAAGGACTGCAGTCACTAATGACAGACCTTTGGGTTTCAGACTTCATACCCTTTAGACAATGCATGCTAGTGGCACACCTGTTATTCTATTCACTTTCACAATCTATAGAATTATTTTTTATTTTATTTACCAGCTGTCCCTAATTTTTGTATCTCTGTCCCCACATTAGCTGTGTGTTTGCCCACTATTCTTGCACTGGATTTGTGAGAGGTGTATGTATAGATAATTCAAATATCTCCCAGGATCATATTGTCCTTCACGTTTTTAATGTTGTACATTTATGTGACTACTGGTTATATATATCACATTGCAATAAATCTTAAACATGTCCAGGAGTCAGGCAATGAATTCCATAGCATCCTTCATCGTCTGTCTGTCGATAGGCTTTCTTTTGTTCATAGCTTCTTGTTTTACTTATCTGATAATGTTGATTACATCCTCATCATGGACCTGAATGCATTCACTCCTTTTGGGCTACGTGGTTTGCCTCGCACACTTTTTTATTTATATCATGTACACAGATATGGCTATGCAGTTGATTACCATGATGTGGCCACTAGCTTATGCTGTGGGCTTGAGAAGAGGTTCTTTGTCATTCTACGTGACTTGGCTGCATGCATATTTGATTAGGATTACTGCTCATCTTTAAGGTGTAAATTGTGTTAGCATGGTTGTGATGCTAATGGATCCCTCAAATAACAGTATGGTTTTTCAGTCTCAAATCAATTTAAAAAATATATACATATAAAGCTAAATGTAAACAAGCTGCCTCAGTTGTTGACGGTAGTTCACTGAAAATAAAGGAACATAATTTATTGGGTTACTTCATGCTGGCTGTTACACAATATCGTGCTACCTCCTTTGAGAGGTGGTGAAAAAGATAATAAAAGTACCAATCTAATGCTATGATGAATGTTTCTCAAAAAATGATGTCCATCAATTAAAAATGATTTGTGAAGCTGTGAACTATGTTGAAGCAAAGGAAAGTGAATGCATTGAAATATAGAAAGAATGAATGAAAGGCCCTGGCAAGAGTGTTGTCAGAACCAATGAGCGACTATAGTACAATGGTTCAATTAGACCACTTTGATGATGAAAGGGAAGGTTAGTAGTGCAGAATTTCATACATTTTGTAAACCTGGAGTCACAATGTCACTGGATTATACTATTAACCTTTGCTGGTAAGTGACTCAAATCTACACGAATTGGAGATGACAGAAGTTTTGAGCAGGGAAGGAGTGCACTCACTTTATAATGATGAGCACTACCTTGGCTTTCGAGGAAAGAGATATGGACAATGATGGAGGGGGTTACACGAGTAAGCCAAGTGCATCCTCTGTTTTGCTTTTGTGATAAAAGAATGCAGATGAAACATCCAGCCACAGATTTGGATATGTGAAGTGGCAGAACACTTCTGTATCTAGTGCATTAGGATAGGACATTCTTAATTTAGGGATTTCTTGAATGTATCCTTTGTTCCCCTAAGCATGCCTTTATTTATGGGAGGATGAGTGAAGCAGTTTGTTTTGCAGATAATATCATTTTTTAGATGGGAAGCAATAACAGAATGAGTTTCACAAAAGAACAGTGTTATCAGCATAGAGTCAGAAAGGTAGTTTGATATTTTCAGATGTGCCAAGTAAGAGGATATCAGGATTCCGAAACAAAAGTTTTATAATAGCAGTTTAGTGTTTTGTAATTTATGCCTTTAAAAAGTTGCCCTGCTTATAACTCCATGAATTTGTTTGGATATGTATGTACCAGAAGGTATCAACTGATTTAACAGAAACAAATCTTTCCAAGCAAGTCATCTGTATTGTTCTGATGCAATATGGTAATGGCTTAAGGCTTATGAATTACATTATGAAATTTGTACTAGTTAAGTTAAATAGCATCCCCTTAGACATCTTTGTCTATAATACTGTCAGTGTGAAAGCTGAAGGTCAAATGAGGACCTGATTCTATTCAGAGGTATTTGTCTGAATTAGCTGAACAATGAGATAGACTAGAACATTGAAAATGGATATAAAATGTTTGTTGTAGAACCTTTGGGTGCTGCTAAAGATCACAGATTTTTTTGTAAGAATTACCAAGTTCTCATCTCCTTCTGTATGTTTATTGTTTCATACTGAAATTGTATTATATGTTCATATGTTCAGAGGTTCATAGATTGGTACTAGGCTACTGGCCCTAGCATAGACAAAGCCTAGCCATAACAATTCCCTGGCTATTTCTTCCCACACTATTTACTTCCCTTGACCCCTGTCTAGCAGGACAACTGACGTGATCCCCCGGGTGAATTTCCTGTCTCTCATCCAATCATCAAGGTTCCTTTTGAAGAAGGCCAAAGACATGTATGGACAGTCTATTCCAGAGTATGGGGAGTCACTGGGTCAGGAACCTATCCCTCCAGAATGTGTTGTTCATTGTAATGACCAGGTTTAGATCCCTGGAGCATGTGGCTCTGAGGGAGTGGAATTTCTTTAAGTGTAGCATGTCCAACAGAAATGGGTTTGACATGGCCTTGTTTGTTAAACAGAGATCTCCTCTGAGTAGGTGATATGCGACAGAGTATAGCTGGAGTTTTTGTAGACATTCAGCATAGGGCATCTGCTTTAGGCCTGTGATTCTTTTAGTGAGGTATTTCTGTGGCCTTTTCAGTTGTTGCAGATGTCTTGTGAGGTACATACCAAATGGAGCGTTGTACTCTATAATGGGTCTAATGAGGGATGAGTACAGTGGGACAATGACCTCCTTTTTCTGGATGAAAAGACCTTAGTGATGAGGTGTGCCACATAGAAGGATTTCCTGACTGTTGTGGCGATGTGGTTATTGAAGGTGAGACCACTGTCAACCTGTGTCCCTACGTCCCTTATCACACTTTCGGTGTTTAGTGTACTGCCACCTATATGGCAATTCATGGCTACATGTTTTTTTCCCAAAGGGGATAACGATACATTTCTTGGCATTGAGCTTGAGCCCATGGCTCTGGCACCAAGCACCTGTTTCTGTAAGGCCCTTTTGTAGAAAGCATCTGTTTCTGTAAGACCCTTTTGTTGGATGATTATTTTCTGATTCTGTTACTTTCTTGTCAAATGGTGTGTTGTAAAACTGATTCTGTATTCTGTACATTATTATATTTTTGATTTTAAATTCCAGACTGAACCTGTAAATTGTCCAAAGAGACCAGTGTTCTAGACTCATTAACACACTTAAATAAATAGTTGTGTACATACATACATACACATATACACACCTACACTGCTTAAGTGTTTCTAAAGACAAATGACCATGTTGTTTGCATTATCTGCGGCCAAGGCAAGTAGAAAACCATAAGAATTATTTATCACATGTAAGTAAAGCTGGTCAGAAAGGAAAGTGATAAATAAAAAATGTAAACAAATGGGGCCTAGTACATAGCATTTTGGCACACTAGACTTAAAATGTTATGGGTATAGAGTTAATAAAAATAGATATGGACACAGATGGAGAGCACAGGGATGAAACAGAATTGCCACTTCACAGCAAGAAGTTCTCCAGTTCAGTTCTCAGCTGGGGTACCTTCTGTGCGGACACTGCATGTTCTCTCTGTGTTTATGTGGGTTTTCTCTGTCTGTTTTCCTCCCGCACTCCAAAGATATGCTGTAGGTGGACTGGACAGTCCCAAGTGGCCATCAGTGTGCAAACATGTGTGTGATACTAAAGAACAATAGTGGCAAATCTATCCACCCAGAGATGTGAACATTGCATTTTGATGATGGTAACAATTGATGTTTCGCAATGAACCCAAGTGCAAACATGGGAAAAAGGGGGTGATGGATGGATATAAGGTAACAGAGATGAAAGCTAAGATGTTTACCTGATTAAATAAAACATTGTGATCTACTGAATCAAATTTATTTTTACAGGTCAAAAACCAGTTCCTGGTTTGGACCAAATACAATTTCAAATTAAATAATTCAACATGCTAGAGCTATAACAAAGCCTTAAATGTTGACTGAGGGCAACAATTCTTACTTGTGAGCAAGACAAATAATCTGGAATCACCTCAGTTTTTTTCTGAAACTGTCTAGTCTGGTAAGGTTTTATTTACTAAACATTTGATCTTATTTTGTACCCAAACACAAGCTGCATAATCACATCACAGAAGCCTGTATTGTGTTATATGGCCCTACTAAAAGCACTCAAGTCCCAAACAGTCAAAGCCAGTGACTTAAGTGTCTTGAAGCTCATATAGGCTGCCACTCATGCTCAAATTCAAATATGAGTTCTGTCAAGTAGCTGGGGAGGGAGTTGGAGGCACTGGGAATGTAGATTAGGGCAGCAATCAGGAAGAAAATGTAGGTTTAATTAGTTGCAGGGGAGTTTTGGGGTTAGGCAGCAGGAAGGGAGTTTAAAGGTTAGAGAGTGGGAATAGAGTTTGAGGTTTAGAGAGTAGAATGGGAGTTTTAGGGTCAGAAAGTGTTTGGGAAATTTAAATTTAAGAAGAGTAGTTGGAATTTTAGGGTAAGGGAGCAAGGACCCGAGCAAGGAACTGCTTAGAAGTTTTAGGGTTAGACTTTGTGCTCTGGTAGGGCTATAGAGTTTTGTATGGTAAGGGGTTTGAGAGCTGAATAGCTACATGAGATTTGGGTAGTTGAGGTAAGAACACTTGCTTTTGTGAGTAAATGTCAGTATGCAAGTGTGTTGTGATCAACTAGCCCATAAACACTCATAGTAGACCCATGGTGTATATTACAACAATGTATTACAAAGAAGAAGAGAAACTTAAACATCATTTTTTTATATTTTGTGAAATTGTTGCATGTGTATGATAAAGAAAGTGATATAATTGTAATAAAATCCATACAGTGAAAACTAATTATAAAGAGTAGCCTGAATTAGGACAGCTTTTAAATAACAACAATGGTAATTGAATACAATTTACAGAATGCAAATGTTAGTTTAACAGATCAGTTGTTTAAAAACAAATAGTGCAGGAAGTTTATTATGTTTATTTTTTATTTATTGTTACCTTCCACTGATGAATTACATTTATTTCATTTGAAAAGTTTTTTCTACTATTTCTACTAATTTTCTTACGTTTGTGTATTTTCTATCACTGTTTTAGAACTAGTTCACTTCAACATAGGTGTGTGTACTTAATTGAAGTTTTGCAAATGTCATTGTATATATCATTTTCTTGCATACAATAATTATTCAACAGAATATTTAGAAAACAACAGATCCTGCTAATAGAACTTGTCTGCATCATCAGAAATTGTCAGCCAAATAGCGATCATTGAGGGTGCTAAGCAAATGTCTTGCTCTTTTTCCAAAAGAATTTGTATTTTCTGTAAGAGTGAAACTGTATCAAGTAACTGCTTTTGCCTCTTAACAAACACATGTAATTATGCTGAGACTTCATGAGACTAGCTAATCTATACCTTATACTAATCACATCTGTTCATTTTCCATACTAACTAAAAATGAAACAAACTCCTATAATTGCACCAACAGAATGTACAATAAAGCTAAAAAACAAATACTCACTGAAAAAAAAACATAGAGGTCAATAATAATTTAATACTTTTTTAAAATTGTAATAAGAGTTTCTGCAGAATACAATGACTGATAGAAATTACTCTTAAATACAGATGAAACATCACATAACATCACATGCCACAATCACTTGATGAACACTTCAAAATGTATATTGTTTAAAAATTAAAATACAGAATTTGAGCAGAACTTTACAAAAATAGTTAATTTAATTGATTTTTCTTCTAAAATACATTTGTCATTGACTGTTTTATTCAGTGCTTGCTTTATCTACTGCTAATAGAATCTGACATTTTACTTCAGCAGCTTCTAACAAATTATTTAAATCTCAAACTCTGATATTACTTTTGAAATGATCCACAATAAAAAAAAATGCAAGTGGTTTAAAATTTGCACATTAGGTTACATGTTTTGTTAATGCATTCAAGAATTTTCATTTTTTTTTATTTAATGACTAGTTGTTGTGTCTTTTGGCTTTTCCCGGTAAGGGGTTGCCACAGCGGAACTCCGGTCCGCTAATGATTGGTAGTAGATTTTTACGAGCCGAGTTGCTGGCCCTGACGCACCACCTTCAATGAAGGTACGCCCATTTATGCATGTCTCCACACAGAAGACGCTCTAGCTGAGAATTGAACAGGACAATGTCTTACTGTGAGGTGACAATGCTACCGCACCACCACTGCTGTATATGCTCATTAATTCACTGTGAGTGCCATTTTTTACTTTACTAACATAGAACACTCACAGGAATAATAAAGTCACATTTAATGTTTTTAAAAAGGGCTATACTCCACATTAATGTGCCTTCATATTATACCACCATTACAACAAGAAATAAGTAATGGTCTTTGTTCATCATGCCTCCTGGATCCTTTCTCAATAAGCTTTTTAATTTTTTAGATTTTTTCATCACAAATCCAGGATTCTTACCAATAACTTTCACTAAATCCTGATTACCCTTAATTATTTTCAAGTTGTCAGAAATAATTTTGTTTATACTGTTCATATCTAGGCATACAGGCAATGGAAATGCATCATAACACTTTTATTAAATGCGACTTTATTTTTGTTGCAACCTCTAACCAATATGGGAGGAAAACTTAGTCCATCTTTCGCTATTAATCTGTTGTACTATTTCTTTAAGCTTTTCAATTAATTTCTTCTCCCTTAAAACAAATGATGTAAAACTTTCATTTCAACCTTTAATCCATCATCTACACTAACCAATCCCCTTAACTTAATAAAGTGCCCTCTTACGACATCCCATTTTATAAATGGTGAGTGTTATACATCAATATTTGGCCAGAAAAAGACCTTTTAAATGTCTTAGCAAAAAATGTAACTAAATGCTAGGGCATACTGGGGCAGTGTGGCAACTGCCTCATGTACACAGACAATCCCCTCCTCCTACCACCCAACACTACAACCTGTGAGAGATGTTCTTATATAGCCAAACTGGAAGCAAAGCTCTCTCCGGCCAAGACTGTGCTAGACAGTCAAGTGGAGAAGGTTAACACCTGCATTACACCTCAAGCAACTCATAGCCCTTCCAAACCCACACCATCAACACCCACACATAGCAACACTAGACCCACATATGCGGAGGCCCTTAACATTAACCTGCCCAAGCAACAAGGACCTCCGAAGCCGAAACACAAACAAGCACCAGTCACAACCAAAGTGACACATACCTCACAACACCAGTGTGCCACCCAACAACAGCCCCTAAGGCAAGACAATGTACCCAACACTTTAGTCATAGGTGACTCTGTAGTCAGGCACACTGATGTCCCACTCACCAGGCTGAACAAGGAGAAAATTATAGTCAGCTGCCTGTTGGGTGCCAGGATCCACCACATAATGCATGCACTGAAGTCACTCCACAACAAGTACAAATACGACTCTGTCACTGTCCATGCTGGAGTGAATTACTTTAGACATACCTCCCTGGACTACATGAAAAGAGACATGGAAGAGCTCTTGGATAATGTGACCCAGGCAGGTATGACCCTAGCCCTGAGTAGCATCCTGCCTTCGCCCAGAATGATACCACAGTATAAGGACAAAATGATTGACTTCACAATTGGCTAAGCTTCTGGTGTCATTCAAAGGGGATCCAGTATTTGTCTGCCTGGGAAGACATGATCGACAAACCACGATGCTTTGCCAGAGATGGTCTGCACCTGTCACCCCTGGGATTCAGGTTATTGGCTAAAGCTCTTGCCACCCCTATAGTGCCTTTTTAGGCAAGGTTCAAAGGATAAAACCACCGCCGTAACAGATACAAGCATGCAACATCTGAAGGAAATGCTACTCAATGCTAGAAGTCTAAACCTCAAAATGCACTCTCTCAAGGCACTCCTAAAAATGGAGAACAATGATATCTGTGCAGTAACTGAGACCTGGTTCAAGGCTCCAGAGAGCACCCCTGCGATACTAGGCTACGATACTTACCACACATTTTGGCCACAAAACCAAGACCAAAACACTAAAGGTGGAGAAGTGTCCATATTCCCCAAGGATATTCACACCTCCAAGCTAGTTGCCCAACACAATGCATCTGAAATTCTCCAGGTGCAACTAACACTAGCTAAGACTGCAATACAAATTGTAGCTTGCTACCGATCCCCAACCATGCCCCAAGATTCTCACTACACCTTTCTAAACATACTGGGAAATATTAAGATACAACCAAACACCCTAATACTGGGTGATTTCAACTACCCTGCCATTAACTGGGAAACTACTCAGGTACCAACTCTTTTCCTAACGGTTCTTGGATTTCATAAATTCCAATACCCTGGATCAACTAATCCATTGACCCACCAGAGGCTCCAATATCCTAGACCTTGTCATTACCAACATGGGAGAAAGATGCTCCACACCAGTGTTCACCCCCTCATTGGTCAGGTCTAACCATAATCAAATCACCTTTGACATCCACATCTCACCCCCATCCCCCAGTAAGGAATCCTCCTTAAAAGAATTCTCCAAAGCCAACTTCATGCTACTGAAGTCAGAAGTGGCAAAGTTTGCAACACCCACACAGATGGGATCTGGAAGTTCGACTGCAGAATCCTACACTAAGGCACCGTACGAGTACATCCACTCGTGCATAAATCGTGCCATCCCAAATCGAACCAAGATGCTCTTCTCCAAAAAAAGAAAGCCAAACTAGTGATCATCTGCTATAAACAAACTATACAACAGAAGGAAGAAACAGTTGCAGAAAAGAGGAAAATCCCAGGATGCAAAAAACTCCCTCACCAGCCTCAGTAAGCTGAGATCCCTCATAAAATCCTCAAAAGCTAGTTACAAAAATAAAATTGCCAAAGATTCCAACGACAACCACAAGGCATTCTATAGTTATGTCAAGAATCTAAATGGCAATGCTCAGATCTGCTCTGAGCTACAACAGAATGGCATTAAATACACTGATCCCAAGGATATTGCCAATATCCTGGCAGATCGATTTAGTGCCAACTTCACCCCCCTCTCACACCCTAAAGGGTCCATCTCAATACCAAAAGATTGCCAAATTCCGATAATCATGACCAGACATGGTAGAAACTGCACTCTCCAAAGCTAAGAATACAGCATCTATGGGACCAGATGACATCCCAGGCTGTGTACTACATGAACTACAAAATGAACTGGCACCTCACCTAAGTGTTGTGTTTAATCATAGCCTCACCTCAGGCTTCGTGCCCACTGAGTGGCGCACAGCTACAGTTATCCCATTCCGCAAGGGAGGATCCACCTTGGATACCGGGAACTACCGTCGCATCCGTCTGACAAGCCTGATCTGCAAGGGCATGGAACGCATTATCATGGAACTTATAAACAAAGACATTGGCAACCTGTAAACACTAGACTCCACCCAGTTTGGGTTTGTGAAGGGTCGATCTTGTCTCCTGAATCTGATTGACTTCTTTGAATCAGTCTCCAGAGCTGTGGACGAGTGTAAGGCAGTCCACACAACCTATCTGGACTTCAACAAGGCCTTCAACACCATCCCCCACTCTGGAATCATAAATAAACTTATTAAGTTGGGCATGAA
Source organism: Protopterus annectens (assembly GCF_019279795.1). Lineage (NCBI taxonomy): Eukaryota > Metazoa > Chordata > Ceratodontiformes > Protopteridae > Protopterus > Protopterus annectens. The sequence goes on from NC_056733.1 coordinate 1,674,959,726, forward strand.
TCCCTATGTCACTCAATGGGTTGTAACTGGCCTACTGACAGAACTCACACTGTAAAAGTAGCTGACTCTAAATCCAGCTCCAGACAAGTGACAAGTGGAGTACCTCAGGGTTCAGTCCTGGGACCACTCTTGTTTGGCATCTACTTTTCTGAAGTACAGGCCAACTCTAAGGGACTCTGGCTAACAAAGTTTGCAGATGACTGCAAACTGGGAGCCATTATTGAATCCGCAAATGATGTGGATATTCTACAAAAGGGCCTTACAGAAACAGATGCCTGGTGCCAGAGCCATGGGCTCAAGCTTATTGCCAAGAAATGTATAGTTATCCCCTTTGGAAAAAAACATGTACCCATGAATTACCACATAGGTGGCAGGACAGTAAACATCGAAATTGTGATGAGAGACTTAGGGACACAGTTGGACAGTGGTCTCACTTTTGGTAACCACATCTCCACAACAGTCAGGAAATCCTTCTATGTGGCACACCTCATCACTAAGGGCTTTTCATCCAGAAAAAAAAGGTCATTGTCCCACTGCACTCATCCCTTATTACACCCATTATACAGTATAATGCCCCATTTGGTATGTACCTCACAAGACATCTGCAACAGCTGGAAAGGCCACAGAAATACCCCACTAAAAGAATCACAGGCCTAAAGCAGATGCCATATGCTGATCATCTAAAAAAACTCCAGCTATACTCTGTGGCATATCGTCTACTCAGAGGCGATCTCTGCTTAACATACAAGGCCACGTCAAACCCTGAGCTGTTGGACATGCTCCACTTAAAGAAATCCCAATCCCTCAGAGCCACATGCTCCAGGGATCTAAACCTTGTCATCACAATGAACAAAATATGCTGACGTTAAGGTTCCTGACCCAGAGACTCCCCATACTCTGCAATAGACTGCCCATACATGTCAAGCAGAGTGCCCTCTTCAAAAGCAACCTTGATGATTGGATGGGAGATAGGAAATTTACCCCAGAGATCATGTCAGTCACCCAGCTAGACAGGGGACCAGAGACCCAAATATTGTTGGAAGAATTATCCAGGGAATTGTTATGGCTAGGCTTGTATAGGACCTAGGGCCGATAGCCTAGTACCAACCTATGAACCTAAATGTGAACATTTTAAAAAGATGGTATTTTTTTGTTCTGGATAATGTCAAATGTAAAATCAGAGGCAGAGACTTGAATAGTATGTTAAAAGTCAGTAAAGTCAAATGGAAAAGTTATTAGTGCCTGATCAGGTGTCAAGATTGAATGAAACAATCAATATCAAATGTATTTTAAAAGCACAATCATTGAATTTGTTTTTTACAAGTCTGTATTTGCGTTCTATATTTTAATTAATATCTTAACAAGACAGATTCTAGAAGTGTTCTTCAGTTGATTATGAAATATGATATATTATGTGTTGTTTCATCAGTATTTAATTTTGATTTCTATTGGTTGATGTATTTTGAAAAAAGTTCTTTGTAAAGTTAATATAACAAAAGCAATAAATTACTGTTAGCCTCCATGTTCTATCTGAGTGGTTGTTTGGCTTATGCTCCACACAAGGTTAGTCCCATCTTATAAGGCATTTCTTTATCACACCACATTCATCTTCCCAACCACAGCTTTGTCTGTTAATCCACTTAATTGCAGCCAATCTCTCCCCTCATTCCTTCTGCTATTATCATTTTAATTTTTCTGACATACCATCCCTCTCTCCTACCTTTCCAGAATCTCCTGTTCCATAACTTAGGCTGTTACTCACTTGCTATATTAGCAAAGTACATATCCGTCAAATATGATTTACTGTGTTGTAAATATATCTCTGTTAACTGCATGCACATAGTTTCTCTTCCTATCTATATACATATCCCTTTATTTACTAACCAATCTTCATTTTCTCTCATCTCTGGCACTCTTTGTCAATGTATTAATAATCATTTTATCAACTAACCACTGTCTCTTTTATCTTTTTTAAAATTCATGTCTTTTTCCTACTTATCTGTCAGTTGCGTATATATCTATCTATATATATATATATATATATATATATATATATATATATATATATACATATATATATATATATATATATATAAATATATATATATATATATATATATATATATATATATATATATATATAAATATATATATATATATATATATATATATATATATGGGTCTACTATACATGATCAAAATTGCAGAAAGCCAAAACCCCTATGGCCAAGATCATATGTTTGACTTCCGCAATTTTGATAAAAACAAAAAATATACACAACATTAACTGACTTTCTAAGTGTTAGCAGGGGTCCCCCCTGTGCCACCCACAACCCCCGTAACTTTAATATACCAACTCCGAGATTGCACTACAGTGCAGAAATGGAAATATTTCCATTCTGCACTGAACGGAAATATTCGTTGCACATGGTTAGGATTCCAAAAGTCAAACATATGGTCTCGGCCATATGGGTTTGACTTTTTGGCATTTTGACCATGTGTAGGGGACCCATACATATATACATATATATATATATATATATATATATATATATATATATATATATATGGGTCTAGGTTATAACGTCGACAGATGGGAAGACCGACAGCGAAATCACCGACGCGAGAAGATCGACGGATGAAAACACCGATGCGGAGAACACCGAGATGGGGAAAGGATGTGTAAGTATGCGGTAGTGACGGACGTTAGGGTGCGAGTAAGGTAAGTGTGCGATGTTGGCGGTCTGTAGGGGTAGGGGTGGGTTAAGTGAGTTAGGGTTAGGCTTGAGTTAGGTAAGGGTGCAGTAGTGAATGTTTTGGGTTAGGGGGTTAAGTGAGTTAGGGTTAGGCGAGTTAGGTAAGGGTGCAGTAGTGACTTTGTTTGGGTTAGGCGGGTTAAGTGAGTTAGGGTCAGGAGCGGGTTAGGTTAGTGTGCGATAGTGACGGACCTTAGGGTTAGGGTTTCGGTTAGGGTAGTGGATAGTTGTGTATGTAAGGTTTAGTGTTTGTTTGTTAGGATTTAGGTGTGCTTGTGTTGTGTGTGTGGTTTTTGGTCAGGGAATTTGTTTTGTTTATTGGTTGTTGTGATGATGTGTTGAGTGTGTGTGGTGTCGTGTTTGTGAGCTGTCGATGATGTGGTGTCGGTGATGTTGTTGTCGATGTTGTGTGCTGTCGGTGTTATAACCTAGAACCATATATATATATATATATATATATATATATATATATATATATATATATATATATCTCCCTTTACCTCTTCTAATTTAAACAAAATAAGCTTTTCTCTCTCACTCAACATTTTTATTATTTATTTGGTTACCCTGTAGTAAATTGTATTGTATTATACTTATAAAAATGACTACCTTTACAACTCTGTTATACCATAATGTATTGTACTTATAAAAATGACAATCCATATCAAATGCTTATATTACCCAAGTTCCTTTGCTTTCATTTAATATATTGGAGCTTTTGTCCTTGACCTTCCTCTGAAAGCAAGTTTGCAAAGGCAAACTTTTCTGGTTAAAAGATATCAGTAAATAAATAAAAAATAAACATGATTTGCCACATGACTCCACCAATTTGATTGCAGTAATGTAAAATATGCATACTGGTAAACATGACTGCTTCTATTAAAACAGTATTTAAATTTTGCACTCAGGAACAAAACAGAGCCTTTACAACATGATTATTTATTTTAAATAATAAATGCACTTGTATTAACAGATTTCATTGTTCACAATGCATTTGTTAGAGTTATCTCACAGATAATGTGATGAGATTGTGCATTTATATCATCATCATTGTCGTCTCCCTTGTTTACACTTTCTACATTGGATCAGGGTGTTGTCAACTGTCTCCATTACTCTCTCTCTCTGTTTAATGCCACTCTCCTGCCTTTTTTGACAGTCATACTTGACTGTTACTGGTCGTCTCTTACTGGACACTATAATTTCCTCTTGCCTTCTTCCTGTCTGTCCATGTTTATTTTTTTGTATTCTTTTCATTTTTTCTTTATTTTTCTTTATTTCTGAGCAACACTGTTGAAATAACTTTATTGTAATCCACAGAATTTAGAATTTTGTATACTCTGTAGGGAGAATTTAACTAAGTGCATAAGGTCCTTTAAATGAAGATAGGAATGTAAGATTCCAAAATAAGAAAAATTAGAAAATGCATGAAATCATTTGCTCTGTGTTGGTGTTCATATCTACAGCAGGATGGACTCCAATCAACCAATACTCCCCTCAGTGCCACAATCCTAAATAGATACACTTGGATTAATCCCCTCTCTGGACTAGTGTTGCTAGCAAAGCCCTTACTGACAACAATGTTTTCTACATGATAAGAGTGAGCCTGAGAGCTGTAGTCCTACACATACACAGGATATACTTAACTTTATATACATTATGGCCTTACATTCGTTATATCCAAACAATAGAGTTCTAAGGGTGGAACATGCAATAGACCTTGCAGAAATGCCATTTCCTTCTATGTGAGTTATCATGTTATACCTTGCGACACCTTAAACTGGTACTTCAATCACCACCAGTTTACTGGGCAAGGGCTACAAATTTATTAAGGACTCTTATCACTGAAGAACACACCAAACACATCCACCTTATTGTTTTCTTAAAGAAGTCATGAACAGGCACAAGTCTTGTTGCTTTCCCCCATGTGCATGACAGCTCTATCAGGCCCCTGATCCATTGGTTGAATCCAGGTCACCTGGTTCATAGCCAATGGAGACGGTAATGGTTCCATTAATTTCTAAAGAATTGCGTTGATGTTTGGGGTCATGATCTACCTCTGCAAAAATATCCATATAATGGCAGATGTTTATAGAGATGTCCAAATTTTTTGATATACACACATAACTATCAACTATAATCGAAACATTTGAAATACATTTTAAATATAGAAACAAAAGTGTTTATTTCCTTGAGAACCTATGCACTTGCTTTATAAAATGCAGTGTTGGTTGACATTCAGAGCCTTTAAAATTTTCTCTACTACAAACTCAGGAAATATATTTGGATCCAGCAGTCTAGCTCCCTTAAACATTCTTTTTTTTAGGTTCATAGGTTCATAGATTAGTACTAGGCTAACTGCCCTTGCAAGACATTTTAAGCCTAGCCAGTTATCCCTTGTGAGACTCAGACCCTGCACCTTGTGTTTATAAGGCAAACACCTTAACCATTAGGCCACCCTCCCAACCCTATCTATTTTATCTTTATTTCATGTTTCCTGAATCCTTTAAATTGTTTAGAGGCTTAATTAATTGTAAGTGTTATGTTTTATTGAGAAAAAAACATAGGTACATAGGTGTGTACTAGGCTAATGGCCCTGGGGCCTTTACAATCCTAGCCCATAGGATAACCCTGGCGTCGTGCCACCCGACCTTAGTTTCCAGTGCCTCTGTTGAGTAGAGCCACTGGAGTGATCCCCAGGGTGAATTTTATATTTCCCATTCACTCATCAAGATTTCACTTGAAGAGGGCCAGTGAGGTGCTCTGTTTGACATGTATGGAAAGTCTATTCCATAGCGTGGGCAGTCCCTGTGTTATGAACCTGTCCCTCCAGCATGTTTTATTGATTGTGGTAATGAGGTTGAGGTCTCTGTAGTGTGTGGTGTGGAGGGATTGCGATTTCTTTAGATGTAGCATTTCTAACAGAGCTGGGTTAGACATGGCTTTGTAAGTCAAGCAGAGATCATCTCTAATTAGGCAATATGAGACATAGACTAGTTGGAGTTTTTTGAGTCTGTCCATATATGACAAGTGTTTAAGGCCTAGGATCCTGTTTGTGAGGTACTTTTGTGGCCTCTCCAGTTGTTGCAGGTGTCTAGTGAGGTACATGCCAAGTGGGGCATTGTACTCGATGACTGGCTAAATATGGGAAAAGTAGAGGGAGACAATGACCTCTTTCTTCCTGGATGCAGAACCCTTAATAATGAGATGTGAAACATAGAAGGACTTTCTGACCACAGTGGCAGTGTGGTGGTCAAAAGAGAGGTTGCTGTCAAACTGTGTTCCCAGATCTCTTATAACACCTTCTGTGTTCAGTGGACTACCATTGATGTGGTAGCTTATGGGAACTGGGTTTTTCCCAGAGGGGATGATGATACATTTTTTGGCATTGAGCTTAAGGCCATGGTTCTGACACCAGTCATTGGTCTCAATGAGGCCTTTTTGTAGGATGTCAACATCACTTGGGGAGTTAATAATGGCTCCCAACTTGCAATTGTCTGCAAACTTTATCAGCCAGAGTCCCTTTGTGTTGGCCTGGACTTCTGAGAAGTAGATGCCAAACAGGAGAGGACCCAGTACCGATCCCTGTGGGACTTCACTCGTGACTGGTCAGCAGTTTGACTTGGAGTCAGCTACTTTCACACCATGGGTTCTATCTGTGAGCCAGTTTGCAACCCACCTAGTGATATAGGGGATGATGCCTAGCTTAGTGAGTTTTTCTATGATTCCTGAGTGGGGAATGGTATCAATGGCCTTGGCCAGATCAAGGTAGGCTGTATGAACCATCTCGCCTTCATCCACAGCTCTGGTGACTGACTCAAACAAGTTGAGCAAGTTGAGCAGGCATGATCTACCCTTCACATAGCCAAACTGTGTGCGATCCAGAGTTTTGAGATTCCCTGTATCCTTGTTTATTAGGTCCATGTTGATGCATTCCATAGCTTTGCTTATCAGATTTGTCAAGCTAATTTTGCAATAGTTTCCAGGGTTTGTAGTTGCTCTTCCTTTGTGGAGAGGGATGATTATAGCAGTGCGCCATTTGGTAGGGACAAAGCCTGAGGTGAGGCTGGGATTAAACAGGGCCCATAGGTGAGGTGTCAGTTCACTCTGTAGTTCATGTAGAACACAGCCAGGGATATTGTCAGATCCCATACAAGCTGTATTCTTGGCCTTAGACAGTGCTGTTTTAACCTGTGGGCAAGTAATACTGGGTGTTTGACAATCTACTGGTCTTGCGATTGGTCCTGAAGGGGAGGAGAGGGGTAAAGTTGGCACTAAATCTGTCGGCCAGTATATTGGCAATAACTGTTGGCTCGGTATAGGAGGTACCATTGTGCAGTAGCACAGAGCAAATCTGGGTATTTCCATGGAGGTTCTTTACATAACTATAGAAGGCCTTGTGGTTGTCTTTACTATCTGCTGCAATTCTGTTTTCATAGCTAGCTTTAGAGGATTTGATGAGGGATCTCAACTTTTTGTTGAGGCTGATAAGGGAGTTTTTCCATTCTTGGGACTTCGCCTTATTCCGCATCAGTTTCCTCCATCTGTTGTAGTGGTTGTTTGTGGCAGGGGACCACCAGATTGTCTTCCTTTTTTTTGAGGAGAGTATCTTGGTTCTATTGAGTATGGTGAGATCCATGCATTTGTGTACTTGTTCATACAGTGCATTGGTGTATGATTCGGCGGTCATGCAACTATTCTCCATTTGCATGGGTGCCTTGAAGTTAGCTAACTCTGCTCTTAGGAGCTCAAAGTTAGCTTTGGAGAAGTCTTTCATGGTGGTTACCTTTGTGGGGGGGGGGGTAGTGGGGATGTGGATTTCCAAGGTGATTAGTTTGTGGTCAGATCTAACCAGGGAGGAGTTGTCTATTGGTGTAGAGCAACGGTCGCCCATGTTAGTAATGACTAGGTCAAGGATGTTGCTATCTCTAGTGGGGGTAAGAACAAGCTGGTCCAGGGCATTGGAATTAATGAATTCCAGGAAACGTTGGGCAAGTGTATTGGTACATGAGTAGTTTTTCCAGTTAATGGAGGGGTAGTTGAAGTCACCCAATATGAAAGTGTTAGGTAGGACCCTAATATTCTCCAGGATGCTTAAGAATGTGGAGTGAGTGCCTTGGGACATGGCTGGAGATCTATAAAAGGCTACCACCTGAATTGCTGTCTTACCCAGTGTTAGCTGCACCTGAAATATCTCTGATGCATTATGTTGGGCTACCAGTCTGGAGGTGTGCACATCCTTTATGAATATGGAAACACCACCACCTTTGAAGCTTTGGTCCAAGTTTTGGGGCTGAAAGGTGTGGCATGAGTTATAGCCTGGTAAGTGCAGGGGTGCTTTCTGCTGCCTTGAACCAGGTCTCTGTTACAGCACAAATGTTGATGTTCTCCATTTTAAGGAGTGCTTCAAGTGACTGCTTTTTGAAATTTAAACTTCTAGCGTTGAACAGCATGACCCTCAGATTGCATTTGTTTGTAGCTGTTATGGTGGTAATTTGGTCTTTGGATCTCCACCTAAAAAAGGCACTATATGGGTGGCAAGAGCCTTGGCCTGTATCCAGAAGCCCAGGGGTGACAGATGCAGGCCATCTCTGGCAAAGCATTGAGGTCTGTCAATCACATTTTCCCCTTAGAATGACACCAGAAACTTAGCCAATTGTTGAAATCAATCATTTTCTGTGTGTATTTTGGTATCATTCTGGGTGATGGTAGGATGCTGCTCAGGGCTAGGGTCATACTTGCTTGGGCTACATAATCTGAGAGCTCCTCCATGTCTGTTTTTATGTAGTTCAGGGAGGTACGTCTCAGGTTATTCACACCCACATGTACAATGACAAAGTCATATTTATACCTGTAGTTGAGAGACCTGAGTGCGTGCGTTATATGGTGGATCCTGGCACTTGACAGGCAGCTGACTTTTACTTTCTCTTTATTCAACGTAGTGAGTGGGACATCAGTGTGCATCACTATCAAGTCACCTATGAATAGTGTGCTGGGCCTGCTGTTTTGCCTTAGAGGCTTTGGTTGAGTGGTACACTGTTTAGGAGAGTTATGTGTCTCGTGATTAGTGTTGTGTTGTGGTGGTCGAGTGCATTTCTGCCTTGGAGATCTCTGCTGTTTGGGTAGATTTTTATTGATAACCTCCATGAAGGTAGGTGTGTGGTTTGTGTTTTTATGTGAAGGCAGTGCTGGTGTGTGTTCTGGAAGGCTATGTGTTCCATGTGGTGTAGTGCAAGTGTAGACCTTCTGCTCTTGACCAGCTATTCCCTTCTTGGCTGGAGAATGCGTGGCTTCCAGTTTGGATATATAACTGCATCTCTCACAAGTCTGAGTGTTTGGGAGTAAGAGGAGTGTGTTGTCATTGTACATAGAATAGTTGCTACATTTCCTCAGGATGCCCAGGTTCATCAGCTAATAGGAGAAAGCACAAGGAACTGACCTTTAGACATGCCTGGAGGGGTGGGCATTAATAATAAGTACTGGAGCCGTTTCCTTGTAGAACATTTAGTGCTGGTAGCACTTTTGTGTGCTACATTAATTGCTACAAGAAGTCTGATATGGTAAAGTGCTAGACTAATAAGGTAGTAAAAGTGCAGGAGAGGAGACTAGCAGATCTAAGGGAAAAATTGAAGAGCAGACTGTGGCACCGCTCAGAGGCTTACAAACAGTCTTGGATACAGCAAATCTGTAGAAGTCATTCAGTTAATTGATGGTCTCTATATGAAATTCTTAATTATAAAACAGGAACAGAGACTTTAATGGTAGAGAAATTGACAACCATGCCCATACAGTATGTATATTTCTTTGTTTCGTGTAATATTTCTAGTTACTTTGCAAACAAAACATTATTAATTTGTTATAGAATCACCTAAATTCTCTCTTCTCTGTCTGCCTCAAAAATGACCATTTATTTCAAAAGGATTCCATTTGTCAAAATACTAGAATGGCATCCCTTAATATTATTCCATTTAAGATGCTCTACTAGACTCAGTTTATGGTCAAACACAACATTTACTTTACACTACCCATCAGAGCCTCTTATATTCCTTGTTTCATTGCAACATGTTTAGGAAGGGTTCTACCTGACATAATCGAAACCCCAAAACACCGACAACGCAATCACCGAAACCACAAAACCGACAGTGCAAAAACACGAAACGCCACATGCCCGACAACGAAATAACCGACGGTACACAAACACGAAACCTCATACACTGCACACACCACAATCACAACAATCAACAAACAAAACACATTCCCTGTCCAAAAACCACACACACAACACAAGCACACCAAAATCCCTACAAACCCACACTAAACCTCACATACACAACTATCTACAACCCTAACCCAAACCCTAACCCTAAGGTCCGTCACTATCGCATACTCAGCTAACCCGCGCCCTAACCCTAACTCACTTAAACTGCCCCAACCCAAACACTATCACTACCGCACACTTACCTGACCCGCTCCCTAACCCTAACTCACTTAACCCGCCCCTAACCCAAACACAATCACTACAGCACACTTACCTGACCCGCTCCCTAACCCTAACTCACTTAACCCACCCCTAACCCAAACACAATCACTACCACACACTTACCTAACCTGTGCACTGACCCTAAATCACTTAACCCACCCCTATCCCCACAGACCGTCAATATCCACACTTACCTTACTCGCACCCTAACGTCCGTCACTACCGCATACTTACACAGCCTTTTCCCATGTCGGCATCCTCAGCGTCGGTGTTTTCATCTGTTGCGTCGGTCTTCTGAATTGTCGATCTTCTGGGGCTCGCGATTTGCTTGTCGGTGTTCTGGCGTGTCGACTAACTCAGGTAGAACCTTAGGAAGTTAAGCAGAAAAGGTACCACTACTACTCCACAAAAAGAGGTTCTTTAAGCCCCAACTCTCTGGGACTCAATTCACAGAGAATGCCAGCATTTCCATTGACACAGCCCCACTCTGTTGATATTTTTGATTGTTTCTGTCATACTATCTCTAGTATTAATTTAGTATTTATTAAGGCAAAAACTACAAGCACGTTTTGCTGCCATCTTCTTTTTCATCAAAGAAAAAGTCTCTTGGCCTATTTCCATTATGTGTGCTCAAACATTTCAAGATCCCTGTATAGACAAAAGTCCTTTTTTTTACTGGTGACTTTTCTTCCTCCACATGTTAATAATATTTGCATTGTTTGCTGCTTAAACACAGTGCTTGCTTTCACATAAATCATGCGGTTTAATGATGGCTGGTTCTCATTTTCTTTTATGCTGGCTATGACTTTCCTCCAGTTTTCTCTAAGCTTGTTAAGCTTTCGGAGTTTGATTATTCCTATAGCTTCATGTTACACTTTTTGCACTGAATTATGATCCCTTATATGAGACCATATGACATGTATTTACACAAATGTTTGTCAAAACGGTTAAGGTGTTTACCTTACAGACACAAGGTGTGGCGTTTGTTTCTCACGTGGGGTAATTGACTAGGTTTAAAATGGACCACAAGGGCAGTTACCCTACTACTAATTTATGCACCAGATATGTAGCTTATTAAGAAAGTAAAAAAATGTGTATTTGTCATTTAGCATCCATGTCAGTGAAGTGCATAAACCACACAGTCCTCCTTTGAGTTGTTAATGGTGTCAGTATGAATTATGGTCCACATTGATCTCTCAGTTGTTTCTATCAACACAGACCATAGTATAATACTGAATTGCCTTAGAACCCATTGCGTTATTTTTGGAACTATTTTCATATGGAATGATTCTTAATTTTCAGATAACTCACAGTGGGAGATTTCATGATCCAATTCCTATAATAGTCACCCAGTGATGCCGCAGTGCTTAATCTTAGCATTTCTACTGCTCACATTGTATATGTTACTTCTACTTCGGGAGATAATGCAAGATAGACGCAGTTGTTATAAAATTTGTAGTGATGATAAACATCTTTATCTCTCATTTGCTTATGAGTCTGTGCTGAACTTTTCACCTTTGAAGACTTTTAGGAACTTGTACTCCACTGGGTGACTGATAGCTGACTAAAGTTCAAACCAACTTAGCCTAAAATGATGTGCATAACAATGTACATTCATCACAGTTTCCTCTCTTCTCATCCTTATTGCAAAGGAAGTGAATAGCTTGGGAGGATGTGAGTCTTGTTATGTCTAGCATCTATTGATTGGCATACCATTTACTTGTAAAGTACCATTTATCTGCTAAAAGAGAGATGTAATAGGCCATTCTGTGCAAAAAAAAACAAAAAAACGGAATAATTTAGATAAAGTTTTACTTTTTTTAATTGTCATAGATTAGAACTTCCTGCTACAAATAATAATGTTAATGGACACATAGTAGTAGCATCTTACTATTATCTCAAGGATGTTTGCCAGATCTAGAATGTCATTCAAGTGTCTAACACTGGGATGTTGAGTCATGCACCAGTACATTCATGTCTTTACTACTGCATTGTGAAATGATGCCATTGCACAGTTCTAACAGGTTCAATGTTGTCCTGAATGAATGCTGATGAGGTCTCTCCACCAGTTTCTATATCATCTTTGCTTTGAAACCTATGCTGCTTAAAGTCACTGACAATGTACTTTTTGAGATATTTTTCTTACCCTTTGGGCCCAGAAGAACCTGACTTTGCTTATCTGAAAGAGCTGCTGGTGGCCTGTGTCCTAGCTTGGTGAATTATGCCATTTGTAGAGCTAACGGCTCTTCCAAGAACCCATTTAGGATCTTTGGACATTTTGTTCATTGCTTACCTTGTTCTGATAATTTCTGAATCAGTTATCTTTACTTCATTTTGGTCTCTGACATTTTCTTTTGTATTATTTTAATTTCAAATATTTGACTTTAATGTCTACTTAGAAATTTTCCCACATTTAGTATTTACTTAGTTTTGCCTTTAATTAGACAGTTAATTGCTTTTATTCCAGTCTAATGACCAAACTTTAACCATTTCAATGCTCAAAAAGTGAAAAAAAAGCATAAGCACTTGTACTGATTCTGTGATAACACTGTTCCTTTTTAGTAAACTCCATTGACTCTGACCGTCTCTGCTTACCTACTTATGCAGTGGTGTTCTCATTCTTTGTTACCTGTCAGTTTAGCTCAGATGATTAAGGCAAAGATCGAATTGGTTTCAGCTTGTTCCTGTCACACAAATACATACCCACATACCCATACACACACACACGCACACACGCACACACACACACACACACACACACACACACACACACACACACACACACACACACACACACACACACACACGCACACACGCACACACACACACACACACACACATTAGCCAATGATTAATTTTAATAGCAGCTAGATCAAGCATTGTAATCATAAATTACTTAGCATTGCATTTCATATTTACAGAGAGATATGCAAATTTTCAGGAGCTACACTAGAGAAACATGCACAGAGTTGATCGATATGGAATGTATTGGAATAATGAATCATCTTTATCTGTATATATATATATATACATGGTTCTACCTGACAGAAGACCGACATCGAATCGAGAGCTCAGAGAAGATCGAAGAAGAAGAGACCGACGCGAATCGCGAGAAAGTGGGCGACACAATGCAGAAGACCGCAGGTAAGTGTGGAGATTGACGGTCTGTGGGGATATGTGTGTGGTTTGTGGAATGGGGAAGTGTTGTGTTTTTGATAATTGTTATTGTGGTGTGTGCAGTGTATGGGGTTTCGTGTGGTTTCGTGTTTATGGACTGTCGAATATGTGGTGTCGGTGATGTGGTTGTCGGTGTTGTGTGGTTTCGACTATGTCAGGTAGAACCATATACATATATATATATATATATATATATATATATATATATATATTACATATATATATATATATATATATATAGAGAGAGAGAGAGAGAGAGATAGATACATATAGATTTGTAGATATAGATATAAGTATAATTCTGGGTATGATATGGAATTAATTTTAATACAGTATCTCATTTGTGTATGTTCTTATAGATGTCATAACAAGATACTCCAAACAAAACAGATAAAATATAGTAAAGGTAAAGAAAAAACGGAGTAACTACACAATAAATAAATACACGTAGAAGTAAAAAAGTTAAATACATTTTAGTGTCAGGACTAATTATACTCAGCAACATAATGTAGATAACATGGCTGTAGATAAATTAAGTAAAACATGTTTGTTGTTGTATCCTTGATGAAGACAGCAAGAGTGCAGAACAATTGATTGCATTTCTAATTGAAATCAGTTTCTGGGATATTAAACACTTAAATGATATATTATGGAGAACATCTTCTGAAGTTTATCTTCTCCAGCAAAGGTTCATTAAATTGGAGACATAAGCAATGTTAATTCATTGATTACACACAAAATTAGCTGTTTAGATTTACCAAGACATTTACAGATAAGGCATTAATCCTCAGACAGAAGTGAGATGCATTAAACTATTCTGCACACACATATAAAGACTTGAAATAATTTATACAAAGTTTTACTTTTTAAAACTGCCACAGGGGAGGACTTCCCTTTTCCAGTAAAAAAATTAATGAACCCCCTGGTGTAAGCAAAAGCATTTCTTGCAAACAACCTAATGTTATTCATCAGAAAATGCAGTTGCTGGGGAATATGTTGCCTTTATTAAAACACACTGTTTTCCAGCAAACTACTTTCCCAGTAGGAATCAACTAGTAACCATATGGAAGGTTTATAATTCAACTTTTGTGCATATCAAAGCAGCTGCTGAAAACTAAAAGGGACTTCTACTGCAATTTTTCCCTTTAATATACAGGAGATGTAATACCAATTTCATGTTGTAAAACTGTCAGACACATTTAAGGGGTAGAGATCTTCATTATAAAATCTTGATAAAATCAGACTATCAATCTATAAATTTTATTCTGTATTTGCATGTCGCCAAATGTGCATTTTAATGTATGCATAGCTGTGGCATATTATCAGATTAATGATTGTCTAAGTAAAAATGACCAATGATACCGAAATAGTCATTAGCTGGATTTTGCCGTGTGTCATGCATCATAATAATTGTGAAGGGTAGCAACAAGAATCTGTTAAACTAAACTATTACAAGAAAGGTGTAAAACAAATGAAATAGGAAAACATTTTCATACAAAAAAGAGATGCCTTTATCCAACCATGCAGTCATCCAGTTTCAATACCTGCTTTTATCAGTTCAGAGTCAATGGACCTGGTTTCTTTCTGGAAAATAACAGGTATAAGGAAGGCAACAATCTTGAAAGCAACTATACAGCAAGTAGTGTAAATTAAAGAAATGTAGCGCATCAACATAGATTCATATGGAAATGTCAAAATAAGGAAACATTGCATTGTGCTCATTGTTTAACTTCAAAAAGTATGCCTTCAAACTAAATTTGCCAAAAAAAGAGAGAAAGAGAATGAGAAAACATAATTTACTTACTTAGATAACTGTCTGCTCCATGAATATTATCACAGGTACTGCTTAAAAATTAATTCTGACTGCTTAATGTGAATCAACAATGAAATATAACTTACCAGCTATAAATAATTCTTATGAAATAACTTTTGAGTGAAAAACGAGTTATAGGTGCTTCAGCTATGCAGCATCACACATCAAACCCAGGATGCTTTTAATCACCAAAACCTGATCCCAGAAGCTGAGACTGCACCAGAAAATAAACTTTATTTATGCATTTATTTGTTAACTTATTTGTTGTGGTGCATACATGTTCCACACCTGAACTTATATATACCAGCTCCATGGACAAAAAAGGGCACCGGTACAGTGTCACACTTAGAAATCTCCCTAATGATTATTTCCCATGTAAAACAGTATTTGACATTCTGATTCTTGGCATTCTGTTCCTCTGGCAATTGATGCTCAAGGAATCTCACTTTGTCTGCCTGTAGAGTAACTGCTTATCACTATTTCCTAATTGTATGTTTTTCATATGATAATGTGATATATTTTGCTGTGACTCCCCCCTCTGCCAAAAAAAAAAAAAACGAGACTTCATGAATGGCAAGAGGTCTTGCTGACCTGGACAAGCAAGCTGATATTAAGCTGTATAATATAGAACAGTAATTTCAGTCGAGTCTGCAAAAGACAGTGATTTGCAAAAGATAATGTAAATTAAATAGTTTTCAGTACTCATATATACAAAATGCATATTGTGCAATTAACAGTGTACTAAAATACATTATTTTAGTAATGCCAGAACTAATTGTTATTTGGCTATACATCCACTAATTAGATAAAGTAGTCAAACATTTTGCATATCTATGTTTGGCCTAGTGTAAGACAGTTAGAATGAATGTTTAATCTACTTGGATCAGTTGGGCAATACATGAGAGAACAGGAAAGAACATTAGTGAGTTACATACAGCTTTGTGCATTGCAGTAAAACATAGTAAACATATATATATACTGATGACACATACAATTTTGGCAGCTACATTCAGAATTTATGCTGTATATTATACACCAAATAATAGTGACCAAAGCATTTAATACATGTAAAGAAACATCTCATTCAAAAATTATATTATATACAGTCCCAGTCTAATAATGGAAGTTGTTAAATATATAAACATGGCAGTCAAAAAACATCAGATATACCTATGTAATTACACTAAGAAAGTAATCTGCATCTTAGCTATGGGATTTTGCAGCACTGGTTGTCGAGCAGCTTAAGTGAAAGAATTTAATGTTGCTGTACTTTTGCCACAATGCATTATATTATGCAAGCCAGCAGTGTATATTTTTTGTGGGGTTTCCCCATTCTTTATTATAGTGTGACTGTGGTATTGCTATATATCTATATATATCTATATACACATATATATATATATATATATATATATATATATATATATATATATATATATAAAACACACACGTGTGTGTGTGTGTGTGTGTGTGTGTGTGTGTGTGTGTGTGTGTGTGTATATATATATATATATATATATATATATATACACACACACACACACACACACACACACACGTGTGTGTGTGTGTGTGTGTGTGTGTGTGTGTGTGTGTGTGTGGATACACTTTCAGTACAGTTTCAGGGAATATGTCAGGCTTCCATCCCTCATCAGGAATGCATGGCAGCTTGCCCCTCCTGAAAATGTGTGTTTTTTTTTTTTTTTTTAGGTTTTTCACTCAATATTTTCAGTATTTGATTCCAATAAGTTATGAACCTAAAAATAGACCATAGGCAGCTAGTACACAAACTTGCAAAGTGCATAGGCATACTTGAAAATACTGCATATGAGTCTGTAAAAAAGGTTCATTAGTAACAGTAAAGTTATGGTTCACTATAGGATGTCCCACAGTCATTTAGCAGATCAGGACTAGAACATTTCAGATGGTGCATATTTCATAATGCATATCAACCTCCCAGAGCCATTTCTATCAATAATTTGAAAGCATGATTAAGTTTGTACAGAAATAGTACAGTGTGTATATGTGTAGACTCATACAATCGACACAGTTCTTTATGCACATAGCTACCAGCTTCAACAAACCGACCATCCACTAAAAAAGTCAAGGGGGATATCAAAATTCTCATTATATTTAACAAATGTACATGCAGTGAAAGTGTCTCTGACAAAGAGCTGTTCTGCAGTACTCCTTCCAAGTGACAATATATGCCAGCATTTGATGAGTCTTTATGAAAATAAGATTAAAGTCAGAGTTTTGTTATTTCCCATGCATCATGATGGTGGTGTTCTGCTTTCCTCTAAAAAAGTTCTATGTGGCGTTTATAAATATCGATCCATTACTCTCATTCACCTCATATGTAAAAGTATGTATTTCATTATCTCAGACCTCATTAATCTGGATATTGAACATATCTTAACCTTGGACCCTCATCAACTTGGCTTTGTTGAAGGAAGGTCCTGTTTCTTCAGCCTCGTAAGTTTCTTTGAAAAAGTAACCAAAGCAGTGGGTAATGGTTCTGCATTACATACAGCATATTTGCACCTAGACTATGCCATTGACACTAATCCTCATGAGGCATTATTGACAAGCTTGTACATCTGAATATAAATCTTTGTGCTGTGTGGTGGATAGCTACATAATTGATTTTCTGGCAGAACCCATGTGGTTAGAATCAAAGTTATCATGTCTGAAAGCAAAAAAGTTACAAGTGGTGTACCACAAGACTCAGCACTGGGCCCTTCCTATTTGGTATCTATTTCTCAGACCTTACGGTTAGCACTCTTGACCTATCATTATGAAAGCTGTCTGGTGACTATAAACTGGATGTTATCATTCAGTCTTCCACTGACTCACAGTTGCTCCAACATGTGTTAGACCATGCTAACAATTCTGCAAGGAAAAAGGTCTAAAATTAAATGTGAAAAACAGTAGCACAGTTTATTATGATAAACTATACATTTCCACATTCCAGATGTGTGACATACCCATAAAACATATGGATGCAGGCTCTGTTGTGGAAAATTTCTCTACATTTGACCAATATATACCTGCAGTAGTTTGAAAAGCCTTTTATTTGGCTCATCTAATTTCTGAAGACATCCCCACTAGATCAAGGGAAGTCTTTTCCCCTTTACTCATTTTCTTGTCAGATACATTATTCAGTATAAATGATCTTTTGGTATATATTTCTTTAAAAGTATCACTCAGATTTTGAGACATCAATGATTCATAACTAAAAGGATCATGGGCTCCAAAAATCTTAGTTATCAGGACAGGCTCTCAGTTGTGTTTGTAATCTCAGGGCAACAATGCAGCAATGCACTGAGTTGATTGTGAGCAATGCTTCCCTGAGTTAAGCTATAAATAAGGTGAGCCTCATGCCTGATAAATTCAGCTCATGCTTTACCTATGTCTCAACCCCATCTATCCCACAATAAATCCATTAAAATGACTCCCCCAGCTACCACACAACACCAAGTCCTAAAAGCACTTTCTAAGGCTTAAACTACTACAGTGGTTCCTGACAATATCCCCAGATGCATCCTGAACAGCATGAAGCATGATTTAGCTAAGCTGTAAACAGCACTGTTTAACCTCAGCCTCAAAACAAGCTTTCTTCCAAGTAAGTGGAGAATAGCAACACTCATTCCCCTGCAAAAGGGAGGACCCTCCACTGATCCAGCTAATTACAGACCCTTATGTCCTTCCAGCCTTTTATGTAAAGCCATGAAATGGATAACCATGGACTTCATCAATACGAGCATAGGGAACCTCCACACAATGAATCTGCATCAGTTTGAGTTCATCAAAGGCAGGTCAAGCTTACTTAACCTGGTGGACTTCTTTGAAAGGTTCAGCAAGACCTAATGGATCTAAGTAAAGCAGTACACACTACCTACCTCAATCTGACCAAGGCCTTTGACATGATCTCCCACTCATGCATAGCAGAAATGTTAAGCAAAATAGCAAAAAATACCCCACTTCATCTGCTGGATAACTAATTGTCTCATAAGCAGAATGCAAGAGATCAAAACAGGAGATGCTACCTCCACAAAAAGATTACAAACCAGAGGACCCTCCCCCCATGGTTCATCGCTGGGAATCCATCTTTTACATTTACTTCACCAAAGTTAAAGTCAAAAATAAAGAACTCTGGATGACCAAGTTTGCAGATGATTGCAAGCTGCATACAGTTATTAAATCCCCAAAAGACTTAGCAGTCCTGCTGGAAGATTTGTCCCAAACAAATAATTGGTGCCAGAATCATGGACTAAAGCCAAATCCCTAAAATTACAATATACTATCCTATGGTAATTCTACTCCCCCCAGGAACTACCATATTGAGAATATACTCCTAAGATTTACCCCAGTCATTCATGATTTAGGAAAGTATCTGAACAGCAACCTAGCTTTCGAGAACTGTGGTGAGGAAGTTCTTCTAAACTGAACAGCCTATTAACAAGGATATTGCTTCTAAGTGCAAGGAAGTCATTGCTCTGTTCTATTCAGGCCTCATAAGGCCAATTATTGAGCATAATGCCCCCCTTTGCATGTACTTGATCAAACATATGCAACAGATGGAATGCTCACAGAGTACCTTACAAAAAGGATACTCAGCTTAAAATGTTTGACATACAAGGACAATCTTAAAGACATATCACAATTTTCAGTCTCTTACACACTACTGAGATGTGACTTGCATTTGACATACAAAGAATCCTCTGATCCAGTCCTGATGAACCTACTGCATATCAGCTAATCAAACAGCACTAGATCTGGACCAAGGATCTTACACTCTTCTGTAAAATTAACATAATGGTTTGAAGTGACAAGCATAACTTGCAAAAGGATACTACTGCTCAAGAACAGACAAAGACAGCCACATAATACAAGGCAAATCCCTGTCCATATTAAAACATAGCCTGCATCTATGGATAGGAAATTTAGCCTAGCATTACCCCTACTCTAATAATGGACATATGCAGCTACTAAAATATATATGAGATGCTCAGGGCCCCTGTGGTATCAACCGAGTTATAATCATTATGTTTATTATGAATCTAGTCCATGATGGAATAAGGGCAATGAAAACACCATATGGTTTGGGAAATATGGCTAGGTTTAAAATGGCCGGCAAGGGCAGGTAGCTTACTGCTAACCAATGAAACTATGAAGGAACATTTGAAATGGGTTTCTGCTAGGGTTTTAATGGTCTGTTTCCTGATTGTCTAGTACTTATCTATGAACCTATAAATATATGAACCTATGTATAATACATAGGAGAAACAGTGGCTATATAAATTTCAGCTATCTTTATGTAGTAATGCTTGTGACACACCTGGACACGCTCTAAAATAAGCATATCATGTAATATTACTTCAGAATAGTACATATGTGAATTAATTATTCGACTGTAAGATTTGTCAAAAATATTGTAAAACTGTACGGGAATAAACATGCTAATAAAATTCAAGGGGATTGGGAGGGTGGCCTAATGGTTAAGGTGTTTGCCTTACAAACACAAGGTGCAGGGTTTGAGTCTCGCAAGGGATAATTGGCTAGGCTTAAAAAACAGCTCACAAGAGCAGTTAGCCTAGTACTAACCTATGAACCTATGAAGTGTGAGCAGAAATGCATTAAGGCACAGTGATTCAAGGATATACAATGTACACATGCCACATGTGTGAACATATACAAAGCTCATACTGCATCAGCTAGGTGGACTCAGCATTACAAAAAATAAAAATAGAAAGAAGGAAAATCACTGGCAAAATAAATTGCTGGATGTAGATGTGATGTACGCAACAAAATATTTCAATATCAAATTAAAATGAAATAAATGAACTGCAGAAGATGTACGAAACACTAAGTCACAGTTTCATCTGTCTGCACATCTACAGTTAAGTTATGTTCTTCTTCATCTGACATTTCATTGAACCACTCTATAGTTATGAAGTTGCTTCTTCGTATTCTACCTTCTATATCCAACTGTCTCATATGGAGACAGTGTGGTAACCACTTATGTTACATTTTTCTGAACCATGCCTTCCACTGACAGCGTGGTGTTACTGAAGGTGGTGGTAGTGAAGAGGGCTGATGCTACCTCAACAGGACCTAAAACAAACTGGGAAGAGAAGGAATTCATCTTTATAGTTATCAAAGGCGGAAATGCTAAATAAGGACCTTGGTTAGGTAAAACATCTATGAAGTAACCAACGGCCATGGGATAAAGTACTAAATAAGGACCCTGGTTAGGTAAAACATCCATGGAATAACCACAGACCATAGGACAAAGCACTACTAAATAAGGAACTTGGTTAGGTATAACATCTGTGGAATAAACTCAGACCATGGGAAAAAGTGCTAAATAAGGAACCTGGTATGGTAAAACATCTGCGGAATAACCTCAGACCATGGACAGGAAGACAAACCCCAATACAAGAGGAGCTATTAATGAAACATTGTGAAATTCAGGTTCCCTGATCATACTGAAAGGATGTTTCAGTTACAGTAAAGGGGGAGGCCAAACTTGGTCTAGGCTAGCACCTCCTTTCCTCTATTGTAGCCGAACATACCCTGTGTTCAGGCCTTTGGTATGCATCCCCTAGAGTACCAGGCTGAACAAAAGTTCTGGCAAACTGATGCTTGTCTTCCTTCAGACTAGTTATAGAAACTATATATATGAACTGTATAATGGTGAGACTGACTCTGGAATTTCATCTGTATATTTCATTACTTTCACAGCTCCTGCAAAGCTCTCAGTACTTTCTAAATGGATTGCACTACAACTCCTTTCATTAATTTGTCACAAATGCTGTCAATCATGCCTCCTCAAGGCAAGAGTCCACGCTATCTCCTTGGTGGTTTTTAAAAAAATAAATAAATAAATAAACAAAACAGCACAGAAGAATGTGACCAAAACTTGATTTACCCCTCATCTATATGCAACTTTCTATGAGATACCAAAGCAGTAACATATGCTGCAGCACCCATATGCATGATTTGTTGTCAAGGCTCAGTACAAAGATATATTTTACTAATGTCTGTTTGACATTATATCCACAACAGACCATGGTAGAATCATATAAGCAGATGTGTATAAACACAGCACATCCGATATTACCTTGCATGGAGAAACATACATGCATTAGACATATAAAGCTCTTGTGAAACAAGAACCACAAAAGGCAGCAAAATGGACCACTTACGCATTAACAAATATCCACTAAAAAAGGTCCAAAACGTCAAAAGCTCTTTATTCCAAATGCAAAGCTTTTTGTGTGTGTGTGTGTGTGTGTGTGTGTGTGTGTGCGTGTGTGCGTGTGTGCGTGTGTGCGTGTGTGTGTGTGTGTGTGTGTGTGTGTGTGTGTGTGTGTGTGTGTGTGTGTGTGTGTATGTGCGTCTAGACACCTG
Organism: Protopterus annectens; assembly: GCF_019279795.1. NCBI lineage: Eukaryota > Metazoa > Chordata > Ceratodontiformes > Protopteridae > Protopterus > Protopterus annectens. The sequence goes on from NC_056733.1 coordinate 1,674,982,365, forward strand.
ACAGAGGACATAGCTCAGCTTCTCAACTACCCCCGATTTTGCAGAAAGTCACTGATTTTGACAAAGGTGGTGGTGCTGCGGTAGCTTTGTCGCCTCATAGTAAGACGTTGACCGGTTCGACTCTCAGCTAGAGTGTCTTCTGCGTAGAAACATGCATGAATGGGTGTACCTTCATTGAAGGTTGTGCGTTAGGGCTGGCAACTCAGCACGTAAAAATCAACTGCAAATCATTAGCGGACCGGAGTTCCGCTGTGGCGACCCCTAATCGGGAAAAGCCGAAAGACACAACGACAACTGATTTTGACAAATATTTTCACTGTTTCCCTCACTCTTTCTTTGAAGTTTTCGTTTTGTGTTGTATCATTGAGGATTACAACCAGTCAGTAATGACACTCATTAGAGTTTCATACATCTTGTTCTTCACAAAATTCATGCTAATGAACTGCTGCACAATTAACTTTATTAAACAAATTAGAATACTGTTTAAAATTGTTCTTTTTTAGGCCTTTGTCCCCAGATTATTGTAGGCTTTGTTCAGAATTCTTCAGCAAAAAGATCTTGGGCTTCGGCCGATTCCTCAAATAATGTATGTTTCCCTGGCAAAATACTGTACATTGCTGTCATTGACTGTTTCACACCCAGGCTAAGTGTAATTTCATACCTTCTGATACCTACAGATTTCTGGCTCAGACATCTTTTGTCTGAGCTACAGTTCTGAGAATGCACATGTAAACAAATGTATGTATCTCAAAAAATATAGAAGTTACAAAAATGTTAAAACATGAAGGTTCTCTTCTTTGTAATGGTGATATTAATACATCTACCAGACATTATAGTTATTTTATGTTGAACATGTAATTAGAAAATAGGTAAATGTACTTATAATTATGCAAACAAGTATTAATATTTCTGTAACCATAGCAGATAGACTATAACTATCAGGATGACTTTTGTTTGGCAAATATATTATTTATTTAACACAAAGCAGTTTTATAGATGACACTCCATTTTATAGATATTTGCATAATTATGAATGGTATGCATATCTGTATATTAATGGATCCATAAAAGTAAATATCCAGAAAGCAGTGCTACCTAGACAACAATTCTTAGTGAAATGTATTTTCAGCATTATGTATGCTTTCGTTTGTTATAATGGAGAACCATATAAACACCCTATGATTGTATTATTAATGTAAATTAACATATGACATATATTCATAATATTTCCAGAAAATAACCCAGATTTTTTCTTGCACAGATTTCACCAATTGTCTGAGGAAGCATTCCTTACCTCTGTGGTGAATGGGCATGTGAAATGCTATTCCACAATGCATTCAGGTTGGTGATGCCTAAGATATTTACAAAAATATAATGTTAATACTTATTTGCATAATTTATTACTAACCGAATATAAATGTACAAAGTGATAGCAAGAAACAGAGGGTATCTATGACAACTCTTGTAGCATTATGAAAGCTTCATTTGATACAATAAATATCCCATCTGGGTCAAATAGTTCCAGTTCATAATTTGGCATAAAAGAAAATATATTTTCTTGTTTATTGACCATTGTGTTGAATTTGACAAGCATTTTTGACTTGTGTAATGAGCTATCACATGTACTGCTATTCCATCATACTGCTATTTTCATAATGCCTCACTGAGCTATTTATATAAAATATACAAACAGGCATACATGTTACATTTCTTACTTGACAAGTGCAAATACAAGCAAAGTGATAGAATTTAAACACCAGTACAGTTTGACATTTTTTCTTGAATTATCTAATCTTTCAATAATTTAAATAAATTATTATTTCATACTTAATGACTATCCTAATTGAGTTAGCAGTTCTAACTGTAAGGGGCATGTATATTCAGGAAGATCAAGGGAATACATCAAATGTGATTAAAGGAATGAATAAATATTTAAATAGCTGACACATAGGACAGCATCTTCTCACTTCACTTCTGTAAGAATACAGTGTATAACCCACAGCAACACCCTAAAAATACCTCTTGGCCTCTTAGCTCAAGAATCATGGAGACCCCTATAAAATAATGGTAGATAAAGACCAAAATCAGAAGCAGACATTGCACATACATACTTAGAAAGTTAGAAAGTTTTTTTTTTTCTTCTGAAGGCAGTCATGTCTAAAATTCACTTATCTTTCATCATTTAGTGACTGCTATACTTAATTTGTCCTGCCCCCCCTTTAAATAACCACACCAAACACATAAAGCCATTTGACGGCCTTTATTAAACTGTATTATACAATGAACTTATACACACAAAAACAACATTAGTTATCTTCATCAGCAACGATGACCTCAGGGCAGTGTCACCACTCTCCTTAGATGAATTTACCTCAGGGAAGCGTACCTACTCACCCTGATACCTCCTCCACCGGGGCAGCGTACCTACTCACCCACATAAAGAAGCAGCGTACCTACTCACCTCACCACCATATCAAACCATTAACCAACAACCACCTTCTTTAGAGGGGGAGCAGAAGAGGACAATCCTGTCCCTCTTCTCCGCCTCAAATTGCCCACATCTTCCATCCATAAATAAAAAAGGGAGGGAGGGAGGGCCACCGACTCACGCCAAATGTGCCTACATCCTTTAATCCCTAACACTTAATCCTGTCAGAAGTCCCTTCTTCCCCTACCTCACTTCCTTTCACATCTTCCTCTCTCTTTAACCCTTTCACCACCACAATCCCACTATCCTATCCAACTACAACTCCTCATCTTAATTCCTACCTCTAAACCCTCCCCACACCCCTTTGCCCTTATTCGTGGGAACGGGACAACTTAGTTTGTCCCAAAGTACATTTGTCCCGTCCCCCCTTTAAATAACCACACCAAATACATAAAGCCATTTGACAACCTTTATTAAACTCTATTATACAATGAACTTATACACACAAAAACAACATTAGTTATCTTCCTCAGCAACGATGATCTCAGGGGAGCGTCACCATTCACCCTGGACAAATTTACCTCAGGGCAACATACCTACTCACCCTGATACCTCCTCCACTGGGGCAGCATACCTACTCACCCACACAAAGAGGCAGTATACCTACTCACCTCACCTCCATACCAAAACATTAACCAATAACCACCTTCTTTAGAGGGGGAAAAGAAGAGGACAATCGTGTCCCTCTTCTCTGACACCAGACTGGTCCCAGGCTGTTCCCCCTCCTAAACCCTAGCTGCAATCATAGCCTCTAAAAAGAGCTTCAAATGCAAATTAAAAAGATCCAATCCTACGTCACTAAGGTGTACTCCATCCATTTGGTACCAAGACTCCTCTCCATCCCCAAAATCTCTATGGTCAATGGTTTGCATCCCCACAATTCTTAACTGCCTAGCCAGCCTTTGATTGACACATCTTCTGACCCTTTCAGTCGCCCTATTACTATACATGTCCCTCCAACACAAATGAGGAACCAACTCTGACCAAACAATTTCCATACTCGGGTACAACGTCTGTAATCTCATCAAATCCTGCAGATTAATGTCCACTAATTGTTTATTGGAAACAATGCCCAAGTTATTGCCCCCCAAATGAATGACTAGTATACAAGGACAACCAACCTTTAGTTTAGCCCTCTCAAACTCATGCAACCCATCCCACCTAAGACCCCTAACACCATGCCAAATCACTGACCACCCTAAATGTGATAATCCTAAATTTTCCCTATCATCCCTAATAATGCACGCTTCTCTGCCCAGTGGATATATGAATGCCCCAAGATGATAATTTGCTTCCCTAAAAGAAAAGAAAAGAAAAGAAAATTAATAATCAGACCACAACTTATCTAATATAAGACAAAAATGCATTTAGAGACCACCTCCCCACTCTTTTAATCAATTCAATAGAACTACCCTCTCTAGCTAAATCTGAAGCCCTACCTATCCTGAATGAGTGAGCTTCAAACCTCTCCACCGGAAATCCCATGCAATGTAAAACCCTCCTCACCAAAGTTATCAATCTACTACTCAACACCACCTTCCCATCCATTGGACAAAAAATTAACTGATCCACACTCCCCTTCCGCCTCTTCATAAATTCTTTAGCCCGCATTACTGGACAAAGGCAAGGATTCCTTTCAGGTTTAAGCACCACAAAACATCCCCTACCAACAAGGGAGCCCACAGGATTTTTTGCAGGGGGGTGCAAACCCATAGCCCTGCCCATGCAGCCCCGCCCCCTCCACCCACGAAGCCCCACCCCTCCACCCACGCAGCCCCACCTCCTCCGCCCATGCACCCCACCCAACCACACAGCCATTCCAGTGTCCCATTACTTGGCTATTTCTCCCCATTTGTCATAGACACTGTTCAAATCTCTCAGTGTGCATACTGTTTTATGCTTTACTTCTACAATGATTGAATATATTTGGATTTAATTTACAACTTTTATTTCAGATTTTATAGCACAGTCTGATAGACATTTACTAAACCTAAACAAAGCAATAGTTTTACAATGAAAACAGACTTAGCATTAAAACTTTAGCTTTGAAACCCCCATTCACTGAAACAGCATTGAAACCCACATTCAAAGAAAATGCATCTGGCCAGTGGCATGGTAAGTTTACCTTTGGGCTGTTTTCAAATCATAGGCTCCTTGCACACATTTTTAGAACCATGCAAAAGTTCTTTGATTCACCTTCCTGACTGTATTAATTATACTATATAATAATTGAATTATATCCCTTGTATAATACAGAACCACTTGTTAGAGTGTATTTTAATTTTATAGTTCTGAACATTTTTCCTTTAAGCAATGAAACAAATCATATGAACCAATAAGGACAACCTGTGCAATTCAGAACATTTCAACCCTAAAGGGCCACTCAAACTTCTGTCATACAATCCACCAATATCAATCAATATGCAGAATCTCTGCAGAAGTAAAAGTCACCTGAATAATTCCACATTAAACAGATCTGAAACCAATGAAGAGGTTGTTGCTAGAAAACTTTATATTTCAGTGTTTCATTTACAAATTCCCTGCCTGTTGCTCTTGAAGAATAAATTGCCTATGTTACAGTAAAAGAAATGGTAAGCTGGTATATTACAATAGGGAATGGGAGGCAAGCAGAAAAATAGGTTCATAGTTATTAGGTGTCTCATCCAAAGGAGGACATACTAAGGACTGCAGTACCATACCCCCTTAAAATACAAATGTACATGCTGTAGGAATAGAACCTACAGCCCTTTGCATCAAGATGCAAGTATGCTACCTGCTGTGCTAACATGCTTTAAAATTCTATACCACAGTAATGATACCATTTGCTAAACAAAACAGTTGCACATTTTAAGCAGACTTAGCATGAGCAGCAGCAACCTTTGCTTCCCTTGAAGCTCACAATTTCTTGAAAATACACTTGAAAATAAATTTCACCTGCTAGATCTAACTAGGGCATTTCTCTCTCTCTCTCTGACTCTCTGTCTGTCTGTCTCTCTCACACACACACACAGACAGACAGACGCAGACACACACACACACCCACACCCCTCAACGTCTTGTGCAAGAAATCTGGACAAAGCCTAAAATAAACAGGGACAGATTATAAATATTGCTTTCATGAACTTATAAAATTGCTAGAATAACAGGATTTGTGTTGGTATGCATTTTTCTAAAGGATATGATGCCTAAAACTATTTAGCAACTTCAATCCTTTTTAGGAGGAATATGGGGCAAAAATCTGGACATTCTGCAAAGACCTGGACAGCTGAGGAGTATGCTACCTCCCTTAGAGATTTTGTCAAACTGTCCTCCTTTCCACATATTTTTACAATGTTTACTCATTCGAGCCTTGACAATGTACATAAATAGATTTTGTCAAAGTTACAACTTTAAACTCTGTATGAACTTGGTGTTTGTTTTTGACAGAAAGGTATAAAGGAACTCATGGCTATGTATATAGTTGAATCTCTCTGTACTGAAGTACTCCCTGTCATCATGCTGCTTTAATAACTAGTGTGTTTGCATTCAAATACTTTTACAATTTTTATACTGAATTTTATAGCTACATGAATTAGAAAATAACCAATTTCCTTTTCAGAGCCTAAGCTAAAAAGTCCACTCTTTACAAGCACTCCTTCCCCTAGAAAACATCTATATATGTCACATTTCATGATTTTTCACTGGACATAATTGCTAAAAAGGGACAGGCATTCATTATACAACTGAGAACACTTGGATAAAAACTACATAGAACCTGGGAGTTAATGCAGAGTCCACAGCTAAAAACTTAATTAGAGACCCAAGCGCTGTGAGTCAGCAATGCTGTTCACTGCACCCTTGTGCCAGTGCTCAGTTGCTGTAACACACATCCTGTCCAGACCACCACAGTCAGTCAATCAGTCAGATACTGTGTACACTGCTGATGTTTGTGATGAAAAGTGAAAGAAAATATGGCTAACTTGCTACTTTTAGATACACTACAATTCCTTCTCCACACAGTCCTTTTTATCAAAGGCAATGCCAAGAAACCTCAGTTGCAACCACTTTATTCTTTATTGATTGTGCATACCTCTTATCTCTGTTTTACAAAAGCCGCAGTAAAGTATGCCAGCTAGCTTTACACAAATGCACTCACTAGTTCTGCAAACTGAGAATAACGCCTGCTTAATTTGAACAAGTGACAGCAATGTCATAGGATCAGAGGATATTACTACGCTATTGACCCGGAGGTGATTTTAAGTCTAGCCATTTTAACCCAGTGTAGTGTAGTAGTGTAGTACAGTAGAGTTACTAGTCAGTACCCAAGACTGCATTTAGTGATGACTGACCATGTCCTGGAAGGTTGTGGGTGTTATCCCTGGTAAGAATTTACTGTGTCTCATCCATTCATTCAGGTTCCTCTTGAACACTGTCATAGAAGTGCTCTGTTTCACATGAATTAGTAGCCTGTTCCAAAGACGTGGCAGTCAGTGGGAGATAAATCTGTCTTATTTCAGTCACAGGCCATATTTAAGAACCTGGAATGAGTAGCCTTAGACCCATTTGATTTATAGATATGCAGTAACTTCATTAGGTTTGGGTCTTGGGTTGCTCTGTAGGCCTCCCCATATGAAATCTATACTCTACAGGGTATAGTGACAGGGATTTTAGTCAGTCTGTGTAAGGCACATTCTAGAGGCCCTTGATCTTCTTTGTTAAAAACCTCTGAGGTCATTTGTATTTGCTAGCAGCCAGGAGAAAGATAAAAAATAATGGGGGGACAAATGGCCAAATATCAGGGACTGATAGTGCCTTTATTTATTTAGCATGTTGCTAGAATAACAAGTTTTACATTATCATGCTTTTTCTGAAAGCTATAAAGTCTAAAACTTTAACTCCTTAGTCACTTGCCAGAAGAAAAGTTACCAGCAACAGTCAGCAAACCAGATATCAGGATAAATCCTAGTCTTTTTACAAAATTACGGACAACTGAGAGTATCTACACCCCCAGAAATATACATATATTACAGCACACTTGTTAGAGTCATTTTAAATTTGTTTTGAACATTTTTCCAGTAAGCAATGAAACAAAATGCATGAACCAATAATGAGAATACTGCCCAGTTCAGAATATTTCCATCATAAAAGTCTACTCAAACTTCTACAATCCACCAGTATCAGTAAATATGCACAATCTCTGCTGTAAAAGTCATCTAAATAATTCCACATTAAAGAGATCTGCAAGATCTGTAACTAATGAAGAGGTTGCTGCTAGCAAACAATTTAATATTTCATTGTTTCATCCACAAATAAAGTGCCTGTTGCCCTTGAGAAATACATTGCCTATGTTACATTAAAAAAATTATAAGGTAGTGATATTGCAATAGGGAATGGATGGCAGACTGAGCAGGTTCATAGTTACTAGATATCTTTGCCAAAGAGGACATTCATGACAGCAGCATCCACCAATTCCACCCCCTTTAAAAGTATAACACAGTACAGTATCAGTCCATCAACATACTGTGGAAGTAGAACCCACAACCTTCTGTTTTAAGAGTGAGTATTTTACCTGTTGTGCTACTAACACAAACAGACTTTGCCTGACCAGCAGTGCTGCTTATGCCAAATTGGTTTGTGTTGTTTGTAGCACAACAGGTAGAATACTTGCTTTGATGCAGAAGGTTGTGGGTTCTACTTACTTCAAAACAAAACCTTGTCTCACACACACACACACACTTATTTCAAAATAAAACATTGTCACGCACACTTCAAAATAAAACCTTGTTCCTGTTACACACCACTTCAAAATAAAACCTTATTCCTGTAAAGTACTGTATGTAGCTGGCTGTAAAATACTGCAATTCAAATTAAACCACACACAATTCAAAACCTTGTTATTGTAAAGTGCTGTAGCTGGCTATAAATACTGCAATTCAAAACCGTGTTCCTGTAAAATAAATGTTGCTGGCTATAAATACTGCAATTCAAAATAAAACCAAACACACTTTTTCAAAACCTTGTTCCTGTAAAGTACTGTAGCTTGCTATAAATACAGCAATTCAAAATAAAACGTTGTTCTGTAGTGGCGTTGCTTCTAAGTAATTCAAAATAAAAACCTTGCTCTAAATATTGCAAATCAATTTCAAATGGCAATTGCTTGAGCTTCTAAGTAAAAGACTGTGGCGGCCAAGCAGTTAGCTGAAATATTTATTCAAATGCGACTGTGCCGATCAATAAGCTAAAATCCTTATTTAAATGCTGTGCAGCTAAAAAACAGAATGCTGACTTGCTTCTCACAGTAGAAGTCTATTATAGCAGCAAAGTCTGACTCCTGACCATCTACTATTTTGCCTGGCCGCTGTATTTCCAGTAGTCCCCGATCTAAAACTCAGCTGTCCAATGACTGGCATTACCCATTCGTGCAATCAGTAAACATAAATATCACATACATTGTGGTGTGTATACTTTCCACATACTTATAAAGAAATTAACCATTGCCATCTGCAGCAAGCCACAAGCTTTAAATGGACTGCTGTCATGGAAAACCCCAGGACAGAAATCTATCAGCTATGCCTTAAACCTCTCAATGCCCCTGCCTGATCTGACTGGCTTATGAGCACTGATGCAACAAATAAATGTTGAAAAGGGGTCTTAGTAGACTGCTTATAAAAAAAAAGAATATATATATATATATATATATATATATATATATATATATGTATATATACTGTTTTGTATAAGACAGAACACAGAGTCCTTATTAGTATAGACTGGACTGATGGATCAGAATACTGGAAACAGAAAGCCCACAAAGACAAAGTCGTAACATTCAATACCAAAACTGTTAAGTCCTCTCCCATTCATGAACCTGAAAAGACTAAACAAATGACTAGAAAATGCGAGTACTGACAACCATTTATTTATAAGCACCGTCTGTCCTGTTTCTAACTAGAACTCCTTCATTTGTCAGTACTCGCATCTTCTAGTCATTTGTTTAGTCTTTTCAAGTTCGTGAATTGGTGTTTGTGTTTGGAATTTTGAAGTCCCCTCCACAATCTGGCAAGACAGTAGCTTTTTAAGGTCTTATGAAGCATTTGGCTGGTCTGGCAAAACTGCCTCCAAATGTGAAGGCGGGGCTGTTACCACTGCTTTTCTAAGTATTACTTGCTTGCTGGCCATTCGTGTATTGCTTCTAAGCTAAAAACTCCTCTGGTTGTCAAGTTTGTAACCGCCACTGTGGAAATGAAATGCTGCTTTAAGCAGCTGGCCATTGCTTCTGCTTCTAATAAAGACTGTGCTAAGCAGTAAACACTAACCACAGCTGCAGTGCAGCTAAAAAACGGAATGCTGAATTTAAAGTAAATCCTTGTGCCTAGCAGTAACCTAACTGCACCCGCAGCTAAAATCTAACATTGTCCTTACAAATGCTGTGTGGCTAAACACTGGAATGCTGAATTGCTTCAAGTTCTAAGTTAAAGTAAATCATTACCGGAATGCTTTCTGGCTAGCCGTTCATTACTTCTTCTAAACTAAAAAGTTCTCCTTACCAGGGAATAGTAATGTACTGATTATTCTGGCTGGCCAAGTTTGTAATAACCATGGAATTCAAATGCTGGAGAACTGCATGCATGCACACTATGGCGCAGAAAGTGAAATCACTTCCGACAGGCTTGCAGGGGGTATGTGGAGCTGACATCATCACGCACGCCTCTGCACATGATGATATCAGTTATTTGGACCTCAAAACCAATAAAAGCGGAGAAATTCCGTACGGTTGAGAGGTGTGCGGACAGATGCAAAAGTGTCTGTGCGACTGAAAGAGCATTCTTAAAGACGAATGCCCTAAAAAAAAAAAAAATTTTTTTTTTAATTAATCTACCAGCCAGCCGATTCCAGGGGGGTGAAAGTGCACCCCCTTGCACCTGCCTGCGGGTGCCCTTGCCTACCAATTGATCTACCTTACTCCTTCGAATATCCCTACGTTCCACCACCACTCTCCCACAACCACTCAACATACGCCCTAATGTCCTAGACTTAGTGAAATCATGCAACCCCGCTACCTTAGCGAAAATGCTAATTGCAGCCAAATCCACCTTAACTGTCTGCAAAGAATTGCCTAGCTCCCAAGCATGAGCTACATATCACAATAGTAATTCCTACAACCATGTCCCTTCCTCTTCTGGCAGCTGCAAAATAAAGTGATTAAAATCAGAAAGAGCCCTACCATACACCTTCCTCGTAGAAGGGACCCAGGAATGCCATGCCAACCACCTGGAAACATCGACCCAAGATTTCATACCTCCTCTGGCAGGGTTTCTGGCACCTCCTCTGCCCATGGTACCAACCCTCGAAACCTGCAAAATTGAAATTGGGACAAGCTATCAGCAGTCTCATTCCTTATGCCAGGCACATGCACTCCTGTAAAGGAAAAATATATTAAGAGGCTCTGCAAAACCAATTTACGTAATACCAACAATAACAAACCTGACTTAGCCATCTTCTTTTGTAATGCCCTCACTACAGCCATATTGTCAGAGTGAAAAATTACACATTTGCCCCTCAAATGCTCTGTCCACACCACAGAAGCTGCCCATATAGGCATCAACTCTAATAAGGCCACATCCAACTTCCATACCTCCTTCCAATCCCGCGGCCATTCAGCCGCAAACCACCGACCCCCTAAATAGGCCCCCATGCCAGCACCCCCAGCTGCGTCTGTAAGCAACTGAAGTTCCTCCTGCCCCACCCAGTCTGACTGCCAAAAATATATCCCATTAAATTGTTGCAAAAACCCATCCCACAACACCAAGTCCTCCCGCACCAGTTTGGTCACCCTAACCCAATGGTGTTTGCTCTGACCCCCTTTCAACGAATATGCCACTGACCTGCAAAAAGCTCACCCTGGGTGCACCACTCGACAGGCAAAATTCCAGAGCCTAAGCAACTCCATAACTGAATGAATCCAAATCTTATCCTTACCTAACACCAAATGTATAGCCGACTTAAGCCTCTCTATTTTATTCTCGGGTAGGCAAAACAGTCCCCGCTCCACATCAACTGTTAAGCCCAGAAATTCGAATGCTCTTGCTGGACCCTCCATCTTATGCTGAGCCAATGGTATCCCTAACTCCTCACACATAACCGTAAACTCCCGCAACCCCTCCTGTGCTCCTACCCTTCCTTCGCCCACCAACAAAAAAATCTTCTAAATAATGCACTACCTTTTGAGTTCCCACTCTCTGCTGACAAATCCAATGCAATACTATACTGAACTTCTCAAAAGTCGCACATGCCACTGAACAACCCATAGGCATAGCTTTATCGAGGTAGTACTTATCACCTACCCGCATCCACAGTGGTGGCCAATCCTCACTCCTAATAAGCAACAATCGAGAAGCTGACTCAATGTCAACCTTAACCAACCACGGCTCCCTAAATTCCCTAATCACTTTCACTGCATCATCTAAGGAAGCTTAATGTACCCTAACCTCCCCTTCTGCAATAAAATCATTTATTGAATTCCCTTCTGGATACAAGTGATTTATAATCAATCTGAATTCCCCCACCCGTTTCTTCAGCACCAACCCCAAAGGTGGCACCCTGTAAGTACTGAAAGGTGGACTGTCAAAAGGACCCAATAACTGCCCCACCCGACACTCTTTCTCCACTAAAACCTCCATGATGTCCTCTTTACCTTGTACAGATCGCAGATTCTTGCAACCCCCCCACCCCCTCCCATGGTGGACTTTATAGGAAACCCCACTTGAAATCTTTGTATTATCTCATTTTTGATGGCCAGACCCGGAAACTGATGAAGCATACCCTGGAGAACCTCCACCTTAATGGGGAACAGCACCCCTTCCTCTATTGCCTCTAAAGAACCCAAGTCCAAATCCCCGGGACCCATGAAAATTAACCCTCCCTTGGACTGGTTGAAAGCCTTGTGAGAAGCCTTGCCCACCAAATCCACCCTCAAGTCCCATAACATTAGAGTTCCAGGTGGACAGGTCCTGTCGATCACAGCTAACAGCCAAATGACTCCCTCTGCATCTTGAACAAACATGTGCAAATTTTCACCCCACCCATGAACAGGAACCATTATTAAATGACCAACACACACCTGCTGCTTCCACCCCACTGACCCTTCTGTTAAAGCCACCATAACAATCCACCATCATAGCCAACCATAGATCTGGATGACGCATCTCCCAATGGAGTGACTGGTCCACAGCCTTCTGTTTGTGGAAATGCTGATCATACCAAAGCCATGCATTATCCAGCCTTAACCATTGAGCCTTACGAATGATAAGGAAATAGTTTAGAAGTGGCAGGGCCAAAAACCCATCCTTCTCCAGCTGCACTGCCATAAAATAAATAAAGCCAACCACCCAATTATCCCATGTCCTAGGGCGAAGCTTACCTACCCTCTGCCTTCCCAATGCCACTAAAGCTACTAACAGGTCCTTGCTATTGGAGGACTCTGCTTCCACTAGCCATTGGAACCCTTCCTCATTGATCAGCTCAAACAAATCCACATACTCTCCTTTCCATATTTTTTCCTTAACCAAACCTGGAATGTGCAGAGTAAGGAAAACCGCTCCTGTCCCCTGTCAAAAAGATTAGGTAGCCAACCATTCCCCCGGCCACAGCCCAAAGTCAGAGCCTACCTCTGAGCCTAAGACCGAACTGTCCTCGGAACCAACAGCCATCCCTGTCGCATCTCTAACCGGGTACCTGGCACCCTGTGCTAGTTGCCTCTGAGCCTCCTGTATCCCTTGCACACCACCCCGAGTTCCCCAACTGACAAGTCTTCATCACCCCTCGCCCCACCACAATCCTCAACCCCTAGATCCCCAGACAATACTGCTATAGTAAAACCATTACCTGCAACTTTGCCCTGAGACGTACTTGGAACCGGTGTATCCACTGCTACCGCCTGCTGCGATGCCTGTTGCTTTTTCCCTCTAGCTGGGGTTCTTACTGCTGTGTGCCACCTCTTCTGACCCAGGGTCTGTTCTGGTTCCTGTACCACCTCAGATGTTGCCATATCCTGGAACAACTCCTCTGATTGGGCCGCAATAGCTTGCCATCACTGTCTTAGTTCTGGTAATTTAACCATCTGTAAAAGAGAAACACAATATTAAAACTGTTCCACAAACCCGACTGCCCTACTCCCCCCAACCCCTAATGTTGCCTTGTCCTACCACACTCTGCCATCTCCCCTACTAACCTATACTATGCAGCTGAAAGCCACCCCTTGCATAGCTTATCTACTAATCATACAGTGTAATCACTTAACTAATGCACTCCTGTCTCCCCTGTACCTTAAAATATGCCTCTGCCTGGCACACACTTCACCCTTCAGCTGCACACCCAATCAGCCACACATCCTACAGCTTGCAACCCCTTCCTAACACTAGAATATCACCTGTCTGTAAATATCCCTCTCCATATATATATATATATATATATATATATATATATATATATATATAGATAGATATATATAGATATAGATATATATATATATATATATATATATATATATATATATATATATATATATATATATATATATATATATATATATATATATATATATATATATATATATATATATATATATATATATATATATATATATATATATATATATATATATATATATATATATATATATATATATATATATATATATATATATATATATATATATATATATATATATATATATATATATTATTAAATATTAAACAAATAAGTAAACTTGCACATCTAACTTTACACCTACATACCAGCCACCCAATCCTATCACCATTCAACCACAACCGAGCCTGTAACACTTACCTTTCCTCCCAGAATGACAATCCAGTGAGGTAACTGCCAAGGACAGCAGTGCGCATGTGCAAACCGGCACCCGGACCCAACGGCTGAAAGAACAGCAGAAGCTACCCACAAAAACACCAGGGAGGATGGAAAGGATTTCCCACCACTACCACCACCTAAACAAGGACGCAGGGACACCAACATGGTCGCAATGACCATCATGAAGATCGGACAGGACCGAGGACCATAGAAAGGACACAAAAAACCCACAAACCCACCAGGGAGCTTGAAAGAGTGATCTGCCACTATCCCCAATGCTGATGAGACTGGATTGTGGTGATGGCCCCTCCCCCCACAGCCTACCATGACCACTGGGAGAACACTTTCTTAACAAAACCTGAGAAACAACACCAGGGACTGAAGAAAGGACACAGCAGCCCACATATCCACCAGAGAGCATGAGGAGATGATCTGACACTACTCCCCCAATTCTAGTGGGACCGGATTACGACGATGGACCCCGTCTACCACGACCACCGGGAGAACACTTTTCCTTTTCTTTTTTTTTTTTTTTTTTGGATTACCCGGCCCACCCACATTGATACTAACTGACTGCATGGCCCCAAACAGGAAGGAGGTAATGACAGACCCGGCCTACCCACACAGATCTTACTCGACCGTATGGCCCAACTGGGAAAAGGCCCGATGGGCCCAACGAATCCTGCAGAGACACACGGATGACAGGGAGCAACCTCAGCCAGGCTGGACAATCACAAAGACCTCAACCACCATGACCGGTCCTACCACTTAACTGGAGCCACCACCGGACCACCAGGAGGACCTCAACCACAAACAAATGCTCCAGGACACCGGGAAACACACACCACAACCCCAGGCCTACCAGACCACTGGAGAATCACATCAGCACCCAGGTAAACTGAGCACCTCTCACACCGACACTGCCCCCCAACCGTTCACCCACGCACTCACACACACACACACACACACACACACACACACACACACACACACACACACACACACACACACACACACACACACACACACACACACACACACACTCTGGTCTCAGTATTCTTTCACCCTTCCCTGCCAGTAAGTCCTGTCCCTCAACCTATATTCCCAGACTCCATCCCCAGATTAAATTAGTCCCTATAGAGAAACACCAAGAGGGAGAGGAGGGAACTGACCCAGTTAACTTAACCCCTTCTCTCCCCACCATCCAAGGCCTACCTGCATCCACAATACCTATAGGTCATCTGGACATAAGCTAGTTATTACTGCACCACCAACTCATGCCAAATGTGCCTACTTCCTTTAATCCCTAACACGTAATCCTGTCAGAAGTCCCTCCTTCCACTACCTCACTTCCTTTCACACCTCCCTCTCTCTTTAACCCTTTCACCACCACAATCCCACTATCCTATCCAACTACAACTCCTCACCTTAATTCCTACCTCTATACCCTCCCCACACCCCTTTACCCTTATTCGTGGGACCAGTACAACTTAGTTTGTCCCAAACTACATTTATCAGATAAACAGAAACTTTACAAGGAACAGAACAAAATATGAGGCAATAAAATTGTGTTCATTCTGTATAATCAAGAACAAGTGAGAGCATCTATGCCCCTAATGCACATGCATACTAACTTGTAACCATCAATTACAGTCAACTGGATGAAGTTGAACTGTGATCAAATGAATGAATAAATACATAACTGCCATACAAGAAAAGGATCTTCTCCCTTCACTGCTATCACAGTACAGTGTGAAATACATTGCAACCCACCTCAACATTGTAGCTCATCACGGAGAAAGCTACAACATATTTCATGAGAAAGAACCAAAGTCAGGAACAGATATTAGAAAATTGCTAAAATAATAGGCTTTCAATTGTAATACTTTTTCTGAAGACTATTGAGACAGAAACTCAAGTTTTTTATTATTTGTTGACTGTAAACCTCAAGCATTTTCCATAAAAATACAGAAAATTCCCAAAAACAAACTACAATATGAAGTAAAACAGCCAGGAGGAGCTTTCTGTAACATCAGGAATATCTGATAGTGTCTAAGATTCCCCCCCCCCCCAAATACACATACTCAGACACAGTCGCATACACACAGATACACACACACACACACACACACACACACACACACACACTCACCGACACAGATGCAACCTCAGTTACAGTCATTTGTATGACTGACACTGTAAACCTCAAAGATAAATAAGATTACATGAATAACTGCCACACAGAAATGTGTCCACTCAGCTCAGTGCTGTTAGAGTACATTGTGAACCAACTGCACCTTTCCTAGCATACTTCTCAACCTCTTAGGTCAAGATTCAAGGAAAAAATACAATAATGATAGACAAAGACCCAAAATCAGGAAAAGATATTAATCTCACATAATAAAAAGTTGCTTGAAAATAGGCTTTGCATTAGCCTAGTGTGTCTTAAATTCATGTATGTCATTATTTGTTGACTGCAAACTAGATTTATTTGCCTGAAAAAAAAAAGATTTTAGCCCTTTGTCTTCCCATTATTTTTGCCCTTGCAGGAATTATTGAAGATGCATGCTTCCCTCAATTTGTAGTACTTATTTCAATAAAAATGATAAAAAATAATAACAGTAATAATCATCTGCACTGAAAACAGCTTATTTTACCATCTCATGACTATAGCCATTGACAGTTGATGCAGCACTGGGAGATTGTAGTTGTTTCTGCTTACAAGTCTTCTTTTCCTTGATATAAATAAAGTAAAAATAGAAAACATGGAGGATCATGATACATTTATTAAAATTTATGTAGATTCTCCAGGGGCATAGAAGATGGAAATTGTTGCTAACAGCAAGAGGTTCCCTGGTTCGATTCTTGGCAGGAATGACTTCTGTGTGGAGACTGGATGTCTTCCCTGTCTTCGCGTGGATTTCCTCTGGGAGCTGCAGTTTCCTCCCACATTCCAAACGACATGCAGTAGGTGGATTGGACATTCTAAACTGGCCATAGGTGTGAATGTGCATGTGAGTGTGTGGTGTAGAGCCACACATAGCCGGCCTTAGGCATAGGCCAACTAGGCGGCCGCCTAGGGCACCACTCTAGCAGGGGCACTTTTCCAGTATTTATTTGGTGCAGGTAGGCCAGGATGGGGGCACTGGGTAGTGTGGTGGGGGGAGGCGCCATGGAGCCCTTTTGCCTAGGGTACCAGTTGATGTAAGGCCGCTCCTGGAGCCACAATGGCAGGGCTAGCCACCTAGCACTGTAAAACTTGGCTCTAGATGACACCCTGACCCCATGTGCAAAAATGTGAAAAAAGGGGTTGTGGATGGATGTAGGATCCCCACAGATAGAAAAGCAAGATGGACAGATGCTTGAGCTGAGCAATGGATTGTTTGCAATGGCAGACACATGACACCAGCTCCATTTGATCCAATCATGTGTTCAAACATATGTGTATTTCTTTATTCTGGTAGGCAGATAGAGGAGAAAGGAATAACATATCTTTTTTTTTTCTTATATTCATCTTAAAGCAAAACAATAAAACTGCTGCCTTAAGTCATCTACTTTATGCTATGGCATGGGGCTGTGTGGTGCAAACTAACATGGATCACTTGGAAGGTATAAAAAATGAGGTATCGATACTGTTATTTTTATATGCATCCATAACCAGAAAGAAGTGGATTTTTTTCTATAAATTATACAAGAGAAGTCTTGTTTCTTTTAATTACTGCATTTACAGATAGCCACACTCATGGTGATGCATGACCACTTTTTTGAATTTGTAAATGCTTGATAAATTATATAAAACACAGTTCAAATTCTTTAGCATATCTTAGCAGCTTAGGTGTGGTATAGATATGTCATGCTGGGGAGATAGATAACTCTCCCAGAGACTGCTACTTCTCTGGAACAAGCTTCCAGTTTGTGTAAAACAGAACCCCTCACTGATCCTCATCAAATGTAACCTAGATAAACGTATGGATGACTGCAAATTTACTTCTGGGATGGTGGTCATGTCCCTCCTGGAAAGAAGAAGTTGGTATTAACTACCATAGACCCTGACTTCTGCAAACTTCACTCACCTAATCACTGAAAACTGGGCCATCTCTGGATAAATATGGATAGGCTTTTAAGAGCTATATGGCTGTTAGCCTAGTAACCTCCTATGAACCTAAAAACCTATGACTATGGCATTGTAAGGGTTTATTGAGGGGTAATGCAGGTTGTACAGTAGGCATGAATGAGTAAACTAATGAAATCCATATAATTTTCAAACTTTGTGTCATTCACAACATGTCTGCTAATACAAAGCTTGTCATTCTTAGTTACATATGTGAAACAAATATTTAGTGTTTGTCTCTGATTCTTGAACAAAGAAGTTGGGAGCATAGACAGTTTTCAATAAGTCATATTTCATACTTCTGAAAGCAGCAAGCTGAAATATATTTCTGAGCTATAATTTATGTACTTAGTAATTAACTTAATCTCAAACATTTAAGGTGTACACAGTCATAACTGACTGTGATTACCGTGTGTGTGTGTGTGTGTGTGTGTGTGTGTGTGTGTGTGTGTGTGTGTGTATGTGTGTCTTTGTGTCTGTGTGTTTGTTCAGAAGGCATAACTTTCAACCATCCCCAAATCTGTCTCATATTTTTTATATGATCTTCTTAAAACCTGTGGTTTCCTGGCAAATTGTTCTTTACTGATATCACCAAATTATGGTAGAGATTTTGAGTTTTGGACATATCTTATAATAAATGCAGCTGCATTCTAAGTACAATATGTATTTATTTGTCACAGATTTTGGGTCTTTGCTTCTGACCTTTGAAATAAGTGGTGGAAAGGGTATTGGGGGGATTGCAGTGGGTTATACTGTATGATTTAGACAGCAGCAACATAAAACATGTTTCAGAGCAATTATTTATGCATTTAATAATTTATTTTTGTGTAAGTTTATTTATTGACATTTTCCAATAAGATGAAAAAAGTTTTTTGAAAAATCTAAATGTATCATATGCATGCTGTATTTTATTAATTGTAGAAAGAATCACCTTACTGCAACAAAAACATTCTTTAACAAATCTAGTCCTAAATAAGTATTAAACAACTGAACTCAGTGACATTAATTGGCATCCTACTAAAGTAAAACTTAAAATTATGGTATTTCAAAATGCTATTTCATTGTGATATATTAAACCAACATTATAGCATCATAGCTAACAGTTTAATATATAGGGAATGGATATAAGTAAGAGAACCAAAGAGAAAAAAAGAAGAGAGGGGAAAGGCGGGGATAACATAATGAAGAAGGGAAATAGCTTAACCTGAAATATAAATTCAATATCTAGATATAACAAGGAATATGCAGATAAAAAATATATAATCTCAGGAAACAAATTTAAATCTTGGGTTCCACACTATTGAGTCTCTATTATAACATTTAAAATAGATTGATGTGGAGACCATTTGGAATAATATAGGGTTTCCTTGCCTCTCTTCTGGGCTACCTGCCATTCTACCTTGTAGATACCTTGTAGAATCCACCAGATTATGTTGAAGGGGAGTGACAGACCTACAATGTCTTGCAATATAATTTTTTGCTGCAAAAAACATACTACAAATAATATTGCTTGCTGTTTTCCTAGAAGCCAAGTCATATATAAATGAAAAAATGAACACACACAAATATATGTATTTGAAAAACAAGTCAGCTTAGATAAAATGACCTAAACATTTCTAGGCCAGTTGTTTGGGGTATAATCATGAAAAGACACTCAAAATCTGCTTTAACTTAAAATGAATAATTACAACAACTGTATGACTCGAACCTTCTAAATTTATTAAGTAAGGACCGAGAATCTCTTATGTAAGATTCCATATTTTGTACTATTTTATTCAAAATACTAACCAGATAAATAGAGCTGTTCTTATCATCTTTCAAATTTATGCTTAGCATTTTTATCTCGCTAGACAGTTTTTTTTTAATATGCATATCAATATTATTTGTAGTTTGTTATAATTATTATTAGAATATAACATTTTCCTCATTAATAATGTTTATTATAGACAAATGTGTGGAGTTGCAATGGGGTAGTTGTTGCCCCAACTTTTGCTAATGTGGTGCTTTGTAAATGGAAACAGGTTTCTATTTACCCAGAACTTTGGTTTAAGAAAATAAAGTTTTATGGCTGTTTTATTGATGACCTTTTTTTTCATAAAGGAAAGTACCTTTGAAGATGGTGTAAGTCTCAATAACAGTTTAAAGGATACTTCTGAATTGCTAAAGTTTACATTTAATGTTGGCAGTGAAGTTATGCATTTTACTGATATAATTATTAAGCAGTGCTGCAGAAGTGATCCCCAGGCTGAATTTTCTATTTCCCATCCACTGGGATGGGTTCCCGTCTGTTGGTTCTGTGTGTGAGGCGTGGCCGACACAGCTCAACAATTTGCTGTAGAATGTCCCTGTCCACTCTATAGTGCTCAACTATCTCCAGCTCATGTAGCCCCTGGTAGGTTACCCTGGGTCTGTACACTCTTCTCCTTCTCCTCACCGTGGGTTGCTCATCAGCATTCACATCCTCACCACCCTCAGCCTCTTGCACATATTGATGTATGAGAGCGACAGCAGCCCCTAACATTTTGTTAGTTTTGTCAGGTAAAATTTCTCCCGTCTGTGTACACCAGTGGTGTAGAGTTTGTGGGAAAAGCCAGACTGGAAGGTGTTTGCATAGCTTATAGTAGTGTGCTAGGCTGTTCCATGTGTAATTGGCTGATTCTGATACATTTCACCTGCCAGCTATGCTAGTTCTACTTGATTGCCTTCCTACTGCTGTTTTCTCTTCCCATTGCCTTCCCGTTTAAGTCCCGAGGTGCAGTGCACATACCCAGTGCTCAAATGTGAACAAAGCTGCTATTTCCTGCTTTTTTTTTGTTTTTGTTTTTTTTGTTTAAACCTGGTGCACAGCGAGGACACCCGTTTAGGCAATGTAAACACTGCTAGGTAACCTCAGACACACCCCCTTCCTTAGCTATGCTTAGCTAAGGGCAAAGAAGGGCCACAAAGCTCCAATAAGCTTACAACATGCATGACACTCCTACTTATGAGATCATCCACCTCTTATACAATGGTGTTACTGCATCTACTCGACAGGGTGTAAGCTAACACTGAGAGGAAATCTGTGATTCAGTATAAATCCCCTCATTTGAATAAAACAGAATGCTAATTTATAGTTACCACACTCACACTCAGCCTTCCCCCTTAGCAACCAATATTCCCTGGTATTGTTGTCTTATGTATGCCACTGACTATTATGGCAAAATGCTGATTTAGGTTTAAAAGCTTATTTCCAACTTTTTTCTTATTTTCGGGCAGATCCCATTTGTGCACCACTGCCCTATTCTTAAACGCCCGAAATTGTCCCCCAAAAAAAATAAAGTTATTTTTTTTAATTTTGCAAGTATTTCTCATGCCAATGGCCATATATTTGGACATTGGCATGCCTACTACATTGAATACATGCTTTCTTAAGAGCTGTCATGCCCACGTTTTGTAATTTATTGAAATGTATTCGGTTAGTGATCGAATACATTTCTGCAGGTTACACTATTCCTGCACAGATGCCTGCCTGCTTCCTGGATTGATAATTCACCTAATTTGCATGTTCTTTACCAGCAAATGAGTTAATTAGCATATATCAGTGGTGTCCATGTGAGAATAGTGTAGGCACGTTCATGTATGTCTTGGGGGCACGTTTCTAGATCGCTCGGTGGCCATATTGTGTGCAGCAGCACTTGCACTATTCAGGCACTCCGTGCAGAGCTTGCTGAATCCGGCTGAATGAATTTACACATTTACCCTCTGAGAAGTTAATGTACAAATATGCACATTTTAAATGCTATGATTTTGGATCATCTGCTATGATTTTTGATGGTCCCCTTCTATGATTTTGAAAGCTGAGAAACTGACGTGTACTGTAGAATATGATAAACCAAGACATAGGGAATGACTGAGGAAGAGGGAACACAAGCATGCAGGTAATAAGTAATAAAAAATGAAAATTATGATAAATACAGGAAGGGGAATAAGGATTAGAACAAGCTAGTTGTATGTTCAAGATCAGATAAAATAATGTGTATGATATGCATGTGTGGGGGGGGGTGCTTGACAAGAAAAAAAAATGTTGTCTTAGGAAAGAATGCATAAGTAAAATAAGCAAGGGACCAAGAAACATAGCCTACATGAAGACAGAAAGAGTAGAAAGGGTAAGTGGTCTGTTACTGTTGAGGGAAATACTGGTATATAAGTCTGGTGGGGGCAGATAACATAATTTTTATACACAAAAAGGTTAAGGATGACAAATATATCTGCAAAATGAAAAGAAATAATGTGTTTCCTGAATTTGTCATTATGTCCATTTTTTTTAACCTTTAAAAAATAGGCAGAACATTGAATGACGTCTTGGTGGAGATTAAGCAGTCTCAAACAGGGTTTTAATACACGAGGAGAGTCCAATAGAAACAAATCCATAGATTCTTGACAGCATTATTAGTCATGTTGGACAGAGGAATCAAATGTCCAAAATGCTGTTTAAGCTTATGAAACTAGTGTAAACAACTCAATTTATTGATTATGAATAAATAATAAATAAATACATATGCTTAAACTCATCTAACAAAAGTGATAGCAGCAACAGCTACAACAATATGCCTTTACCATCCCTTCACTAACTGTTGCTGTTTTAGAGTTGTGTTTAGCAAGAATAGAAAAAAGAAAAATAAAGCAAAGCTAAGACAATAAACTGAAGAAGGAGTTGCAAGCAGATATTTATGTCTGTGTGTTTATACAAGGCATAGAAAGACAGAGAGTATGTGTGTGTTCATCTGTGTACATCTGTATATAGCACATGTGCATGCGTATGTGCATTTATGTGTGTGTGTCTATGTGTGTGCAAGAGTCTGAGTTGCTGTACATCTGTGCTGTGTGTGTGTGTGTGTATGCTTTCTTTGTGTGTATTTGTGTGTGTACGTGTATGTGTGTGTGTGTGTGTGTGTGTGTGTGTGTGTGTGTGTGTGTGTGTGTGTGTGTGTGTGTGTGTGTGTGTGTGTGTGTGTGTGTGTGTGTGTGTGTGTGTGTGTGTGTGTGTGTGTATATGTGTGTGTGTGGGCATGGGTGTGCTTGTGTAGTCATTAGTAAATATTCTCATAATTTATATTTTGGATGCAAAATTCATCTTTTAGCAGCAACTGCACATCCAATAACAACTTTCAAATATTAGATAAAGCAGCTATTTTACATTAAAAATAATATAAATAAATAAATAAATTAATAATATTAACAAAATAATAAATTAATAAATACAATAAATAAATATAAAACAATTTGATAGTTATCTCATATTTTAGTGAAGTAATGCCCTTCGGGGTGGGCATTACAGGCAAATAATGACATTGGTGTTGGGCCTGACAAGACTTCCTGACTGATTCATCATTTCCCTGTAACACTGGCCCTGTTAGGCATTCTCTGTTGTTTGCATGGAAAACTTTACTGCATCATGGTAAGTGAATTTGTGTGATGAATGGAGACTCATGGGAAGTGTGCAGTTCCGAGAAACAAGGTCTGCATCAGGGCCAGGCTCAGGTGCTAGACCAGACATGGTATATGCTAATAGCCATATAATTACAGAGTAATGAGCAGCATTGTTACAACAAGAATCTTCAGGTATGTTAATGAGACAAAAGAAGAAGGTGATTCAGAAATGTATAAATGAGGGCTGCACTCTGCTTATATTTGAACATGGCCAAATGATCTTGTTCAGACTAAGTGAATCATTAAACAATGTAAGGGGCTCCTGCAGCTTTAACAAATTTGTATCTGCAAGGAGTTCTTATTGCCAAAGCCATGCTCAGTGGTGCACAATGTTAACACCACAGATGCATACTCATCAGATCACATATAATACTTCATGAACTCTATTACACCGACATTGTGAACCAGTACTTTGTTGATAGGTGCACCATTCAAAAAATTGTAGAAATGTGTCCACAGCCCAGTGGAAGTCATGGAATACTTATGCCAGTGTATTTTAAATTTAATTAGCTATAGGGACCATTAAACAACTTACCAAGGACACAGTGGGTAATTCTGGTATTTATTTTGAGAATACCTCATCAGTTTCTTGATTTAATACATTAGCATGTGGTGGAATACATGTTGTTACCATGTACCACAGAGAAAAGAGAGAGCACCATGTGTTTTTTCTACAATGCAGCCCACTTCCCTGTGGTACTGGGGGGCATAGACTGTACTACATTAAAATAAAGGCCCCACCTGTTGAACTGATAGGGAAGTATGTGAACTACAAAGGATATCACTCCACCACCTGCAGGTGATCTGCCATGCACAGGGTATCATCTACAAAGTATGTGTGCAGGCTACCAAGGCAGTTATTATGACTCCCACATGTAGCTTACCTGAGATCTGCACTAATAGTTTGTGAAAGTGACATCTCACATTAGTATCATGGTGATGATTCCTGATATGCCCTAGAACTCTGGTTTATGACATCCATAAGAAATCCTCAAAATCAAACAGACCATGGGTACAGTCACAGAAAATCACAGACTACAACCATTATTGAGTTTGAGTTTGGGAGCCTGAATCCTTCCAGTAGCACCCTGAATAGTGACCCAGACACATTGTGAAAATTATATTCTTATGTGCAATGTCACACAATTTTCATACTTAGGAAGCAGTCATTGCATGGTGGGCTATTGCAGGGGCAGCAGTTCCCAGCAAAACTGGCAGTGCAGGTTGAGTCAGACAAGGAGACAGATGAGAAGGAGTCAGTTGCAGAGGATGATCATGCCAGACAGAGGTGGGCACAGCACGCCCTAGCACTAGCAAAGAGGCAACAAACTGCACATAGCTTCAGAATATATGTAAAGCAGGTACACTGTAGTAAGAATGGTGCATGCAAACCCAACATCAGACTGTGCTTACCCATGCATAGCTTGCCTATACTGTGCATCAGACATACATAACCCAAGTTAAATGTACAAAGGACAGGGCACAGTTATCATAATTTGCTCAGGTAGAGAAGAGAGGGATTTTTCATTCTGTGGCAGTAGGTGTTTTCTAGTCTATGGGAATTGAGGAACACACAAAATGGATGTAATTATAGTATTTTTATTGATCAGAGGGCTCAATTGTTTTATGAATTTTCAGGACTGTATAAATTTGGTGTGTTTGCAAAGATCTGCTCACCATGCCAGTGCTCTTTACAGATGCAAACATCTAAAAGGAACATTTCCATATAGATTTGCCCACAAAGCAATATTCTGTAAAGCAGTAAGTAAAGAGAAAATATCTTGCACACTGATAACCTTAGAACAGCTAGTTTGCACTTCAGGTTGCAATACAATTACATTTAATAGAATTTGGAATTATATAACCTATTATGCCTCCACCCCCCAAAAAAATACCCTTAATAGCCTTCTGTTAGCTACCATACACCACAGTCTTTTAGCTTGCCAATTAGGAGGACCAGACAACATGGGCATGCAGTTTCTAACTTCCCTGGAGCCATCTTGGTAGATATGGGTCTCTTGAGAGAATGTAGCTGTTGTCTCTTGTTTACTGCCAGCCATTTAATCCTTCAAGTAACAAATACAGTGTGTAAGAAGTCTACATTTGCAATGTCAATGGAGACTAAACTCTCGTATACAAGCACACATCATGTTGTCAAAACCACTCACACAACACCCACGACACATAGCATACAGCACTCACATAGACCAATGTATGCTAAGGCACTTAAACGCAACCTTCCTAAACAACAAAGACCTCCTAGATTGCCCATCAAAAAATGGTTTTCCTCAGCAAACACAAAAGCACTCAGCAAGAGCAAAACTTAATACTTCACATACAGCCAAACTCAGTGAAGTCCTAAACACAAGGTCCATAAGGCAAGCAAGCACTTCCCAGGACTCTAGTCATAGGGGACTCTATTGTAAGTGTCAAAGGAAAAAACTTCAAAGACCAATACACGTAAGGTTCAGTTAAGGTACCTTTAAAAACTTGCCACAAGGAGACAAAAACATGCAAATACAGGATTTTGCCTAAATACTAACAGAAAGTATGCTATTCTTATACTATTCTACAAGACATGGCCTTCTATGGCTGACGTAATCAAACACAACTTTCAGTATTGTTCCACAGCAGATGTTACTCAGATTTTCTGCTGACATGACTGGATTTATGAAAAACATTTTGAGAAAAACAACCTGGCCTTGGTGGGCCCTAGCCCGTTACAAACTTCTATTGTGTAGTTCTAATACATGTGCTACATTTCAAGGTACTTCTCTAACTTAGACACAAGCAAATGCTGATTGCAGTTCATATTTTCAAGCAGTCTTTGTTCTAATTATCTATAGCTTCTGCAGCTGTGTATTTTCTCACAGCACAAGTGGAACTCCTTGTCTAAGTCTCATAACATTAATATTGTGCTATTCATTATTTTCCTGACACAGGCAGAACTTATCTGCTTTCCTGTAAATTTCCAAAGCATAAGAAATAGCTGTGCATATTTCATGACAATACAAGGTTAGAAAGCTTCTGCAATTCATACAGATTTTATGCAGTGTGAAATAGAACAGATGTGTTAACTCTTTTCAAGCCTTAAATGCACTAAGCATATTACAAATACATACACTAATTCATATTTTTCTGACATTTCCCCCTTTTAATACTTTTATTCTACTTTCCAAATAAGCATAAACAGTTTTTTTCTTCTCCTAACCTCTTCCTACTCAGGATTTCAGTTAAGAGTGTCATTCAGTTTAAACTTATGAAAGCATTTCAATCTTTTAACAGTTCTTCAAATTCAGTACTTTGATATAAGGTTTCAGAAACTGACATGTCTATAAAGTCTTTAATCAGTCTTTTCATGCAGGGGATGCCACAGCAAACACATACTCCCAGTAGGAGCATTCCTACACAAATGGCAATCAGGATGTTCATTAGGATGGTACCTCACCCCCCAAACCATTTCTGGAAAAAGTCCATCAGTGGGTTTGGTCCTGGTTTGTTCATGGCCGACACTTGCTGAATTACCTCAAGATGATTGTCTATCTTGTGTTTATGGTCAGGAATATACGAACAGCATTTCTCCTGGATTAAAGCACAAGTACCGCCTCTCCCCGCTAGGGTGAAGTCGAGAGCCATGTGGTTTTGAAGCACTACAGTTCTCATGGCATTCAGTTCATCAGTCACCATTTCGAGAGCGAAAAAAGTTGCATTGCTCATTACTTTGAGATGTTTAGACAGTTTTCTCAGCTTCCAGATCCATTTCACTGCTCCAAATGCTGGTAATATGCCTGCCCATGATATAACACTATCACTCAAGTCCATGTGTGTCAGTCCATTGCCTATAGAATGATGGTTTTTCCAATGCTCATCGATTTGCCCCACTGGATTCACAGGTTTCTTGACGACTTCTCGGACAATCCAAATTTTTCCTCGAGGCAAAACTGCAGTGTGTCGTATGGCCAGAACCAGGTAACCCAAAAAACAACCGCCGGACCAATTTTCAGGTAACCACTTGTATGCCTTTCTGCCACATACAAAATAACAGTCCTCTACTTTAGTAGTAACTTTGCTATGAATATACACTTGCCCTGCATGAAACATTTTTCTATCAGTTATAGACAGTTGTTTATAAAGAACAGAATTATGTTTTACTTCATTAATTGTTTTGTGCATCAATTCAAGAAATGAATCATAGTTTGTATTACAATAAGAACCTGCATTGTTAGCTTTACTGTAACATTTATAAGGAACAGTCACATTGCAATTTCTTCAGCCCACCTGAACACTATCATTTTTATAAAAACACACAGTTCCCTTTTGTGGAACAGACAAGTGCAATGCTATTTTATCTTGTGATGTAATGGTTGAGGTATCATAAATCAAGTTTTCCCAGGTCTCGTTGACCCATAGGGGGACTGTAGTCATTAATAACCCCCCCCCCTGTATGCTGTTGGCAAAGCTGTGCAAATCCAGCAATTGAAAACATTGAAAATCTCAGCATACACATATTTAATTGCCTGGTAAGTGTTGAAGTTTGGATGCCAGTCTATGAGTAACGCTTCACGTTTATTCAGTTCAGTTTGTGTGGCTGGAAAAAGGAATGGCCACAACAAAAAGATTATTGTCAATAGTACAGTTAACAGGATGATTATGCAATACTTCTGAGGAAATGGTTGTTCTGCATTCCTGTTTTTTCTGGATTCTATCATTTTTGCTTTTGACATGGACTTTTGTCCAGTTCAAAGTTCTTAACTAGTTTGCAGTGCGTCAGGTGGATCCATGAGGCATGCTCTGCAATCTTGACTGCAGTGGGTGTTGACAGAAGCACTTGATATGGACTTTCCCACTTTGGTGACGTCCAATTCTTCTTCTTTATTGTCTTCACCCAATTCCAGGTACCTGGTGCCACTGACACTTCTGATGGTCTGGTTTGTTCTTTATCTGAAACAGAATTTGACTGCAACAGATGTTTAGAATTCAACAAATTTCTCATGTACTCTGCTAGTGTACAGTCGGCTTTCTGGTCTGCGAGCATGAGAGGTTTCCACTGAGCTATATAATAAGCCCTTCCAAATAGTTTTTCAAAAGGAGTCAATCCTTTTGCATTTGGAACAGTTCTCATGCTCAACATTGCCAGGGGCAGACAGCACACCCAATTTCTCTGTGTTTCTTCTATTAACTTCCTTAGCTTATTATTTAAAATCCCATTATGCCTTTCTACTAACCCTGCAGATTGTGGGTGATGTGCACAATGATTTTTTAAAGAAATACCAAAATGTTTACTTAACTGTTGTATGGTTTGGTTCACAAAGTGTGTACCGTTATCACTGTAGATCCTTTCTGGAATGCCGAATCTAGGGATGATTTATTTAACGAGAATTTTTGCTACGGTAGCCGCATCTGGATTTTTAGTCGGAAAGGCTTCCACCCATCTGGAAAACATATCTACAATGACAAGACAATACTTATTTTCACATTTGTTCAATTCTATGAAATCCATACAGATAGTATGAAATGGATACGGTGGTGTAGTGAAACTCCCTTGCTTGGGCTTTAACGCCCCTTGTGCATGATGTTTGTTACAAACGTGGCACATTAAACAAAAATTTTTAGAGTAGTTTAAGAATCCATATGTCGTGAACACTCTGTTCACCAGCTGTACCACCCCCCTGTTGAGACATGGCATTGCCCATGGCTCAACAAAGCTGCATATCTAAACAAATTAGATGGTAATATCGGTTTCCCTTCTTTAGAGATGTACAGCCCCTTTTTGAGAATTGCTCCTCGTTTTACTCATCTTTGTTTTTCAGCCTGCGTAGTAAGTGTCTGCATTGTCTTTAGCATTTCTAAGTCTAAAATCTCAGAGGGTTGTAATTCCTCATTCAAAAGAAATACTTCTGAAGCTGCCTGCTTTGCATCTGTATCAGCTCTCGCATTACCTTTTGAAATCCTATCCTGTTGCTTGGTATGAGCTGTGCATTTACAAATAGCTACTTTCTGAGGTAACTGAATAGATTCTAAAAGATCTAAAATAAATTGTGCATGATTGATTGGTTTGCCAGTAGATGTTATCATTCCTCGATTTTTCCACTGGTGCGCAAAAACATGTACAATAGAGAAAGCGTATTGGCTGTCAGTAAAAATGTTCACACATTTACCCTTTGCTAATGTACATGCCCGTGTCAAGGCAATCAATTCTGCTGCCTATGCAGATAAATTGTGTGGTAAGGGTTTTGCTTCTATAATCTCAGTATCAGAAACTACTGCATATCCTACTAGGTTCTGTCCTGTAGGACCCCTATTGCACGAGCCATCCACGTAGTATGTCACCTCGGCATTATCCAAGGCAACATCCGTAAGATCTTTTCTAGGCAGTGTCTTTTGATCAATTGCCTGCAGGCAGCTGTGCGGTGTGCCATCTACAGGGGTTGGGAGCCAGGTAGAAGGATTCAAAGTCATGCATCGTTCAATTGTCATATGAGGTTGGCTCAACAATATAGTCATACAGGAAAGATGCCTAGCAGGGGAAAGATATGCTACCTTCTCTTGCAGTAAAATAATTGTGACTGCATGAGGCACTCTCAATGTGAGAGGGTGGAACAAAACTACTGAGGCCAAAGCCTGTACTGCCATTGCAGCTGCAACTACTGCTTGTACACAGTGGGGTAAAGACCATGCCACTGGGTCTAGTTGTGATGAATAATAAGCAATAGGGCATTGCTTGTCCCCATGCTGCTGTGTTAACACTGATGTCATATAACCTTGCTTACAATCTACAGTTTGGAAAAACATTTATGATAGTTTGGTAAGCCCAAAACTAATGAGGATGCTATTAACTGTTTCACTTTGCAGAAAGCAGATTCTGCTTCTGCTGTCCATTGTAACAAATCCTGTGCTGCTATAGGCTTTTTATATATCAGGTTAGTCAGCGGTGCAGATTCCAAGGCGTAGTTTGGAATCCAGCTCCGGCAAAAATTAGTCGTACCCAGGAAGGACATAATATCCTTCTTGGTAGTGGGTTTTGGTGCTTGTAAAATTGCTACTTTTCTGTCTTCATCTAATGTCCTACCTTCTTTGGATATTACATATCCTAGGTATTTAACTTGTTTTTTCCAAAGCTGCAGTTTATTTTTTGTTTACTTTATGTCCTTCAGTGGCTAAAAATTGTAATAGCGCTATGGTATCTTCTTTGCAATCTTGCTGGGTGGGGGCCGCCAGCAGGATATCATCAACATAAAGTAAAATCTGACTACCTCTTGGTGGGGTAAATCCCACCAAGTTGCTTGCCATTTCTTGTGAGAATATTGTCGGACTTTCACAATATCCTTGTGGTAGTCGTGTATATGTATACCTTTTCCCCTGAAATGTGAATGCAAACCAATATTGGCTGTGAGGGTGTATCGGTATCGAAAAGAACACATTGCTGATATCTACCACAGAAAAATATTTCTGTTGAGGTTTTAAATCATTCAGCAGGATGTGTGGGTCTGGCACCGTAGGTGCCCTTGGTATTACTGCACCATTTACAGCTTGTAAGTCTTGGACCATATGCCACTCTCCATTCTCTTTCTTAACAGGAAATAAGGGTGTGTTACATGGTGAATCAGGAGATTCCACTAGCACCCCTTCCTTAAGTAAAGCGGCTATAATAGGTTTGATTCCTACCTCTGCATCTTTTCTTAAGGGATACTGTATTTTCTGTGTTCTAAATGCTGATTTTGGCATAATAGTAACTGGTCCCACTGTATGAATAAGTCCTACATCTGACTTTCCTGTTAACCAAAGAGTTTCTGGTATATTCTGTAAGGCATTCTCTTCCTCCTTTAATAGGAGTGCTAATTGGCTGTCCTTGCTAGACTGCAAGTGCACGGCTGGGTGGGTCTGAGTTATCCAATTCAACTTCTGCATTTGTATTCCCTGTTCTGACAGTTCTAACTCTGTCTGTTTTTCCCATCTCGTGACTTTTTCTCCTAGGTCTACCCATTTTACATTCTTGTCCTTAGTTAAGCTAACATGTGGTAATCGATTAGATTTATAGAGTGCAAAGAACTCCTGGGGCAATGAACAGCTGGCTACACTATTCCCTTTCATGTCCCAGTACAGATTGCATAATATCAATCTGTTTGCATGATTTCTAAACAATTCTTGCTCATATTCCTTATCAGGTCCTGGTGTATTACAATAATACAGAGTACAGTGCAACAAATGTTGTTTGTCAATGTCAAGGGAGGGGAACTTGCTGATGGCTACATTCATCAACTCTTCAGTCACTGCCCCTGGACCAGTCATAACCAAGTCCTGGCTGTACCAATAAAACATTTCACCCTCCGATTGCACTGCAAAGGTATCAATTTGTCGCTATGCTTCCATACCCTGCATAGTCGGAACTACTGCTATACCAAATAGCTGCATAAGGTCTCTGCCCAAGAGGTATACTGGGCATTTTGCAAAAACAACAATTTTATTTTTCTGGGTCAATCCTGAAACAGGATCAGTTATTGTAATATTATGGGAGAGGGGTTCCCAATACAGCTGTCCATTAGCTGTTTCACTAGTATGTAATCAAGTGACTCTGAATTTTCTGGCAGTTTGGAGGGATGTATCAGAGTCTGTGACGCCCCTGAGTCACACAAGAATTTGACTTCCCTCCCCTCTACCAGGAGTGTAACTTCTGGTTTTGTGTCTGCTAAACAGAGCTCTAAGCTCAATAAAGCTAAATCCAATATTTCATTTTCTTCACTATCTGTAACTTCCTGTACTTCCTCTATTTCTTCTGTCACATCCTCTACTCTCTCTATCACATTCTCATTTGTCATTTCTCTGCTATCCCCTTCTAGTGATTCTTGACTATCATATAGTCAGTCCTCACCCTCCTTGTCTTCTGTGGTTGCCTTCTTGTTTTTCTTGCAATCCCTTGCCAAGTGTCCCTTTTTACCGCATTTGAAACATTCACCCCTTTTCTTTCGCCCTTCAAAGTCCTCTAATCGCTGATCAGATTGTTTGTTTCCCTGGGCATTTCTCTTGCCCTTTTTTCCTGGACTGTACTACATAAACTTCTGCTCCATCTTCTACAGAAAATACTTGGGCTTTCTTCTTCTTTTTGCTATTAAAGTGCCTTTCGGCATGCCTAGCATATTCGAGTAATGACTGTAACCTGCTTGTACAATGATCTAGCATGTGCTCTGTAATAAAACTGCTTATGGGTGCAATGCTGCCTTTCAGAAATGCATTCTTCAACTGCTGCTCATATGGGGAATCTTGTGTCTGATCTTCAGAAACCTGCATTTCACAGTGGTTATTAAAACATTCTAACAGTCTGGCATAATATCTGTCAATAGTTTCACCTTCTTGTTGGATGCATTGATTAATGCAAGTCCAGTCTGCCCTAGGCTTCCATTTCTCAGAGATTTGGTCTGTAAGACCTTTCACTCTGTTGTCTAGTTCTGCGCTGCTATATGGGAGGGGCCTGAGCGCAGTGTCACAGGGATTCCAGTTGCCACTAATCATGTGCCAATCTGGTCCAACAATTTGTCTGACTACTTTTTCTACCTCTTCTCCGTTTAAATTATAACTTAGCCTAATTCCTTGTAAATCTTCTCAGAACTTTCTAAAATTAATCTTTGGATGGGGAATTCCCTCAGTGGCTTTCCGGATGTCTTCCGGAGTCCAGGGTCTATACACTAGAATAGTTGGGTCCTGACCTTCTTGCCCTGCCTGAGGATTAGGCACTTCTATAAGTGGGCATATTTCTTCTTCACTCATAGATCGTGAATTTCTACCCATTTGATATAATTCGATGTCCCTTTTTGAATTACCTGCCCATGTTTGAGACCTGGTCTCGATGGGATCTCTAATAAACGGTTTTGCTTTTGTTGTGTCTCTATTTACAGTGACAGCATGATATCGTGGGAGTAGACTAACCTGTTCACTTGCTTCATATTCTGGTAAGGGAGGTGGAGGGGCCAATGCTATTACTAAGTTATTGTCCTCCTTATCTAAAAACATTGCTTTTGAATTATTGCTCTTTTGTTCCCTACGGTTTACTTCCTCAATCCACCTGTGTGCCTGAGGAATTCCTAATTGGCGCTGCTTTTTTACCCGACCTCTGGAATCAGTTTTAAGCAGTTTGACAAGTTTAACAAGTGAGGATTTTTCTAATTTACCGTCAAATTCATACTTATTAACCCATTTTTAGTAGTATTTAATATTATCAGCATTCTGTGACTTCATGCATTTCACATCTTCGGTTAATGGCGGATTTTGGGGTCTTTTTGTGCAATTATTGCCCATTTTGTTCTAACCTTTTAATCGTTACATAACTCCTTATTTTTAATGTGGTACCACGGATTTTGTTATAGTCTCTTCAGAATGACTGCCTACCTGCTCTGTTTTCCTGATCTATGACAAGACAGTAAACTTTTCTGTCCCTAACTTGTAAAAAAATACAGTCCTGTCAAAAACAATACAAATCTTGTCCCTGATCTAAAACAGAAAAAAAAGTAGATTCACCTAACCTGAGCCTTCGTGATTGATCACCTGGTTCGTGAAAAACCCGTCCTTCAGTCGCAGATCAGAAAGTGGCTGGCCTCTTTTGTATGAAAATTCAGTTGGAGGGCTTTTCAAATAAGAAGATCCAATGTGGTTTCTTCCCCTTAAGGATTCAAGCCACCTGGCCTGTCTGATCCGAGGCGAAGTGAGGGTTTCCGGTCCGAAGGACCAATCTGTCAAAGGAAAAAACTTCAAAGACCAATACACATAAGGTTCAGTTAAGGTACATTTAATAACTTGCTGCACAGAGACAAAAACATGCAAATACAGGATTTTGCCTAACTACTAACAGGAAGTATACTATTCTTATACTATTCTACAAAACATGGCCTTCTATGGCTGATGTAATCAAACACAACTTTCAGTATTGTTCTACAGCAGATGTTACTCAGATTTTCTGCTGACATGACCGGATTTATGAAAAATATTTTGAGAAAAACAACCTGGCCCATTACAAACTTCTATTGTGTAGTTTTAATACTTGTGTTACATTTCAAGGTACTTCTCTAACTTAGACACAAGCAAATGCTGATTGCAGTTCATATTTTCAAGCAGTCTTTGTTCTAATCATCTATAGCTTCTGTAGCTGTGTATTTTCTCACAGCTCAAGCGAAACTCCTTGTCTAAGTCTCATAACATTAATATTGTTCTATTCATTATTTTCCTGACACAGGCAAAACTTATCTGCTTTCCTGTAAATTTCCAAAGCATAAAAAATAGCTGTGCATATTTCATGACAATACAAGGTTAGAAAGCTTCTGCAATTCATACAGATTTTATGCAGTGTGAAATAGAATAAATGTGTTAACCCTTTTCAAGCCTTAAATGCACTAAGCATATTACTAATACATACACTAATACATATTTTTCTGACAGTAAGCCATATTGGTGCCCTCTAACCAGGCTGAACAAGGAGAAGATATTGGTTAATTGCCTATTTGAAGTCAGGATCCACTGAATTAAGTCACTGCACTACAAGTACCATTATCAGTCCATCATAGTCCATGTGGGTGTAAATGACCTGAGACATGCCACAGACTACATGAAGACAGACATTATAGATCTCTCTAACTATGTGACTCAGGCTGTTATGAGTCTAACATTGAGCAGCATATTGCCTTCACCAGGGGTGATGCCTCATACGAATAAAAGATGATTGATTTTTAACAATTGGTTGACATTCTGTTGTTATTTTATGGGGATTCAGTATTTGTCAGTATAGGAATATGTGGTTAGCAGACCACGATGCTTTGTCAAGGATCATCTGCAACTAACCCCTCTGGGCTTTCAAATACTGTCTAAAAAGTTAGCCTCTGCCTCCATAGTCTATGCCAAATTGACAAACCTATCAATATCTACATAACTGAACATCAAGGTGTTACTGCTCAATGCAAGAAGCATAAACAAAAAAAAAAAAAAAAAAACACTCCCTACAAGCCCTGCTTACCCAGGAGAATATAGACATCTGTGCAGTTACTAATGTATGGTTTAAAGCCATAGAGAGTACCCTGGCAGTGCAAGGCATCAGTGTTATCCACACTTTTTAGACTAGTACATGCACAGATAGGGACTAAAGGTGGAGGTTCCTTGATATACATCAGTAGCAAGTATACTGATAGATTGGTTAAATAGGATGATGTGCTGAAGTTTTTCCATATGCAGGTTACTATAGATAATACCAGTACCATATCCTAGCAAGCTATAGATCACCATTGATGTCCCACAAAGCTCATAGCAAATACATAGACCTACTGGAGACAATCAACATCCAGCCTAACACCTTTTTCATGGGATACATTAATTGCCTTTCATTATCCCGCTACAGACTGAGTCCAACATGGCCTGCAATCTATAGGCACAGATGTACCTATACTTCTTACAAACAACCTTGAACAGTTAGTGCATGTGCCTAATAGAGGTTCCAGAATACTGGACTTAATACTCACAGATATGGATGAATACTGTATTCTCTAAAGGTCATGCCCTCCCTGGTAAAGTCTAACATACAGCTGTTTCCTTTGAAATCAAAATCAATTCTGTAACCTCAGTAAACCCAGTAATCCAGTAGCAGTTAGGATCTATTCCAAGGCAAACCATCTTATATTAAGCTATAGTATCTCAACATTCAATACCCCTACAAATCCAGGGAACACAACCTATGTAGAATTGTTCACAGAAACTCTGAACAACCATGTCAATGGCTGCATGGATGCAGCTGTACTTACCAGACATATGCCCAAAACTAACTCTACAAACAAACTGCCCTGGTGGTATTGCAAATTAAACAGGTTATACAACAAAAGGAAAACAAATCATGGCAAAAATCATGAATTTTAACTCAAAGTAAGATAGACCTATCTTATCAAATTAAAAAAGCAGCTAAGAGGACTAATTAAGTCCATTAAATCCAATTAATTAATTAGTTAACCTCCCAGGAAAAGACAACCATATGGCCTTCTTCAGGTATGTCAGGAGCCTCAAAGGCAGCACAGAGTGGTGTACTGAAGTGGTGATTAATGGTATCTCATTCACTGATCCAGGTGATATAGTGAATCTGCTGGCTGCCATATTCAATTCCAACATTACTCCCCACTCACTCCGCAAACAATCCCTAAGAAATGACTTCAAACATAACCCCCCCCCCCAACTATAAATAAAGTGCATGTCTTGGCTGCTCTTGCTAAGGCCAAGAACATTGCTACAGTGCCCCTCAATAATAACCTGGGATGCCTCCTGAATAGTCTAAAATATCAGGGCCACTGGAATTACTGTTTAACATAAGAATAGATGACTGCAGCAGTCATTCTTCTTTATAAGGGTGGACTATCAACAGATCCAGGAAACTACAGGTCCATTAGTCTTATATGCAAAGCCATGGGAAGAATTATCATGGAAATGATCATCAAAGACACAGGAGACCTTCAGACAATGGATCCATCCAAGTTTGGCTTTGTCAAAGGAAGCTCATACCTATTGAACCCGGTGGACTTCTTCAGAAGGTCACAAAGGCAATGCATATGGATAAAATATTGCATACTGCCTACTCTGATCTGGCTAAGGCATGTGATACAATACCACACTAAAGTATTGTTAACAAACTTATGGAATTAGGCATAAACTTTTGCATAACATGTTGGATAACCAACTGGCTCACAGATAGGATTTAGGCATTTGGGATTGGTGTGACTGCCTCCACAAAGAGGCAGTTCACCAGTGGAATATTTCAGGGCTTCATGGTGGGCCAGTTACTCTTTGGCATCTACATTTCAGTCATCAAGGCCAATGCAAAAGGCCTCTCTGGCTAATCAGGTTTGCAGATGATTACAAACTTGGGGTAGTCAAAAAATGCCTTCAATATGGAAACTTCTTCAAAGAGGGTCTATCACATACAAATGACTGGTGCCAAAGCCACAGCTTAATGCTCAGTGCCATGAAATACAATATAGTACCTTCAGGATATCTGACACCCCAGGAAACTATGTCATCAATAAAACAGCCATAAGAGATGACCCACTAGTCAGGGATCTGGGAAAACATGTAGACAGTAACCTGGCTTTTGTCCAACTTGTGTCCAAGTTAGTAAATAAATCATTTTCTGCTGCTCAACTTATAAATAAGGGCATGACATTTAGGTCCAGAGAAATCATTATACCACTATATTTAGCCCTCATTGGACCCATCACTGAGTATACTATCCCCTTTGTTGTGCACCTGAACAGAGACATGCAGCAACTGGAATGTCAGCAAAGCTTGATTACAAAAAGAATACAGGACATAAACATATTGTTGTATGTGGATACCCTTAAAGCCTTATTTGTATATGCTCAGGATCCTACAGACTATTGAGAGGTGATATATGCCTGGCATATAAAGTGTTCCTATACCCCATTCTGATGAACCTTTTGCACATCTGCAAAACAAGCAGCATCAGAACTAGTAGATATAAACACTTAAATTTTGCCTTGCAACATAAATAGGACATTTTGGTGAGGCAGCTATGCATCTCAGAGACTTCTCATTCTCTGGAATAGGCTTCCTACCATGTGAAACAAAGTAGCTCTCCAATGCTATTTAAGCATAACTTGAACCATCTGATGGGAAATTGAAACTTCAGCCTGGTCTGGTGCTTATGTCTCTGATGAACAGAGACAATCGGAAAATCTTATCTTAGTCAACAATCAACCCCTGTACAAATGGCTAAAATATATAAACTGTGGGACACCTTTGAGTTGCACAGCTAGGCTTATAAAGGCCATAGTGGTTGTTAGCCTAGTATATGACTATGAACCTATGAAAAGAGGCTAGAAGTCTAGTGAGACTAACCTAGTTAACAAAGAATAAATAAAAATGTTGTAAACCTCTTGAGGTTTGTGGCACTTTAATAATGGAAAAACAGAGGTATGGTGTTAAACCATCCCCAATGTTTACCTTCTTTTTCAATAATATTTCTCAATATGGACTTTTACATTAGCTTACAACTCT
Organism: Protopterus annectens; assembly: GCF_019279795.1. Classification (NCBI taxonomy): domain Eukaryota; kingdom Metazoa; phylum Chordata; order Ceratodontiformes; family Protopteridae; genus Protopterus; species Protopterus annectens. Next base: position 1,675,021,307 of record NC_056733.1, read on the forward strand.
CTACTAATGTATCTGGAAATGCTACATGGTGGATTTTAATTGCTTGATCTTAAAGAATTAGTGCAGTTTGTGACATAGATGGAGTCCCCTCTGTAGTGACTATTTCCATAGGTATCCCTGCCCTGAATAGAAAATGATAATATTAAATCCCTAGCTATGGACTTAGCATTGGCCTTACATAGATGAATGGCCTTTGAGTACTTTTTTGCATAGTCAAAAATAGTTAAAATAGATTGAAACCATTGCTGCCTTTTACCAACTGCCCAGTAGTATCTGCTGCATTACATTCAAATGCACTTTTGTGATATGCATTGGAATCAAATTATTTCTGAAGTCTGGGTGAGTGGGCGGCTTTCTGGGATTCAGATTTTCCAGTACAGGCTTTTAACTTTTTCATTATTATTATTGACCAGAGAAACTTTTCACATATCTGTCCTTTATGTGTATCCATTACTGGATATCCTCTTAGTATTAACTGTGTACTACCCGCATCTCTAATTTTCTGAAAAGTTTGGTACTTATAGCTAATGTTGTACTCCCATATTATCCTTACTTATTCTCTACAATCATTATATAACTTGATGTATGGAAAAGAAGTGGGAACATTTTGTTCAGCTTCTTCTCTTAAAACACTAGCTATATTTCCTCTTGATGTGTAGAAAACATCATATTATTACCATGCCTTTTTAAAGTATGTTCTGCTTACCCAGAGGTCACTCAACCCTTGAGTTTCTGGAGGGTTGGTCTGTCATGTACTATAAGGTATCAGCTGCTTTTCTACTAATATAGTCTTTGCAATCTCTGTGTTTAAATGTTTTTACTAAGAAGTATAATTTCATGTAAATATTCTTTAGTGCCAGTTGCTATGTTTACCTTATTCTTCACTTCGTGTTCCCTTCCTCTGTAAACAATGAATAGAACATTCATTCTTCTGTTTAATGTTCCTATATTTTGGCTCAACAGTAGTATCACTTGGTCATTGTTCAAAGTTTTGTCTTGCCTCTCAGTGTGGATGAACAATATTCTTTCAATTAATACTTAATATTTCTTGTCAAAGTTATTCTCCATTTGCCCCTGTGTGAATAAACACCATTGTCTCACTTCTTTTCTTGCCAATGTTATTCTTCATTGTCTCAGTAACAGTGAACATAACCCTCACAGTTTCTCTTCTCTAGGCTACTCTCCAGTTGAAAAATAATGTATCTATTATTTTACATTTTGCCTTTCACAAAGATGCCTGTTGGCAAACATCTTCCCTTATGTGAATGTTCTATAACACACTGACAGACATGCGTTAGAGATTTGACAAGGAAATGTTTCTTCCTCTTAATCAGGGCAGTTTTTCTCATTATTAAGTCTTTCCTTTGCAACACTAACTTGCTGCTTAGTATTCTCTACTTTTGGGGCTTTCTGTTTTAGCTTGACAGAATTCAGAATTCTGCTCAGTTTACACATTTCATAGGTTCATAGGTTCATAGGTTCATAGGTTGGTACTAGGCTATCGGCCCTAGGGCCTATGCAAGCCTAGCCATAACAATTCCCTGGATATTTCTTCCCACAATATTTACTTCTCCAGACCCCTGTCTAGCAGGGTGACTGACATGATCCCCGGGGTGAATTTCCTATCTCCCATCCAATCATCAAGGTTCCTTTTGAAGAGGGCCAAAGAGGCGCTCTGCTTGACATGTATGGACAGTCTATTCCAGAGTATGGAGAGTCTCTGGGTCAGGAACCTATCCCTCCAGCATGTTTTGTTCATTGTGATGACAAGGTTTAGATCCCTGGAGTGTGTGGCTCTGAGGGATTGGGATTTCTTTAAGTGGAGCATGTCCAACAGCTCAGGGTTTGACATGGCCTTGTATGTTAAGCAGAGATCAACTCTGAGTAGACGATATGCCACAGAGTGTAGCTGGAATTTTTTTAGACGGTCAGTATATGGCATCTGCTTTAGGCCTGTGATTCTTTTAGTGAGGTATTTCTGTGGCCTTTCAAGCTGTTGCAGATGTCTTGTGAGGTACATACCAAACATATACTCTATAATGGGTCTAATGAGGGTGAGTACAGTGGGACAATGACCTCCTTTTTTTCTGGATGAAAAGCCCTTAGTGATGAGGTGTGCCACATAGAAGGATTTCCTGACTGTTGTGGCAATGTGGTTATCGAAAGTGAGACCACTGTCCACCTGTGTCCCTAAGTCTCATCACACTTTCAATATTTAGTATCCTGTCACCTATGTGCTAATTCATGGGTACATGTTTTTTTTCCAAAGGGGATAACTATACATTTCTTGGCATTAAGCTTGAGCCCATGTCTCTGGCTCCAGGCATCTGTTTCTGTAAGGCCCTTTTGTAGAATATCCACGTCATTTGGGGATTCAATAATGGCTCCCAGTTTGCAGTCATCTGCAAATTTTGTTAGCCAGAGTCCCTTAGTGTTGGCCTGTACTTCAGAGAAGTAGATGCCAAACAAGAGTGGTCCCAGGACTGAACCCTGAGGTACTCCACTTGTCACTTGTCTGGAGCTGGATTTGGAGTCGGCTTCTTTTACTGTCTGGGTTCTGTCAGCAAGCCAGTTAGCAACCCATCGAGTGACGTAAGGATTTTTGCCCAGCTTAGTCAGTTTATCAATGATTCCAGAGTGGGGGATGGTATCAAAGGCCTTGGAGAGGTCCAGATAGGCTGTGTGGACTGCCTTACCCTCGTCCACAGTTCTGGAGACTGATTCAAAGAAGTCAATCAGATTCAGGAGACAAGATCGGCCCTTCACAAACCCAAACTGGGTGGGGTCTAGTGTTTGAAGTTTGCCAATGTCTTTGTTTATAAGTTCCATGATAATGCGTTCCATACCCTTGCAAATCAGGCTTGTCAGACTGATGGGACGGTAGTTCCCGGGATCCAAGGTGGATCCTCCCTTGTGGAGCGGAATAACTGCAGCTGTGTGCCACTCAGTGGGCACGAAGTCTGAGGTGAGGCTATGATTAAACATGACACTTAGGTGAGGTGCCAGTTCATTTTGTAGTTCATGTTGTACACAGCCTGGGATGTCATCTGGTCCCATGGATGCTGTATTCTTAGCTTTGGAGAGTGCGGTTTCTACCTGTGTGGCCATGATTATTGGAATTTGGCAATCTTTTGGTATTGAGATTGGCCCTTTAGGGGGTGAGAGTGGGGTGAAGTTGGCACTAAATCGATCTGCCAGGATATTGGCAATATCCTTGGGATCAGTATATTTAATGCCATTTCCACACTTATTAACTTAATTCCTTTTTAAATACACTCTTTCAGTGAGTGATTCATTCCCTTTAGTCATGTTAGTCATTTCTAGTCCCTGTTTTGTAACATTTTTACAGTTTCACTAACAAACACCTTTATTTTCAATGGTTCTGCTCTAGCAGGCTTTTCTGCTATAGGCTCAGACATATATCTCTAAATGATGTATGTTCCATATCTGTCAGTATCCTTAGCCGCATTTCTGAACACTTTCAGCTTTCCAGTCTTGATTTTTATTGAATTCATTTATTTGTACAACTGGGTGTAGTTGTTTTCTCCCCCTTTTCACATTAGGCAGAGTAATATCTGCAGACTTATTTACTTGCTGGCTTCTCCCTTGTGACAGATAGTATGTGCTGTCAAAAAGGATTCCTTCTTCTTATAACTTTCACATTTTTAAAATGGATAATATCTTTTCTGATTATTATATTGTGTTAACTAGGGAAATAAAGCAAATGTGAGAACTACTTTTATAAACACAGTTTGAATGTTTACTTGACTAATGGGATGTTGTATGCTATCTTAATGAATCCAGATTATTTAAACTGTTTTATTAGTAATGGTCCTATTTCTTCTTTTTATACATATACTCTGTTTTTCTGTGACCATACTATCTGTAAGTAATAGTCACAGCTGCTCCCTGTCACCAGTTAAGACGTTGCACTTAATTTTGTAGTAGCATTATAGTAGATGGCTGACTCAACTATTCTTGCATACCATTTATCACATTCCATAGGTTAAACATTATTACAAGTTTTGCAAGTATAAATCTGTTGCAGTTACATACATGAAATGTAGCTATGTGATCAGTTTTGCATATTTAAAACAGAACACATCTAACATTTAAGCATTCTGCTTCTTAAAAGAATTGATACATTTTGTCATAAGTATAGATTCCTCAGTATTAAACTGTTGTGCCAATCTCCCTACCAGTGTCTAAAATTTAGTATCCTTAGAATCAGACTTAAATGCCTATTTCCACAAATAAGCACATAATGCCTTTTAAAATTATCAGTGACTAATATTCTTTCATTTTAGTTTTAATGTGCTAACACTCAGGATGTGAGCATAAATCAACTACTTTTTAAATCACATAACTTATATTTTACTGCTTTGTTCGTTGAAAATATTCAACTATGAAACTTGTGAGTGTGAGTTTCAGAAATAACACTAGATCTGGTCAGCAAGGCCTTTTTTACTTTTTCATAACCCTGATAATCAGTTCCTTACAAATCCATGAAGATTTTTTTTTAAGATTACCCAGTTAATTATTGACCTGAAGGAATTCTAGTCCAGTCACTATAACCTCATCTATCATGATGGGCACATTACACAGACTACTAGATACACCTTTAGTGCTGTGTTACTCTAGACGTCTGTTTCTCTAGTGGAACAGTTTTTGGCATTAAATGGCTTTAGTAACCAATATCATCATCTCAGCTGCATTTGCATTAAGAGGTGTTATATTGCTATAGGGTTATCATTTTAAAATAGGATAAAATTGAGTACACTCCAAAACAAAAGCACCCAACATGCACCACATGACTTCTTTGCTTTAAGGATGATAGATTTGTTCCAATAATTCTGCTCAAAGAACATACCACAGGATTATTGTCTCTGAAGCTGAAGAAGTATATGCTCAAACAGAAGGTTTTTTTTTTTTTTCTGGCAGGCACTTGAAGTTATGAACTCAAATCACTGGACTTAAAAACATACCAAAATATGTTTTCTGCACCCACCTATGTAGGATACTAAAATGAATTACAGAAGATGTCTATAATATATATATACATATATATATGTATGTATATATCTATATGCAAACCAAAAGTTAAAGTTCCTTTAAGCGTAGACCCATACAACATGTACCCAGAAGATCTTAACAAGTATATCTTCTCAGCAACTCACATTCTTCCAGTCTTCCCTGGACAACAAAGATTCGCAGGTACATTCTAATGTTTTCCTTCTAGTCTCTCTTTAATCTGCAGTGCTTTACCTGGAATCACAGTTCTGTGTACAGAATTATGCTTCGTGAAGTGCTACTGACTGACTAGCTGATTTCAGACATATTTTTATACAATACTGACTGGCTGCATTAACCTGCAAAAATATGAGATCCTGTTTTAACTAATACAGCAAAAGTTCTTGTATTTTGTAATAGAAGAGTTGATGACAAACTAACACTTTTACTTACAAAAGTTACCATAGCAATTTAACATGCAATATTTACAACAGCATTAGTTATATTGTTCAGACTCTTTTATGGCAGTTTCACTGCCTTCTGCCATACCACTCAGTGCTACACTACACTGCCCTACTTTTCTTATAATCTCCTTTCCTCACCATCCTTCTTCTTTCTATAACCATAGTGTGAACACCATCTCTCATACTAAGACATCACTCAATTTTCCCTAACCATCTGTAATCATATACTCTCTAATATCTCTCTCTTTTAAATATCTTATTAGAATTGTCTCAGATCTCATCAATTGCATACTAATCCAGCAAGCAAATAAAATGACAAATTTGTTTTTCCTCAAATATTTTCTCCAACTCATATTTTATTTATTTTATTTTATTTTATTTTACATTTGTTAACCGTGAAATTCCGACTGGACCAGGTCCATTTTCAGCGGAGGCCTGGGGAGAAAAGCTCCAACATCAATTTATACAAATACAGTACATCCAGCATAATACACAAAACAGGTTACATAATGTATGCTGTGCATAGCAATATAACAAGAATTAATAAAAACACTCCAGGTAAAAGAAGATATAGAACATGGGTAAAAAGACAATGTCAGTCATACATTGGTAAGAAAAGAAAATATATCAAGTAAGATTTTACAGTTAAAAGTACCCTTTCAGATGACCAAGCCTACAGGGGATCAGGGCTCCAGCATGTCATCAGAGAGGAATTTGGGGAGTTAATAGTAGTATGGGTAGGGTTATGTGATACAAGGGCATAACCAGGTACTAAGAAGGTGTGATTTGAGGGAGTTTTTGAGTATGGATGTGGAGGGGGCAGTGGACATGGATAGGGGAAGAGAGTTCCAATTTCTGGCAATGTTGTGGGAGTAGAGCACTTTCCCTGCATTATTGTTAGCCTTGGTGATGGAGAGGAGAGATTTTTCACTGGATCTTAGGTGCCGGTTTGCATTATAGATAGTAAGTAGGTTGGATAATGAGGGTTTTTTTTCAGGATATTTGAGAATATTGTAGGCTGTGCCCAGCTGGTGATAGTTAAGTAGCTGTGGTAGCTCAAGCCATTTTAGTTCTTTTAGTGCAGCACAGTGATGGGTTCTATAGGTTGAGTTAGTAGCAAACTTGGCTATTTTATTGTAGCATGATTCTAGTCTGTCTAGGTCACACTGTCTGATTTGGATAAAGATTGGTGCTGCATATAATAAAGTTGAGAGGAGGTGGCTTTGTGCAAGAGTGACTCTTGCTTTTTGTGAGAGAAAGGACTTATGCCTGTATAGGGAGCCTAGTTTTTTGTGTACTAGTTTTATGGTATGTGAACATCAAAGTGGAGATTATTGTCTATTTCAATGCCCAGAAGTTTGGTGTGGTTAGAAGGGGAGATGGTGGTGCGGTCCTTAGATGTTATGGTAAAGGAGAGGGTTTTTTTTATCTATTAGGGGTAAATAGTAGCAGTTTTGTCTTTTTGGGATTTAGAATTAGTTGGATACCCGATATCCATTTTTCTACTGAGATAAATGTATCTTGAGTGAGTGTATGTAGGGTGGTGGGAGATGAGGCAGAGCAGATCAGGGTTGAATCATCCGCATATTGTATGAGTGTGGCATGTTGTGTAGAGCATTTCAGGTTATTTGTGAAAATAGAGAACAATAGCGGGCCCAGTATAGAGCCCTGTGGGACTCCTATGTTGGTTGGAAGTTGTGTAGACAGAGTTCCTTTCCACTGGACTGATTGTTGCCTGTCAGATAAGTAGCTTCTGAACCAGGCTATAGTAGAGGAGGTGAAGGATAATGATGTTAGCGAGTCTAGTAGAATGGAGTGGGAGACCATATCAAATGCTTTTGAGAGGTCTAGGAAAATGGCCGATACATATTTGTTATCATTCCTGTGAAGGTTTATATAACTAGTGAAGGATAGAAAGGCTGTGGTAGTGCTGTGATGTGGACGGAAACCGTGTTCTGTGGTAGATAGTAGATTGTGTGTGTTAAGTGACCATATCAAATGCTTTTGAGAGGTCTTGGAAAATGGCTGATACATATTTGTTATTATTCCTGTGAAGGTTTATATAATTAGTGAAGGATAGAAGGGCTGTGGTAGTGCTGTCATGTGGACGGAAA
>NC_056733.1:1675033894-1675121394 GCF_019279795.1 Protopterus annectens
CATAAAATGGCAAGATTGTATGATTAAAATAATGCACAATACTATATAGTTTACTTCAATGATATTTGCACAGCATTTTTTAGTGAAATCATTTCTTACTAATATTAATAGGATATCTATATTTCTCTTTAGCAACACAATCCTCTTTTGACTGTGCAATAACCTGAATAATTCTGAAACACAAAACTGTATTTGGAATCTCATTTTTATTACATCATAATGCCATTGTTCCACTGAAATAAATATCCTATTTATTAAGATTTATTTGCATTTGAGGTCAGTATATAAACTTTTCTTTAATGGAAGTACATTCCTTACTTTATTTTTGAAGTTGACTTTTTGGAAGGACTGTTAGCCAAAATTAACACATTTAGCTCAATATTGATTTTTGGAGGCCATTTAGGGTTGCCACCTTTTCAAATGCCCAAGGTGGAACTTGTTTTGGCAGAGATATAATATTTTGCAAGACAAACCATATTCACAGCCAGAGGAAAGAATAGAACTTCACTTTTTTTGTCAAAATAAAAGCGTGTTATTCAAGCACTTGAGTTGCTTGTGTGGTTTCATGTAGCATTTAAATGTTTTGGATACAAAATAATTGTTTTATGCAACTATTAATGAGAACTTAGGAAACATTTTTAACCTAAAATATTATGATATTTTCCAATGTTTTTTATGTTTTTTTACACAGTCCCAACTGCCCAAACAGGGACTGCCCACTGCAAAGATGGACAGGTGGTAACCCTAAGGTCACATAAAAGAAGAAATGACTGGCTACTGGAAGGAATTTAAAGAAATGGGTGACCTGTAGTTCGAGAGGAGGGCTTAAGTTATGAAAATAATTTAAAGAACTGGAATTATGTTACTACAACCACAAGAGATCTACATTGCTTCAAGTTCTTAAGATAATTTTGACATTTGCATGCTTTGAGTTAAGGAAGGAATGGCATCTGGAGAAGGAAAGGGCCGTGTGTAACTAGAACAAGCTGCTTTCTGTTCTTTTCAGAATTTTATTAATAATGAATTTGATAAATGAATGAAACAGACAACAAAAAGGTGCCAAAGCAGTAAACCACAGACAAATTAATGAATTTATCATTGTATACTGTCTAATAATACATTTCTCTTCAAGACATGTATAATAATTTCAAAAACAATAATTGCTTTGTTTATTGTTTGGTAGGACACTTGCTAGTTTCACTGTGCAACCTAAAGGTTTAGTCAAGAATAATGGTAGAAAAAACAAGTGTAATACAAGCTCTAAAGCAGGTGCAGGTTTTATTATCTGGCAGGAGTTATTGCCTTATTTTTAAATGTGGTCCAAGTCAAACAGTTATAGCCAATGAAATGCCACTTTGAATATGTCTCCAAGAATAACTACAGGCTGAATATTTCAACAGATTAAAAAAAAAGGTTAAAGCTTCACCACATCATGAGATAACTCAAAAGGCACTTATTTGCAGAGAAGACGTCTTTCTTCTATATTTAATATACATTTCCTTACCTGCCAGGTCACAACTCATTGATTTTCTCCAAGTTCTGCAAGGCTTTTATTGTACAGTAGGATAAACATTTGTGTGAAACAACTTTGTGTTGTTTTAGGATGTTTCTAACTTCCCAGTGCTGTGTAACTATAAAGATGGTGTATATACATTCAAGAAGATGGATGCTTGGCATGTTACATCGAAGACTGCAGTAGGTGTCCCGCTTTCAAAAATAAATCTTATAACATGTGCAGAAGGGATGCAGGTCAGATGATCATTAATAAGTTGTGGTCAATGGTGTTTTGTCAAGAGATTGTGTCTCAACCATTCATTAGTGGACCCCCAGTGCACCCTCACATTCTTCCTTCACGTGTATCAAATCCACAACTAAACAACAACAGAGAAAAAAATGCTCAAACAGTAAATCACTACCATCAAGCACTCTGAAATCACAGTAGAAGAATTTCTATATGATGAAGTCTGCTTGTCATCCTTCAAATCCTTGAGTTATATTAAACAAGTTGAATCCTTGTCCAGTATGTACTCATTAACTGGCAGGTTTGCCTGAAAAAATATCCATTGTACAAAAATAAATATATATTAGATCGTAACATTCACTGTAGGGAAACAGAAGGTAAAGTGGATAAGGCCCATGCTATAGCTATCACATTTAAGTTCAAATATAACAACTCTGCATGTGGTCTAGGAGGCCATGGAGGGCTTATCCCAGTTTCCCCAAAAGCACTGTTTGTTTAAATGACTTGCACAAGGTAGCACACTGGGCAAATGGAGGGATGGAATCAAACCCTGTACCACAGTAACCAAGAGATTAAAAGCTATCAGCCTTAAACCTCTGCACTGTCAGACTGCTTTGGAAGTGGTTGACTCAGAATCAAGCAAAAAGTCAAATTACAAGAAAAACACACAATGTAAGAAACAAAGCATGTATAGTACGTGTGTGTGTGTGTGTGTGTGTGTGTGTGTGTGTGTGTGTGTGTGTGTGTGTGTGTGTGTGTGTAATGTGTAATATTATTATGTGCACCCTTACAATACTTTGCTGCAATGTAAACTGTATTTTGGAGTTAGTTGCCTTAACATCTCAATTAATGATCTCAAACACACACACACACGCACACACACACACACACACACACACACACACACACACACACACACACACACACAAACACATACTCTTATCTATAAAAAGTATAACATTTTTGATGAAAGTAACATCTGATATTTGTGAACAGACACTTGAGTGCATTTTGTTTAGTGATAAAGAATGATACACAGAAAAGTCCTATGAAAAAGTGTAAAATGCATGAGGAAAACATTTGTTTCTGTAGAAGAAAATGACAGAAATTATCATTTATCTTGAGTTTCAATCTACTTAAATGAGTTTCATTCTTTTAATTAACAGTGCTACTTCTGCAAGTCATTTTAAATTAAGTAACTAAGGGATACCATGTGTTACCTGTGCAGAATAATGATACTGTTTCTCCATGTCTTGTTATTTTCTATCCAAATGCCATCCACCCCTCCCCTCTAAAACATGAATACCAGTAGGCTTTTATCCTTATTTAAAGCAAAGTAGCAGATCAGCTTTTCAAGTAAAAGGAAAACAGAACGTTAATCTCATGTTCAAAAGTTGTTCAGAATATTTCATCCTTGTGCAAAGTATTTAATAACATTAATGAACTGCATTGTTTGAAATAGTATATGCCAAATTTAATCTGAAAATAAATAATATAATAGGTAACTAATTTCTGATACATTCAATTAGTATAATATAGGATGGCTAATATTCTACTGCAAGAAAAATGTAGAGAAATGCCAATAAAACAGTTTAATACTGAAGTCACAACTGAATAGAGAGAGGGTGGCACTAGTTAAGCATAGCAAAATTTTTTTCCTGTTCAAATCTATTCATTTTCCAAATAAAATTAGTCAAATCAGTTGGTATTTATCAAGAAATTCAATCTGCTAAAATATAAATTATCAGTTTTTCATTGAGCTAATGAAAATGAAACCCATAACAACTAACTGTGAGTGGTATCTAGGTTATGTTTATCTACTTGCTGTTTAATATCTTCCAGACTCACTTTCTGACTCAAAGTAATGTATTGGTAAGTAAGTTTGTAGATAACACCAAAATAAGGTGAGTCATTAATCTGATAAAATCATCAAGTTGTTCAACTGAGGTGTATGGAAACCCTTTACACTTGTGTCCGAAGTGTCGCTTGTCCAGTCAGGATAAAATAAATGAGCATTCATGGGTTCTGTTCAAGCAGCTTCATTACGTGCAGACACATCATGACTAAGGCTTATATTAATGTGTTGTCCTTGAAGTGCTTCTTAAAGTTACAGCAGACACACACTATTCTACATCCTCCCTCTTTGAGAAATGAGTCATCCAATATTGACAGCATTAATTGACTTGCACTTGGTACAAATAATTCTTTGACATGGAATTATACAGAACTAAATACAGACAATTATGCCCAGGTTATGTGTTTCACACTAGTTCTGGAAATATGACCAAATCATATGACATAGAAATTAGAATTAGGTCTAGCAACTGGGACTATCTATGCTGAATGTTCAACCTTGGGGACATAGGGAACATCATCATGAATGGAAGAAGTTAAGACACGTTCTGAAACAGGAACATTGTCTTGATTGTTTGAGATCTAGAGTCTGTATCACTGAAACAAAGCTTCGATCTTGATTCTGGTACAGGAAGATGTCTGTGATTTCTCCTGTATTCCACACCCTCAGAATCTATGAAACAGGATCTCGACTTGGCACATATACCTGTTACTTGACCAATCTGGTCGAAACCTTTCACCATTTCTATCCTCACTGTCTCTCCCTCTTTTAATGGGTGAAGAAATCTGCTCAATTTATCATAGCTGGACTTCTGCAAAGAACACTTTCTGAATAGTTGGGCATTGATTGCCTTGTTGTTCTTGGCTTTAGGCCTCACCAAACTGGAACTGATAGGCAATGTTATTCTGGATTGCCTAAATAGAAGTCTCTGAGCAGGCAAGCCAAGTATATCATCATGGGGTATATTTCTGAGACTGAGTAAATTCAAAAAGACATCTGTATTATCACATTTTGACTTCTCTAATAATTGCTTTCCACTCTGTACTGCTCGTTCAGCTAGTCCATTTGACTGTGGGTATTCTGGACTGCTAGTATCATGTACAAAGTCCCATTCTCTTGCAAATTTCTGAAACAACTGACTGGTAAATTGGGTACCAGTGTCAGATGTAACTTTGTGTGGACTACCATGGACTGAGAAATGACATTTGAACTCGGTGATATCAGCAGTAGGCATTAGGTTAGGTTGTAAATGGATCTCAAACCAGTTTGAATAAGACTGTACCAACACTAAGTAATGCTGATTGTTCCACTTGAATATATCAGTGGCAAGTGTTGACCAAGGTAGTTCAGGAGCTTGACTTAGCTGAAGTGGTTCTTTTTGCAAATGTAGTTTTGTACTACTACATACTGAACAAAAAAAAGTACTTTATCAATGTCTTTTACTAGAGAACGCCAAAATACTAGTCTTCTCACCCTTCCTTTGGTAGATTCGGGACCTGGGTGACCACAATGCAAAATATGGATATATTTCACATTGTAAGGAAGCAATTTTAGGACCTTTGAAAATAATGTCATTTTCCATCAACATTCCATCTCTGTAAGGAAAATAAGTTTGCACTTCAGGTGGTACACTAGATTGCTTGGACGGCCATCCAACATAAATGTAGTGGTTTAGCTTTAGCAAAATTGGATCAGTCTTTGTATGATTGCTCAGCTAATCAAGTCTGATGGTAGAAAAACTATGCACTTCCATGACATCAAAGTCAAAATTCTCTGCATTACACTGTTCTGTTGTATTTCTGCGTGATCTGGATACGGTATCAGCCAGATATGCCTTTTGTGTGGGTCTATATTAGTACAGTGAAAGTTTAGCTTGTTGAACACCGAAATGTTGACAGATAAACAGCGAAAGCTTAAAACCGTAAACATCCAGTTCTTCGAATTTTTTCATAGGGAAAAAATTTGCTTGACCGTTATCGGGAATTTGCCCTTTTCCCCAATGAAGAGCAACCTCGGAGTTGGTATATTTAGTTAGGGTGGGGCCACATCCCCCCACATTAGGTGGTGTGAAGCCCCCCACTAAATTAGGGTTTAAAAGTTTGTTTTAGTGTCCGATGGCCAAGAGAATTTTTCCCCTATAAAAAACTTCACGGAATTGGCCATTCACAGTTTTAAGCTTTCACTGTTTAGCTGTCAACATTTCGACAAGCTAAGCTGTCAATTTTATAGTATAGACCATTTTGTGTAGACCATTTTGAAGTTGTACTTTTGCAATTTGAGAATCATTCTTTATAATCTTGCTGGAGCTGAATCCATAGGCTTCTTTAAAATAGTTAATAGAAGTTGGTGATCAATTTCAATCTGAATAGCTTGATCATAAATATAATCATGACATTTTTGAATATGCAAATACTATTGCCGAAAGTTCTTTCTCAGTTTGAGCATATTGCATTTCAGCTTGAGTAAGAGTTCTAGATACATAGGCTACTGATCAGCCTTCTTGAAGAATAACTGCACCAAGACCAAATATTGAAGCATCACAGGAAAGAGTTACTGGTTTATTGACATCATAGTATCTTAATTTAGGTGGGGTGGCAAATTTCTGCTTAAGGTATTCAAATGCTCTCTAATGCTGTTCCAAACAAGACCACGTAACATTTTTATGTATCAACTCTCTCAAAGGTGCTGTCAACTCACTGAAGTCTGGTATAAACTTGTCTAAATAGTTGACCATACCAAGAAACCATTGTAGACACTGAACATTATCTGGTGCTAGCATTTCAAGAATGGCTGCTTGCTTGGATGGGTCTGGTCGCAAGCTAGTGCTGGTGAATAAATGACCTACATATGTAACTTCTGGTAGTCTGAATTTGCACTTCAGAGGACTGAGCTTTAAGTTCACTTCACATGCTCTGTCTAGAACTTTCCTAATGTTTCTGTTATGCTCTGCTTCACCATTGCCTCCAACCAATAAATCATATACTATTATGGCACAAGGATAACTTGAAAAAATTAGCTCCATTTCACGCTGAAAGACTTCACTTCCAGAATTTATTCCAAATACATCCTTAGGAATATATATATTCCAAATGGGGTACTGAAAGTAGTGAGTAGTGAAGATTTGTGATCAAGCATTACTTGCCAAAATGAACTTTTTGCATCCAAGACAGAAGAAGCAGTAGCATTTGGTATTAGGGCTGTGACTTCCTTGACTGTACGCATGGGATGATGCTGTTGCTTTAATGCTTTGTTTAAATCTCTTGGATCAATGCATATTCTGATTTTGTCTTAGCCTTTTTATGGGCTGTTGCCACACCCATTCAGTTGGTTCTCTAACTGGACAAATTACACCTTGCTGTATCATTTTATTCAACTGAGCTTTGACTTTACTCTGCATGGCTATTGGAATTTTTCTTACTGGTCTGACCAATGGACTGACCTCTGGGTCTAACGTCATAGAATACACAATTGGAAGTTTGCCTAACTTGTCACCAAAAATATCAGTGTACTCAGATAAAATGGCTTCAGTAAAACTGGAACTAGGATGTGTGCTTATATGATGACCTTCTTTGGTAAAGGAAAGCAGACTCATTCTCAAACTGTCTCTGAGACCAAATAATGACTGCACAGGTCTTCAGACTACATAGAATAGTAAGCTGTAGCAGTTCCTAGCCAAATAACATGAAAGCACTAATGAGCCTTTGGTTTGAATTTCTTCATCTCCATAAGCAACAAGTTTCGCACAACTGGCCACATTAAGTTGCTCACCAGCTCTCACCTTTGTAAATGTGTCTGCTCAAATAACATTACACTTTGAACCAGTGTCTACTTTGAGCTCGGTGGATTTACCATTGATCTGGACAGTACAAAATACTTTGTTCTTTGCCAACAAATTTACTGCATCAGCCTTTTCAATAATAAGTGATACACCATCTAAGTAGAAAGTACAGTTGCAACTCTCTATATGGTCAACTTGCTTTTTGAAGTGACCTTTCTTTATTAATGTCTGAGGTTTACTTGATTTGCAAAACCTTTGAAAATGGTTCCATTTTTTACACTTGTGGCATTGCTGACCAAATGCTAAGCACTTTTCTCTTTTAGACTCACGACTGGCACCCACCACAATTGTGACAGTTAATAATAAAGCTTGATTTGGGTTTTGCTGACTCACTCTTGTACTGCACTGAGCATGTCTTTCTCTAAGAACTTGCTGAAAAACCACGGGTTTCACCTGGGCAGCCTGCAGGGGTGGCAGTTGCCATGTGCTTAGGCCTGCTTCTGCTAGCCACGTGTTGCATGCTGTCTACATTTGCTCTAGAGCCTGCTGAAACCATGGTCTTTTCATTTTCAAGCATACTTGTGTGCCTTTTTGTAACTTCATGGATTTGATAAATCTCATTAGCTTTGCTCATCATTAAATCGCTGTCATGAAGATAAATCTTTCTCACTGCAGCACTTTTAATGCCACACACAAGACTGTCCTTTATTAACTCATCTTTTAAATCACCAAACCTACATGTTAAAGCTTTGCTTCTCAGGTCAGTAATATAAGCTGCAAAAGTTTCTGATCTCTTGTGTAAAACAAATGCCTCTCTAATGTAACATTTGTCTAAGGGTTACACATTTCCCTGAATCTGTGTTTCAAACACTAAGGGTCTTACCTTGATTCAGCCTGTACAACAATATGATGGGTTTCACCTTCTCCCTCATATACTGCTGGGGCATACACAAATGATCAATCTCTTTCAATGGCCTCTGACCCAGCTAGGTTTAGCAAAATGAATGTGCTTGTGCATGCTTCATTGTCAGAATAAGCTGCTGCATAAAAATGTACTCTTGCTCAAATATTCTCTAGTTTTCTTCAATATTCTGATTAAATACAAGTGGTGATGGCTTGCAAAATCCATCTGCCATATTAACACATACCAGTGAAGGCTTTTGCAAGTATGCACAAACACATACATATATACATATCCCAGAAATTTATGACAGTACTTGTAACTATGCCCAATAGCACAACAAGCCTCTGAATAACTGAACTTTGTGAAAGAAGTCTACTGGGCACAAGAATATTCTTGAAATTACTGTACTGTAAAAAATCACCTATTATCAGTGTAAGAAATATTTCAAAATAACTACACTGTGCAAATAAAGTGGGCAGAAGAAGCTCAGAGTAAAAAACATTTCAAAGTAATTGCACTTTGTGAAGAAACATTACATAGCACACTATAACTTCCCCAAAATGGCTGTACTTTGCTAAATAACTCTGTACATTGCAAGAAGCATTCTGTAATGGCGACACTCTGCACAAGAAACTTTTAGAAATGGCTATATTTTGACTGCACTTTTGAGGAATAGTTGCACTTTGCACATAATAAACTCTTTGGAATAAATGCATAGTAATAAGCACACACTGTAAGCATTTTTACACACTTCAAGATACTTTGAATAATTCTAGTTATGCCCTGAATTGCTTCAATCAATGCAAAATAGTAGTTTATGCCAAAACACAGAACTTTGCCAAAACACATGCAGTCACCTTACTTTATGTATGCTTAATGTACCCTTTTTGCCCTTTATTATATTTATTTTGCTCGTTTAATTTCTTTTCATGGCCATTATACTTTTCTTGTGCTTGTTTTACTCTAAACATGCTCATATTACTATAAACATGCTTATTTCACAATCCCAAAGTAATTCTGAACCCCTTATGTGCATTTCTGATCATCATTTTATCAAATTTCTTAATTTTAAACATCTCATTTAATTAACAAACTTTTTTGTGCCTCCTGCTTGTTTAATAATGCATTTTGTGTCCTTCTAATGCTCTGTTTTATCTTTTTAATAAATAAATCATTCCTGTAAGTTTTCATTACCTTTAGTTTATTTCTAGCCCTTTTTTGTACTCGGTTCTCCTAGTTTACCTTTACTATTAACTCTGCACCTCAGATCTCTGAAAAGCAATCTCTGGAATTCTGGTTCTGACACTGTGTCGTTTGACAAGTCAGGATAAAAAGATGAGCATTCATGGGTTCTGTTCAAGCAGCTTTATTATGTACAAACACATCAGGATTGAGGCTTAATAACTAACTTAGATAAACTTATAAACAACCTAGCTATTACACTCATACATGTTCACTGTCAAAATGGCATTGAAGCTAACACGTGTTTGTTATTTATATGAATGTACTGTCTTGAAATGCTTCTTAAAGGTATAACACACACATCCAATTCTACACTAAGTAAGAGCATATGGTTTAATATCTGTAAATTTGAAGTATTACACTTTGGTTGTAATAGCCCATGTTTTCCACATGGTCTTGATCATGCTATATTAAGTAATAAAAACAAGGTTAGGGATTTCGGATTAATAGAGGATAACCAATTGAGGTATGTATGCAGATAATCTTACTTGATCACTATGAAATAGTATGCTGATATTAAAGACATTTTGTGCAGCATTTCAAGTCATGACATGTTTTAATTCCTCTTTACAAGGCTGTTGAATGCATTCCTGAGAATTCAATAAACTCTGTGTAGGCTTAGTGCAAAGCCCACATAGAGTTTCCTTTTCTGTGCAATGAACAACAGTGCTATTTGCATATGCATGCCATGCAATGCATTGTGCTTAAATGTAAACAAGGGCAGTTTTGTTGCCAGGAACAGTGTTGTCCACCAGGAAACCTTCTAAACTGGCACAAACACCTGCAGACATGCAGACTTGTAGACATATTTATCTACGAGCAAACTACTCCTGCACAATTGCGCTGACAGCCATAATGATTACCACGGTTTATTATAAGGCAATGCATAAAGGTCTAACACATTATAAGAAAGTGTAAGCAGTGCAGATTACTGTGTAAACCTCTTTTAGCCATACTGAAATAAAGCTTTGGAGGTGATCACCAGGGGTGCAGAGACTGCTTTTTAAATAATAATTCTAGGGAAGTATGTGTGTATTGAAAAGGGCCATACCTATGAATGGCAGGAATGAAGACAGGGAGGAGGACAAGTAAAACATGGCAATTTACAGCAGATAAGGCCATATCAATGTATGTACATCACACAGACAAGACACTTGTAGCATGAACAATAATCACATAAGTACATGATACAGTACATACTGCTGTGTACACCTCCTGTGTAGGTATTAGGCATATCATCACGCAGTTGTGTATTATGTGGTTGTCACAAAAGGTCACATATCAATGGAGGTCAGTGTTTGTGATATAAGCACCCTGACATTATCACTGATGAGGATGTTTAGCAAGGTCTGTATATACAGTAGGGGGTACATGCATACTGTGAAGATGTGCAAAATGAGTTGGTTGAATATGAATATAATGTGTCATAGGTCTCAACCAAGCAGGACACATAATGGCTCATGGACAACAGTAGGCAGAAACAAGCACCATTAATCTGTGTCACTGATATAAAATATGTGTTTGTGAGTTGTTTATTTATTTATTTGTTTATTTATCTATTTATTATTTGTTTGCAATTTGCTTGCCAGGATAGTCCATTGGGCCACAAGGAGCCCATTTTCAATGGAGTCATGGGGAGAAAAGCTCCAGAAAAATACAAATACATAGTACACATTGCACATATACATTACAGATTATCTTGTAGGAATACAAAATAAATATGATAAGAGAAGGTTAAGAATGATAGAATACATCAATATAGTTCATTAAACAGCAATAAAAAACACTTTTTTTTTTTTACAAAAGTAGCAGCATAGGGTAACTGTTAAGTAGTTGGTCAAATAGTTCAACAGAGCTGTGGAACTATAGGAGGCAGTGATGGTGTATATAGTTCTAGGAGAGTAGGAAGTGGTATTAGAAGGATTAGGTAGGATGGGAACAGGAGCATCTGTTCCCATGGTTCTGCATGACAACAGTTGTACAACTGTCATGATTTCTCAGTAATCTATAAGGGGAATCCAGCACACCTGCCACAGAAATGTGCAGCTTTCAGAGGTGTTAAGAGGGACACTGTTACACCTGTAGTTTAAATTACAAGCAATCCTTGCTAGTTGACAGGTTATGCATGGCATATATGTATATGTATATATATATATATATATATATATATATATATATATGTGTATATATATATATATATATATATATATATATATATATATATATATATATATATATATATATGCCACAATCCACACTTTCATGAATGGTACCAATGCCATCAGTGTTGTCACTCAGCTATGTATTTACTGTGTGCATCACAGGGACACATTAGCATGAGTTCCTATCACATAGTCGAACTTTTACAAGTTACAACCTCATATGGTTGAGACCATAAGTTTGAATTTGTAAAAGTTTGAGCGTTTGAATGGAAATCTCCAAAAGCAGAGGTTTCCATTTTGTTCAATGGGGTGCGATCTCAGAGGTGGTATACATAAGTAGCGGGGGGGTGGGGGGTGCAGGGCAGCTTACCCCCTGCTTAAAACAGTTTATTTTGTTTTCTGTTGTTTTTTTTAATCCATAGCCCAAGTTTTGTAACTTCAAACATAATGGTACGAACATTAAGTGTTTGAAGTTATAAGACTTCGACAATGGGATATAGACCCCATTAGCACATATGCATCTGGTATAAGACCCTGAAGATAGTTTTGCACTGTCAACTCCTAATGGTTATGCATTAAAAAAAACATTTAGGTATGTGTGGGAACTCACTGTGGCAAAAGTGATGCACTTGAGTACATCATCTTTGGAAGATGTGTTGCAAGGTACATGCAAAAGGGTGCATTGTACTCAATTACTGGTGTGATGATGGCCGAGAAAAATGGCACTATAATGCCCATTGTTGTGGATGTCCCAAACATCCCAGAAGTTGTGCTACATACAAGGGATTAGTCACCAATGTGGGCACATGCTGGTGGATGTTCTGTCTATATTCTAATTAGCTTGTATATTTGCATTCATAAAGAAGCTAATCTCCCTTAATTTTTGTTCATTTACTGTCTCTCCATTGCTCTGGTAACAATCCTTTGTGTGTGTTAATACTATCTGCATTATACTAATACAAATCTTGGATACAAAGATTGTCCACAATTTACAGTCCTCCACAAAGCTGGTTCAACAAAGGTTGTGTAAGCTAGTCTTGACGTTTGAGACTTAAGTAATGAACAATAACGGGCCTGGTATAGAATCCTGAGGTACAGACCTGGTCACTGAACTCTAGATAGAGGTGACTTCATACACTTTGACATTATCTGGCACGTATGTGATCCATTTGTCTACCCACTTGGTAATGGAGGTGTTTATTCCCACTTGAGACACTTTCTGTGTAATATCTGAGTGTGGATTTGTGTATAATGCCTTTGTTATGTCAAGTTACACAGGATGAGAGTGTTCTCCTCATGCATGACCTTGATGACCTTCTTGAAGACATCAGACAGATGTAACAAACATGATGTAGCCTTAACAAATCAAACATGAGTGTGATACACAGTTGGGAGATTACCTGTGTCCTTTTTAAAAGATCCATGATGACTCATTGGTCTTCCTCTCATAGGTTCATAGGAGGTTACTAGGTTAGCAGCCCTAGATCCTTTACAATCCTAGCCATGTTAATTCCAAGTTCTCCCAGCTGTCTTTATCAATTGGACGTACTATGCAGAGTTAGTCTAAGGTCAACACTGACACCCCCTGTTTATGAGAGACATGGGTGCCCCTCCCCAGAGCAAATTTGCAGTCTCTCATCCAATTGTCCAGGTTGCACTTGAATAGGGTCACTGAAGAGCTCTGCTTCACATTAATTGGAAAATATTTCCAGAGGAGTGGCAGTCTCTGGGAGACATATTTGTCTCTTAAGCATGTTCTTTTAATGTCACAGGCTAGGTTTAGATTCCTAGTGCGAGTGACTTGTGCTGTTAGATTTGCGGAAGTGAAGCATATTGATCAGGTCAGGCTTGGAGACTACCTCGTAGGCCAGACACAAGTGTCCTCTCAGCAACCTATATGATACAGAGGTTTGCTAACAAAATGTTGAAACTGAAAACAGTTTTCAATATTACTGACTCATTTATCCAGTTTTGGTAATACTGAATTACCAAAAATGTCAGAAATGGTAACCACGGCAATCGACATTCGAACACCAGAAGTTCCAATGTAGAAAGTCCATGTTACCATTAACATTTTTGCAGGGATGCAAGCCTCCCTGCACCCCCATACACACCCTGCATATTATATATACCAACTCTGGGATCGCACTATACTGAGGAAAAGGGAACATTTCCCAGTCTGCACTGTACCGTGATCTCAGTTCCAAACATCGACTTCATATGAACGAATGTGTACTCACTTTCACTAATATGAAGTCATATATTTTCAGTTCAGCATTACAGCCATTGGTTAAACACACGTTCGACCAACCCATTTTTGTTGAACTGCATTTCCACATTTTAAGAGAAAGCTCAATACAGATTACAGTAACTGTGCCTTTAGTCTATCCACATATGTCATAGCTTAAAGTCCATGTATTTTCTTGGTGATGAACCTCTGAGGTCTCTTCAGCTGCTGCAGGTGTCTGTTGAGGTACATGCAAAAGGAAGCATTGAATTCTATTAGTAGTATGATGAGGGTTGAGTACAGTGAGGGTATAATATCCTTAGACTTGGATGCAATGCCTTTACTTATGAGGTGAGCAATGTAGAATGCTTTTCTTACCACAGTGCAAACTTGGTGGCCAAAGCTCAGGTTGTTATCTGCTTATGTTCCCAGGTTTCACACCACTGGGTTTGAGTTTAAGGTGTTGCTGTTGATACTGTAGTTATCAGAATTTTTTTTCTTGCCAAAGAGAATAATAATGTACTGTTTTGCATTTAGTTTTTGACTGTGGTTTTGGCACCAGTCATCTGTCTGTCTTGGCCCTTCCTGTAGTATGTTAACATCATTGTGGATGCAATGATTGCACCCATTTGCAACAATCAGCAAACTTACTGAGTCAAAGGCTGTCTAATTTAGCTTGGAATTCTGAGAAGTAAATTCCAAATACTAAAAGGGCCCAGTACAGAACCTTGTGGTATGCCACTGGTGACTTGTCTACTGGTAGAGGTGGAGTCACCAACTCTGACAGTATGAGTTCTGTCACTGAGCCAACTGGCTACCCATCCAGTGGCATAAGGGTTAATCTCTGGCTGAGAGAGTCTTGCAATGATACCTGAGTGGGTGATTGTGTCAAATGCCTTGGCCAGATCAAGAGAAGCAATATACATTTTCTTAACATCATCCAGAGCATTGGTGACTTTTGCGAAGAGGTCTATTAGATTTAATAAGCATGATCCACCCTTAACAAAACTAAACTGGGTTGAGTCTAAAGTTTGAAGATTGCCTATGTCCTTGTTGATAAGGTCCATGATGATTCTTTTCATATAATTCCCAGGGTCTGTTGATAGCTCCTCCTTTGTGCAAGAGAATGACTATTGCTGTTCTCCATTCAACTGGGACAAAGCCAGTTCTCAGGCTATGGTTAAAGAGAATGTTAAATGGTTCTACTAGGTCCTGTTTTAGACTGCTTAATAAGCATCCTGCGAAGTTTTCTGGACCCATTGAGGCCATGTTTTTGGTCCTGGAGAGCACAGATAAGAACTGATCTCTAGAGATACTTGGCAGAGGACTGGTGTCTGGTATGCTTTGGTGTATGGCCAGTGGGGCCGGGGGGTAAACTTTGCATCAAATCTGTTGACTAGCAGGCTGGTAATTTCCTCCAGAGCTGTATGATTGGTACCATCTTTTGCCAGTTCTGTGTATAGCTGGGCATTCCCTTTTAGATTCCAAATGTAATTACAGAATGCGTTATGATTATTCTTAGTTAATGATGTATTTTAGCTTTATACTTAATTTAGAGGTTTTCACTAGATTTCAGATTTGCTTGTTTAAGCTGATGAGGGTATTCCTCTGCTGAGTCAGTCCCCTCTTATACATAGACATCAATTTCTTCCATTTTTTTATATAACCTGTTTATACTTGAGGTCCACTGGGGTGGCTTGTTTCTTGGCAGGGCCTGGTGTTTGTACAGGATACCTGATAACACCTCTACATAGGAGTCTTTGTTGTCTGTGAGTGGGGAGAGTATAAAGCTTGTTATACCATCATTTAGTATTATGAAGTTTGCTTTGGAAAAGTCCTTGTGATTTTTTGCTCCTGTGGCAGTGTCAGGTCCAATAGTAACTTCGATTGAGACAGGTTTATGGTCCAGCCTTACCAGGGAAGTCATCACACATGGGTGGAGTGCAGTGACTCCTCATGTTGATGAGTACTATGTCTTCAATGTTTGAGCCCCTTGTGGAGGTACATACTATCTGTTCCAAAGCATTTGAGTTGACAAAGTCCAGGAACCTCTGGACAAGTGTATTTGCACATATGTTGATGGAAGGATAGTTGAAATCACCCATAGGTGGTGTGCTTTTCTTGGTTCATGGTGGGGGAACTAAAGCTAACAATGATGTAGTAGGGTATTTTGCCTAGAGCTAATCTGACTTGGAGTAGTTTGAGAGAGTCAGTCCAGTCTCAGGGTGTACTTGGCTTTAATAAAGATTGATTCCCTCACCATTGTTTTTTTCATGCTCATTTTGAGGTCTGAACATGTGGAAGGTGTTGTAGCCCTGCATTGCTGGGGTGCTCTCTGTGGACTTGAAATATGTCTCAATGACTTCACAGATGTCAGCATCTTCCATGGTGAGGAGTGCTTCCAGGGAGTGAAACTTCATGTTTAGACTTCTAGCATTAAGCAGCAGAAACTTGAGTTTGCCTTAGGTGGATTTTGTTACATCTCAAATTTTGTTCATAGGATCATAGGAAGTTACTAGGTTATTGGTTCTGAGGCCCTTATAAGCCTAGCCAAGAGTTTAGCCCATGCGTTGACAAAGCAGCACCCAATGTCCCTGTCCAGCAGGGACATGGGTGGAATCCCAGGGATGTATTTTCTATTTCCCATCCAGTTATCTAGGTTGCGCTTAAAAAGGGGTAAAGAGGTACTCTGCTTGACGTGTTGAGGGAGTCTATTCCATAGATGAGGAGTCTCTGGGACACAAATCTGTCCCACCAAGAAGTTCTATTGATGTCACAGACCAGGTTGAGGCCACATGTGCGGGTTACTCGAGTGAAGCTTGACTTGCGGATATGCAGCAGTCTCATCAAGGCAAGGTCCAAGATCGCCTTGTATGCCAGACAGAGGTCACCTCTGAGGAGTCTGTATGAAACAGAGTAGAGGGATAGGGCTTTTAGCCTATATGTATATGGTAGATTTTTGAGGCCCTGGATTTTCCTGGTGAGGAACTTCTGTGGTCTCTCCAGCTGCTGCATGTGCTTTGTGAGGTACATGCCGAATGGGGCATTGCACTCAATAGTGGCCCTTATAAGGTAAGAATACAGGGATGTTATGACCTCCTTGTCTCTAGATGAGATACCCTTACTTATGAGGTTGGCCATGTAGAAAGCTTTCCGTAGAATGGAAACAACATGGTAGTCAAAAATCAGGTTGCTATCAATCTGGGTGCCCAAGTCTCTCATGACTGACTGTGTGCTTAGGACATTGTTGTTAATGTGATAATTTGTGGGGACATCACTCTCCCCAAAGGGGATGACAATGATGCATTTTTTTGTATTCAACTTGAAGCCATGTTTCAGGTACCAGTCATTTGTTTGGGTGAGACCCTCTTGGAGGATGTCCACATCACTAGGGGAATTGATGATAGCTTCCAACTTGCATCTGCAAACTTGGTCAGCCATAGTACTCTGGTTTTGGCCTGGACCTCAGAAAAGTATATCCCACATAACAGAGGCCCCAAGACTGAACCCTGGGCTATGGCACTCGATAAAGGTTTACTGCTTGGGGTGGCTTCCCCTGTTTTGACTAGGTGGGTTCTATCAGTCAGCCAGTTAGCTACCCATCTGGTAACATATGGATTGATACCTAGTTGAGAGAGTTTATCTATTATACCTGCATGGGTAATAGTGGCGAAGGCTTTGGCCAGGTCTAGGTGGGCAGTGTGCACTGTCTTCCCCTCATCCATGGCTTTGGTGACTGTCTCATAAAAGTCAACCAAATTTAACAGACATGACCTCCCCTCAATGAAGCCAGACTGTGAGATCAAGTATTTGAAGGTTGCCAATGTCTTTCTTAATGAGGTTCATGATAATCTGTTCCATGGCCTTGCAGATCAGGCTAGTTAAGCTGATGGGTCTTTAATTTCCTGGATCGATGGATGCTCTAATTTTGTGTAAAGGAATGGCAGTGGCTGTTCTCCACTCAGCTGGGACAAAGTGGGAACTCAGGCTTTGGTTGAATAGGGTGCCTAATGGTGTTGCACGTTCTTGCCTGAGTTTATGTAGAATGCAGCCTGAGATGTTATCGGGTCATATGAAGGCTGTATTTTTTATCTTTGAGAGATCAGTGATGACCTGATGCCTAGATATAAGGGAATGGGGGCAGGTACTGGGAATGTCCTGATTTACTGATGGGGGGACAGAGGGGTGAAATTTTCACTGAACCTGTCAGCCAGCAAGTTTCTTATATCTACAGATACCGCATTTGTTTATGTGGTGTCCTTGACCACCAGTTCTGAACAGATCTGGGTGCTACCTTTGAGATTATGGACATACGTGAAGAAGGCCTTATGATTGTCTCTAGTAGATGTGGTCAGTTTGGACTCAAAGTTTGCTTTGGAGAATTTTACTAATGCTCTTATTTGCTTGTTTAGGCTAAGGAGAGATTGCTTCCAGTTGGGCACCTGCTCCTTCTTGGTCTTGGACAGCAATTTTTTTTCTTTTGTTATAGAGTTTATTTATTGCAGATGTCCACCAGGCAGATTTACTCTTCCTTGCAGATGATGATTTAGTCCTGTCAGGTATTCCTGATACCATGCATCTTTATAAATGTTCTTTTCACATTGCTTGAAAAAGGCACTATGGGGGAGGTGATTACTTTTGCCAGTACCCTAAAGCCTAGAGGAGACAGGTGCAGACCATCTCTGGAAAAGCAGTGTGTTCTGTTGACCATGTCATCCCATGCTGACAGATATTGGATCCTCCTAGACTGACACTAGAAGCTAAGCCAATTGTTGAAGTCAATCATTTTTTGTTTATAATGTGGCATCATCCTGGATGAAGGTAGAATGTTACATAGTGATAGGGTCATACTCGCCTGGGACACACAGTCTGAGAGTTCAGACATGCCTGTCTTCATATAGTCCAGTGAAGTATGTTTCAAGTCATTCACTCCAACATGAACTATAACTGAGTCATAACGGGACTTATTGTTGAGTGACTTCAGTGCATGCATAATCTGATGGATCCTGACACCTGACATGCAACTGTCTGTGACCTTCTCCTTATCCAGCCTGGTGAGGGAAACATCTGTGTGTCTCACTATGGAGTCCCCAATGAACAGGACATTAAGTTTATAGGTGATTTGCCTTAGGGCTTAGTTGTTGAATCACATTTGTATGTGTTATTATGTGTAGTGTTTCAATTTGTGCAATAGTGTGTGCACTTTGTTTATGTTTAGGAGATCTCTGGACTTTATGTAGGCTTCTAGTGAGTACCTCTGTGTATGTGGGGTTATGTATAGTGTCTTTATTTTCTCTGAGAGGTATAGAGTCTGTACTGGCAAGCAGTTTGGTATCTAATTTGATGTTCAATGAGAGAAATCATTTTAATTTCAGAATGTACTTAAATCTGTCACATAGGGTATTTGTTTTTGCAGGAGTAAATGGTTGTCAGTATATATGAAGCAATTACTAAATTGCATCTGCATTCCCATGTTAATCAGGCTGGGTGGAGAAATGATGGGAAACTTCCTGTCCATTATACCTTTATTTTTTTCTAAATAAGCTATTAGAGAAGGGAGTGAGCTAGGTTAACTGTTTTTTTGTCCTAGGATTCTCAATGGTTGTTCAGTTGAGGGCTGTGGATGATAGGTATGGTGTTGCTGTTCAGTGCACAGCTAACTTGCCTTTAATTCAACAGAAAAATGTGTGAGGGTTTCACTTACCGTTGACTAGCGAAAAATTGTGTTTTGAGGTGTTTGCGTCTATACAAGGTACTGCTACCCACAGTTGCATGTACAAGGCACTGAAAACCACCGTTGTGCAATGTGCAGCAACTCACAAATGCAAGGCTTAAATAGAGGCAAAATTAAACAGTTTTACAGTAATCTACCAATAGGAAAGTATACAATGAACCTTTCTCCAGCATTCTCCAACTCAGATAAGGCTGAATCCATAGTCTTCTGCCACAAGGGTGCAGGAGGGCCCTTCTTAATGTAAGATGGCTGAATATTTGCTCAGTTGTAACAAAAATTGGCTAGATTCAGCAGGTCTGAATCTAGACTATGCTATCTATGATGAAAATTCAGTTTGTAACAGCTGCAGAAAATATACAGTCTCAGCAGTAAAAAACAGAAAAAATGCAATGAACAGACACAATGCAGATTAAAGAGTGTAACAAATGCATAACAAATATACTTATTTTCTTGATTTTTCTCTATCATGCCTTGGATTAAAGTAGAATCAGTCTGGACCTCTGGCAAAAGATGGTGAATACTGAGCAGCTCTGGTTAATTGAGATGAGGAGAGTCAGACATATAGGTCTATATCTCCATGCATCAGGTGATGGTCCCTCTTGGTCAGATGGATGACTGTTGCTTTATACCCTTTTGTGAGAACATTGGCTGTCTGGAGGCTGTGTTGAAGTAGGGATCCGACTGTGTCTGTCACATCAGGATTTAAGTCACATTATAGGCAACCTGGGATGTTGGCAGAGCCCATTTATTCTGTGCATTACTAGCCTTGGAGATAACTCAGATGAGCTACTCTCTTAAGAAGAAAAATTGAGTAATGTCTCCATGTATACTTTGGCTGATGGTCAGTGGTGACAGACAGGTGAAGTGTGAGACAAGCTGTCAGCTAACAGATTATCTATTTTCTCCAGATGAGTATGGCTGGTGGTATATACAGACACCTCTCTCCTTAGCTGTGCATTCACTTTAACATGTCACATTTATTAAAATACATGATTTGTGAAAACATCTCCAAATACAGCTTTGGTTGGGCTTCAAATGCCAAGCACTGCTACTGTTCACACAATCATATAACTGTACCAGTGTTACATAATTACATCAATTGCACAACACATACCTATATGTATTCCATTGGAAAATTATATTTCAGCAGCCTGATACCATATAAGGACACATTATAAATCAATTGTTTACGGCACATGCAGAAGATTTCCTGATACAAATGTTACTGGTCACATCAATAATCCTTGGGAAAGGCAACAAAATGCACATACAATGAATTCCACAAGGTTCCAGTTGAAGCAAAATGTGATATTTTTGTCTATATCACAACATTACAAAATGTGGATGAAACAAGACTTACATGCCCATGTAATCAGTATGAATTACATACTGCCACTATCCATATGGGACCAAACCATGACAGAATTAGCATTCACACATGCAGTTGTCTGAAGATGGCTTGCAGAGGCTCATGGAAGGACCCTGCTTCATGATGTGTGTATGCATATTTGACATGAGGATATCCACCACTCCTTTGCAGGAAGGATGTCATTTGGACAGTGATGGATGTAAGGGGTTGTGTTAAAGGTTTACCTAAATGGTAGTGAAATAGAGGGTGATTCAAATGATACTACAATGACCATAATGTGCCACCAACCACACACACAGCAGTAGACTGAGTCTGATTAGAACATTACACCTGTGTATGTATAGAAGATGAATGTCATGCAATGTGACACTAGCACCTCCACATATGACTGACTTTAACACAGCCACAGTGCATTTTATGAAGTATGATAGCATCATGATATGCTGATAAGAACATGTTGGGAAGAGTGACATGGATGTGGAGTCACATGTCTGTGTAAAACCATCTGAAAAATAATATTTGGATGCATATACACTCACGTTGCCTGCTGTTAAATTAGTATCTCTATATATCTAAGTAAAGTAGCTTGAGAATACAGTACTTACTGCCACAGCACGTTTGCCTTGAATACTGTCAGAGTTTGTGTTATACAGGATGGCATCATTAGTGTATTTTCAGGAAGATTCTCTGAGGAGTGTCTTACATAGCTGTGGACTCACATGTCATTCTAAATCTGTCACCATACTGATTGCTCAATGCACATACAAACCAGATGCCAGCAGTGACAGTAGAACCCCTATACAGCTATCTACAGAGCACAGTACTTAATGCAAGTGCCACATCACAAGTCTGGCCTTTATAAAGTCAGACAACAGTTTATAGATGATGACATAAGCAGTGTCTATTCAGACGAAGATGGTAGTAGGAGTGTCTCACATGCTGGCCTAAAATGGTTTCTTGAATGTCAACCAAGTGAATACTAACATACACACACACACACACACACACACACACACACACACACACACACACACACACACACACACACCAGTTGACTGCAGTGAGAGTAGAATCTTAGCTATCTTTGAAGTACAGTACTTAATGCAAGTACGACAGCACAAGTCTGACTTTTACAGTGCGGCTGGACAATTTATAGCGGATGACATCCTCATTGAATATTTGACAGAAGATGTCAGGAGACCTGCTTTAAATTACCAGGTGGCCATGTATGACTGTCAAAATTATTTGTTCTCCATGTGACTGGATTGCTAACAGTAAGATACACAGTCACGACTGCACACACACCAGTTGCAGTGAGATTAGAACCACTACATAGGTAGGCCAGCTAGGAAGCTCAGTACATAACGCAAGCACTACAGAACAACTCTGACTTTTATAGTCCTGCTGCACATTTTATAGTGGATGACATCTTCCTTGGATGTTTGAGAGAAGATGTTTGGAGGCCTGTATGAAATGGCAGGTGGGCCTGTATGACTGTTAAGATATTAGTTCTGATTGTAACTGGACTGATGATAGTAGAATACAGAGTGATGTTCTTCTGGCAATGCATACACACTTACACATACATAGAGGCACACACATAATATGGCTGCTGTCATAATTTCACACACATGTAAATATTGAGTTCCCATCTTCTAAACACAGTGGTGAATGACTGTAACATCCCTGAAGTACATTTTTGCCTTGTCATAGCGGTCTTTATATATGATGCCATCATTATTATATGATGTGGGTAACATGTGGATTTTGCATTTCTGTTGTTTTTCCAGGATGCAGGTATACTTTAAAATACAGCTTTTCAAACTAGATGCAAATAGCTGTCAGGAATGACTGTAGCAGAACTGAGACATATATAGCTGTTTTTCAGTATGCTTGTGTACATTACACATTTATTGTCACATACAGACACACATATATTTTGTGATCAGCATGGATGTAATTGTGTATATACAGTGTTCATATTTGTGAATAATTTCTGTCTACATTAATGCATGAATAAGACAATCTGAATATCTATTATCAGTATAAAGGTGTATATGATGTAACAATGCAGTTGTGCTATTTACTTCTGCTCTGTAGGTGACATTTGGGAACTAATACTGTTGTGTCTTTCGGCTTTTCCCAGTTAGGGGTCGCCACAGCGGAACTCCAGTCTGCTAATGATTGGCAGTTGATTTTTACGTGCTGAGTTGCCAGCCCTAACGTACAACCTTCAACAAAGGTACACCCATTCACGCATGTCTCCATGCAGAAGACGCTCTAGCTGAGAGTCAAACCAGTCAGCATCTTACTGTGAGGCAACAACGCTACTGCAGCACCACCACCGTGGATATTTGGGAACTAGTACTGACATGCCAAATTTCAAGTGCATGGGTACAGGGCACATATTACTCAGTCAGTAAAAAGTGCTTTTACATGGATTTTAATGTGAAGAAGGCTAACTGGACAATAAACTTAAGTAATACATGCTAATCAGCACTCTCCATATCACACCACTGAGTAGCTGGTTTGAGCTATTGATGGCAAAGTGTTAGAGCATGTGAGATACGCATTTAATAACTGCTACTTGATCTTGAGAAGTACTTATCCACATTGGCTATGGTATAAATAACTAACAGATACTATGGTGTTCATAAGTCATTTATATCATAAATGTTGTGTCATATATTTTAGGACATTAAAAATATATATTTATATGGCTTACCCCATTTGTGTATAGTTAAGTGAAGAGAAAATGCAGGTTTCTGCTTCACTGAGAAAATTATAAGAGTTCTATTGGTTGCTTTCCTCTGTGCAAACATGAGAAGTGGAGAGGCATGGCAGTCAGCACTTTTGACAGGACTGAGTGGAAGAAAAACACCTGCTGTCAAGCTGTCTCTGTGGTAGCAGGTGTAACAGCAGTGAGCTCTTATTTTGAGCATAGATGATACAGGGTTCGACTCCAGCTCAGTCTGATCTTTTTATACATGTATTGATGATGTAATGAAATAATTACAAGTGAAAATGTTTGCACACGTGAGAGGGACTGACTACAGTGAAGTACTGTATAAAACAAATGGTGCTGAATTGATTTATGTCAACATTGTATATATAGATTTGCATATATTCAGCCGTCTAAACTATATTCATGAAATTTTTAATATGACTGCTTTTATTCTACTTTAACTGTATGTTTCCTTAGTGCAGAGAGTTTAAGCAGCATTGTGCAGAGGTAACTGAACCATACCATAGGATGTGAATAACCATGTATGGTCACTCAGCATTGGTGAACAATGCAAATCTCCGCAAACACACAGAAGACAAAACTGAAGGGTTTCAATGGAAATTTATTATTTATGTCTGTGGTATGTAATTCTAATTTTTGACCTAATTAAAGGTGTGAAAATGGAGTAGATAGAAAAGTGATGAAATGTGGGTCAAGTAGGGGGAAGAACAAAGGGAATTCGATATAAGAATGTGCACAAGAGAGTTAGGAAAGTACCATAGCTATCCACTTCTTCACTAGTATAAAATGAGCATAGATAGAATATTGGAGGACTATGGACTGTCACCTCACCATTGATGGGTGACAACAATGCAGTAATGTTGTACAGCCAATTGGACTTCACATCCTATGGTATGGTCTGTGGCACATGCAATAAGTATGTTGCACTATAGTACATACAACTAGATAGGTAGGGGTTCTAATCTCAAGTGTGTTGAGAAGATGTGTGTAGTGGAGAGCTATGTGAGGGACAATATATATTTTTTTGTTTTGACAGGTGCCCATTTTTAAGTTTTTATTTCAGTAAGTGAGGAATGTTGGGTAAGGGATGTAGATATGTCAGGAAAGGAAAGTAGCATAGGTGAGGAAGAAGATGCAGTCAAACAGGACAAACAAGACAAGAGACAGGGATGGTGAGGGATAAAACAGGTTGTGGGACACCATATTTAGGAATAGGGAGGGGGCATTGGATGCTCATGCCCATCAAGTATGGGAACAGTGCAAATCTAGTCCTCACCCTCAGAAATGTTATCATTTTCCCTTCACTGAGCTTGCTGTAGACATTTGACATTCCAGTGAGCATCTTCTCCTTCCAGCTGAGGTGTCCACTAATAGTACTCTCCATGACATCATGCACCATACCTAGTATCTGCTCCAACAATACTCCATGAGGGTACCACTGCTAATGGAGTAATGCTTCCTGATGTGGAAGGTCCAGGTAGTACAGTAGCTGCAGAGGCAATACTGCCAGGTTGGTTCCCATGGTGACAGTGTTGTGGCAGCTGGGGGGTTTGCTTGAAGTAATTTTTTTTCAGTTGTAAGAAAATGATGGCATCAGAACATTGTGTATACACTTATAAAAATTAAAAAAACAGAGATAAGGGGTGGGGAAGAGAGAAAAAAACAAAAAGATAGTTTAACCACAGAAGAGAGAGAGAGAGCAAAAAGATAGTTCAAGCCAGTGTTTGGGAGGTTGGCATAATGGTTAAGGTGTACACTTTGCAGATGCAAGGTGTAGGGTTTGATTCTCACATGGGGTAATTATGCAGGCTTAAAATGGCCCCAAGGGGGATTAATCTAATACTAACCTATGAAGCTACATGCAATAAATTAGTACGGTATAAATCATTTAAATTTACTTTTACATTAGCTATACTTTTTAACAACTACAAACTATGACCGATAATTGCTCCAAGTAATCCTTGCAATGCCTATAGTGCACATATGCTGTATAAAATATTACAGATTAAGTTAACAGCAAGGCATGTATGCCAGTTTTGGTGAAATTATTACATATAACTTTTAAATCATTTTACAATATAATTGTTACCTGTGGGATATGAACCCACAACATCTGAATATGCTATTACAATTTATTTGTAAAGGTAGCTTGATCTACAGACTGAAGCATGCATTTTTGATTTTACAGTTAGGATATGCATGCTTAATTTGCTACTAATGTATAAAAGGGCAATAGTTTTTATAAAATAATATTATTTTGTGCTGTATACATACCCGTAGTTTCTCTAAGTCTTTCCAAAAGTTCAGCATGGGCATCCCTGTTCACTACTATCTCCAGGGTGTTTATAAAAGAGAAAGGAGAGAAATGATGAGCATTATGCATACCAGTCTTGGCAATATCTAGCTTTCTATATAAGTTAAAGTGTGTCTATCTGTATCCTTGCACAACTGTTGGATGTCAGTAGTCCTAAACTCATCAAGCCGCTGGTTGAGATGTGCTTGGCTGCACCTTTTCAGGTCATTGTAGTAGTGCCTGCATTGGCCTTCAGTGCATGGAATGCCAGTTACACTAGAGACAGCCTTGGCCAGACTATTTCAAGCCTATGAATTGTATTGAGACCTGGTATCATCCCCTGCAGTAGCCTATGGATGTGGCACTTTACATGGAGTCCAGTGAATATTCTGGACTATTCAACACCCCATCTTTGAGCCCTAAATTGGGCACCTTCCCTTCTTGCTCCTGCCATGTCCATACAGGTCAAACAGCAACAGAGTGTTTTTCTGCCGGTTCATGTTATTGAATTTTGCAGTTAGTGCACAAAGCCAAACACCCATACCAACCATGTTTGAGTGGTGTTAAGCAGAGTGCAACAACATCAGACAGAGAGAAAGGCAGTTGATGAGCTAAGAAGGGTAATGTGACAGGTGGTATTAGGTTTTAGTTTGGATGCTGCTGTGCTTGTTAATTGATTTAACTTTGCAGACATGCATTAGGGTGCATGGAAACTCCACTGGGAAGAGGGGTTCCCAGTGGGAGTGGGTGTACATCAGCATTCAGCTCTGTGCCCACTGCTGTTCATACTGGTGAAGGACTACATTATCAAACAGGTTGGAGAGGACAGATCAACAAAGTTGTTGTATGCAGATGATGTGGCAGTACAGGCTGAGTCTGAACAAAAACTCCAGCAAAGTATAGAGCAATGGAATGCAAAACATAAGGCACATGGGATGAAACTAAGCACAGATAAGACAGTGGTAATGGCAGCTAACTGGGGAAATCAGAAGAAGCTGAGAATTGAGATAGAAGGGAAGATAGTGGAACAGGTAAATAGCTTAAAGTATCTGGGAAGGGTGGTTTAGGAGAAAGGAAGTCTGAATTAAGAGGTCAAAGCTAGAATCAGAGGGGATGCAGCCAACTGGCATAGATTGTCTGGTGTAGTCTATGATAGAAGAATGCCAAAGAAGTTGAAAAGTAAAGTGTACAAGACAGTGGTATGACCAGTACTATTGTATGGTACAGAAACGTGGGCAGTTAAGGCAGAGCAGATTAAGATGCTAGAGGTGATGGAAATGAAGTGCCTGAGAAGGGTGGTATGATATACTCAGTGGGACAGATGAAGAAATGAGGACGTAAGAGCAGAAGCCAAATTAGCTCCAATTGCAGAAAAGATCAAAGAGAGCAGATTACAGTGGTGTGGACACATGCAGAAAAGCAGAAGACAATCAGATGAAGAAGACTTGGGACAGACAGGAAGAAGGTAAGAAGAAACAAGATGTCCAACAAAGAGGTAGATGGATTGTATGAAAGAAGATCTGTGACAGTCAGGCATGGGTGTCAAAGAAGGCAGGAGTGTGGCATTGACTCGAGAGATGGCAACAGTTAACATGATTCCCTGATACCATGTAGAAAATGGGGAAAAAGGGGGCTGATGATCATAATTAGGGTGTATACATTTTATGACCTGACACATTTTTGTGTGGTTTTACACACTGATAAAAGTAATTTGTACAATGTAGGAGTCAAACGTATATACAATTGATAAAACATATTACTCCATGTGGTGTTTTTTGTGTTCTTGCCACAGAAGCAGTGGTTGTTTGACATACTCATTAATTATATAGTCCCATGATAAGAGTGTGTGGTTAACCATGTATGTGTGTGAACTGACAAGGTCCTGGTTTATAAATTAAAGTGTATATGACTTTTTTTGAAGTATGTAGTCCATCCCAGGCCAGAAAAGATACTTTTAAGTACAGAAACATAATTGTCAGATTTCCCTCAGTCGGAGATATAATTCATATGAATCCATTGTTATACATAGTTACTGTTATTTCTAATTATGTTTAACTTGTTCTTTAGTTTACAAAAGTGAGCGGACAAGCTTTAATAATTAAACAATTTGGAATGTGCTAGATAACAATCCTGGTCTACCTCTGCTGTGGATATTGACTTATACAAGTTGCCACAGGGTAGGTTGGGCAACTTGTATAAGTTGTGCAGACTGATTATTGCAACTGAGGCCTTGTTTGTCAGACCTGATCATTACTTACAAATGTACATTAAAGAGCTGAGTGTTTAACTATGTATATGTGTGACATGAAAGCTCAAAAAATTAATATTTAAATGTAGAACCATAATTCTACTGATTATCACAGTTATACATTTAATATATATGGTATCCTATGTATGCTCAATGCACATGCTATACATAGTATTTTTTTCTATGTGTACCTATTTTTCTATTGTGAATTTTTAGTGAACAACTTGTAATGTTTACTATTGTTGCAACTTTGCATCTCTATTTATCATGTACATGATGTGGAGCTTTTCTCCCCGGGCATCCACTAAAAAAGGACCTATGTCCAGTTGGAATTTCTCAGTAAACAAATGTAAATAAAATAATAAAGTAAAATAAAAATATAAAGTAAATTGGAACAGCAGTAACAAAACTTTTGACTTTGCTGGATTAGAACCCTGGCTCACCTTTATTGTAGCCCTTAACTTACACCTGCTGCCACAAGAAGAACTAAGCAGCTGCTGTATATTTTCACATTAATTACTAGGTAAGTGTGATGACCACCATGCAGCCCCAATTAATTTGTTTGCATGGTGGAAGACCACACATGCTATTATGTATCTGTTTTGAAATTGACAAATGTCTGCTTGTTGTCTGCAATTGTTCTGAACCTGCAGTTGTTGTGAAAGTTTGCTGACCTCCACATGAGATGGAAATCAAAAGATGTAACAATACATCCTTTTTCAAATTGACAATGTCTGCTTGTTGTTCGGGCCATTACATCATGTTTGCACAGAGGAGAGCAATGTGCAAACGAGATTAGTAAAACTCAGCATGCATTATTATTGTAAAAGTGTTTATTATGTTTCATCACTAAAACATAGATCTGGGACTTGAACCCTTATCTGCATATAATGTACTATGTGATTCACTGTATTTAACAGATGTGGTACACACACACACACACACACACACACACACTTGATTTACAGCTTTAATTTATGCTGTCTTTATCATGTAAGCAACTTTCATCAATTTTAATTTATTTTGCTATTTCACCGTATTTGCACTATGCTGATCATCACGTACATATTATTTTAAAATAAAAAAATGAAGAAAAGGAAACTAACAACATTACAAACTACATTGTAACAAAACTGATAGATTTTTACACATTTCAGGATTGGAACTGTCAGACTACTGAATCTACAGAACACAGCAAGGGTATCTTATTTCTCTTTGCCACAGAAACAGCTTTCCGGCAAGAATGAAAATCATTGTGCATACAAGCAAGTTCCATTTTCATCACAGTATTATGAAGACATATGACACATGTATGCTTTCAGTTGTTTATACATAAGTTACTTATATGTTTAGTGCAATGAATGATCACACAACCATTTATGAGTGTTGTTTGCACTAATGCAGCTCTGTCTTCTCTTTATATTGTGCGCATTCTTCTCTTATGTGTGCTGTACTCTCAGGCATGCCATCTGTAGGGACTTTTGTATCATTGTCCTTAAAATGTATGAATATTATATGACAGCAAAATAGTTTTCATTAAAGGAAGGATAGTTTGGCTAAAGCTTGCTACAGTTATCCTGGCTGACACACTCACTGCAGGTAAGGGAGTCTGAATTGTTGCTGTGTATTCCTTCTTTGTCCCACTAATCATTCACAGTTGCAGTCCTTTAGCAACAAACACTGAGATAGTGCCTACACTATGTTTATATCTGCTATACAAAGCCAAAAGTTTGGAATTTCACAATTCTAATGAGTTCACACCCCATTCGCACCTTCACCATGCTCAAAGGCCTGAATCTGCACCATAAGAAGGTAACTATGTAGGTAACAAACTTGAAGGTGAGAGGTCTTGTATATTTGTAGAACACAGATGACTAATATTCCTTTGATTGATCTGCACAAAAGGCTTCTCATGTTGCTAAAATATTATTGTATTTTTCAAGTATTTGGTAAATCTGTCTACATGTTACAAAGAAAACATATATATGTATATCTATCTATATATATATAAATATATATATATATATATATATATATATATATATATATATATATATATATATATAGATATATATATATATATAAAAGCACCAAAAGCAAATGTTTGTGCACGTTAAACGTAAAAACAGCGTGCACGGAAAGTAGTTAAAGCACCAACACAAATTCCAGCACTGCACCAAGAATAGAAAATACCCAAAAATTTCAGTGGATGACGCCTAAAGGGTGAAACCGGTTTGGATTATACTGTTTTACTGTCTGCGAGCCGTGAGATGAATAAAGAAGATTTTCGCTCCTTAAAGTGTGTATTTTCTATTATTGGTGCAGTGCTGGAATTTGTGTTGGTGCTATATATATATATATATATATATATATATATATATATATATATATATATGTGTGTGTGTGTGTGTGTGTGCATAAGGAGATTAAACTGCTTTCTGTATGCACTTCTTACAGTTCACCCTCGGTATAGGCATTTTTGGCATGCATTGACTTTCACAGATAGATAGCCTTATTAACTGCCATTACAAGTGTTACTGTTAAAACTGGATATCTTACAGTCTTCTATCTTATGTCATGGAAATGTAAAGTACTATATTTCCAGTGACACTGAGGTGTTATGCTTTTAAGCATACACACCACCAGGGGAGTGCACACAGTGAGAGGTGTCTATCAGTTGTATACAATTGACTTTTGTGTTATAAATGTATACACGTTTTGTGACAATTGTGTGGAAAGCAGTTATATCAAGTGAACTGTGTGTTATTCCTTAGATTATGTATAAACTGTCATTTTCCTGTTGTTTTGGGGGTGGGGATCCAAGTACTATTTGTGTGTTGCCACAGCAAAAGTTGGGTTTCAAGAGCTTTGCTCTTGCAGTTGTGTAGTCATCCTGGCATTTCCATGGCAAACAATACAGTAGATCATTGGTATTCCTTGTTTTAGACCAAACATTGGTTTGTGTGAGTGCAACATGTTTCAAACAAAACAACCTTATAGCAAACGCCTTCTACTTAGTTAAGATCTTCGTTCATTTGTGTTCTTAGACATTTCTTTTCATATTCCATGCTCAACACTTACTTTGTTAGTCCAGTTACAAGTGTTAACTTCAGGGCTGAGTCTATGTGATGCTAGCAGCACATGGCCATTACATGGGTGAGTAAAGGTTGTGAGTGTTACCTGGTCTCAATGTTACTGCATGTATGTGCATAGGATGCAGTTTCTACCCCCTTAGGTGGTGATCACTTGTGCTTTTCATTGCCTCTTGGCTAGGACGAGGGCATATTGCACATGTCTATATCTTCCTATACCCACAGAGACTGATGGATCCCCCTGACTCCTCACCTGCATGTTGCTGTGGTAACCTTGCCAGTGGTGGTAGGATGTATGCCCCTTCCCCTTGTTGCTCCTGCTGCAGCAGTTTTCTCAGAATAATATTGTGAAGTATGACACAGACAGTGAAAATGTCAGCACACATACAGGGGTTGTACTGCAGGGCTCCCCCTGATATATCTAGGCCCCAGAACAATGGCTTCAGCAGCCCATACACATGCTTTATGATATTCCTTGTATGAGTATGTGCTTCATTATTGTATTTTTCAGTGGGTGTGTGCATTTCTGATGGGTGTCATCAGTGATAGCTTCAGAGCATACCCTGCATTTCCAGTAAATGACCTTGTGGGATATCACCCGTGGAAAACCTCTGATAGAGTTGGGAGTTGTGACAGATATGCATGCTGCAGTAACTGCCAGGGTTGCCGGCACACACATTCAGGATGATCCCCTTAGCATTACACATTATGCAATTAATGGCGTGGAAGCCCTTTCTGTTTATGTGCATCCTTCCCTGTTCCCTGGGTGGTACATTGATTTTAATGTGTGTGTAGTCTATGGTACCTAGGACTTTAGGGAAGTGTGCTGCAGCGTAGAAATCCTGCTTAGTTGTAGCTCTGTCCTCAGGTGTTTGTGGGGAAATTGTATGTAATCACTGCATGTTGTAGCATAACATTCAGGAATTGATGTAGGATCTTGGATGCTGATGCCTGTGACACCACCAGCATATCCCCTGTTGGCCTCCATAAAGTTCCTGTACCTAACATTTGTAAGTGCTACACATACTTTAGTCTCCATAGGTATTGGTTTCCCTTGGTTTGTCCTTGCACTCAGTTGTGGATTACAGAGATTGCAGAGTTCCTGTAGTGTGCCTCTATCCACTCTGTAGTTTTCTACAATTTCCACATCATGCAGACCATGGAAAGTTAATCAGGGTCTACACAACCTATTGCTTCTTGGCCCAATTCTGTTAGCAGCAGCAGCAGCATAGACTGGGCTTGTTGCATGTGCACATATATAAGAACAACTGCAGACCCTAACATTATTTCTGTGTACAGTAGTTTCTATGGCAGTATTCCAGTAGGCTTTGGAATTCACAGGGAAAATCTACACTGAGTCTACATGATTGTTTTATAATCTGTTGAATAGATCCTTCCTCTTGGATTGGTTGACTAGCATACAGTTCAGCTGCTTATGCTGTA
Organism: Protopterus annectens; assembly: GCF_019279795.1. Classification (NCBI taxonomy): domain Eukaryota; kingdom Metazoa; phylum Chordata; order Ceratodontiformes; family Protopteridae; genus Protopterus; species Protopterus annectens. The sequence goes on from NC_056733.1 coordinate 1,675,066,729, forward strand.
ATTAGCATGCTTACCATGTTTGGCTGGCTGTACACATCATGTAGAGACGCTTACAGAATACAAAACAGTGCAGTATCATGTACACATCACAGTACGATGCACACATGGCCTTAACGGAACATGTAAGCTTTATTCAATCCATACCATTATATGGAACACTGTGGAGCCATTTGTGTCTATAATTATCCTTAGTTAACTACGCTTGAAAAAATTCAGAAGAATTATACTAAATAAACAGATAGATATAAATATCTAAATTATAGGAAATAATTGGATCAAGTGACCCTGTACTCAATATGGTACAGGTTATTCAGAGGTGACCTTATTATTATGTAGAGATGCATGAATGATGCTGATAGATTAACTACAATTTGTATGGATATTGACACAACAGATTTATGGTACTAGAAATAATATGTTTGTGAATATTTAAGTATATAACACAAACCTGTGAAAGTGATATTCTAATCAAAGGGTTGGTATATTAAGAATGATTTACCACTAGGGATTATAAAGCCTCTAGTCCTGATAACTTCAAAGCTGATTTAGACAAATGCTTTGGTGATAGAGTCTGTGAAATTTCTTGACAAGTGGCAAACTCCTTTATGGTTTCTTTGGAGGGCCTAAAGTTCATATCACAATACCATATGAAATATACACAAACTGTTGACTGCAACATTTGACCACCAAAAGCTCTACCTATCTTTCATTTTTGAAATAATAAAGTTATTTGTCAGAGAAATTAGGTAATTCTTCTTAGATTGAAACAGACCACCTAAAGAAGGATCATGCCATAACAGAATGTAGCAATTTGGCTGTGCATGAGTGAAAAAAATGGTATGAATAATCCTGAAAATATTATACAAAAAATGGAAAAAAGAAGCACATTAGTCTTTTTTTAAAGAAACACACATGCCAGAAGAAGTACAGGAGTGAGATACAAAACAATTCCCTAGATAGTTATGCAACTTACAGAGGAGAGACATTTGCACAGTAAGACTATTAGATATTTAATGACAGATTATTGCTTACTTAACCATCATCACAGAAGTGACTTGGGTGGTTTTCAAGTATTAGATGTGCCAATTGCAACTTTTTCTTCTTCTTTTGGTTCTTTTTATAGTATTTGTTGAAGAAATGTTTCTTCGTTTATTGACAGGGATGAAAATTCCTTGAAATCAATACTCATTTTTTTTTTTTTTGGTTAGAGTACTGCCAGTAAGTACTTCTTGACTGAAAACTATGCTTTAAAAACATTAGCCCACATATCAGCATCTGCATTGTTTCTGTGTTCTTTTCCTGTCCACATGGCTGCTGTCCATGTCATCCCTAGTGTGACTACATACTGGTTCCCAGCATCAGTGTGGAAACTGGCAGTTGAAGGCATTATCCAGCTAGCAGTAACTTTTATTTATTATTTGGTTATAGCTTAACATAAAAAGGTTGATGTGCAGAAACTGCAGTACTTTCCAGCTGAATGCATTTCATTCCTTCACATGTCCCAGAGAGAACACAATAGATAAGTCATTTTAGCAGACAGCAAGCTATGCTTCGAGCAATATGCTGACTTCTCCCTAAAGTAGATGCCAGCCTTGCAGTAGACTAGGCCATCTTTCCCCATGATGGATGAGCTACCCTCTGTCTCACTAGTACCCCACTCCCAAGGTCAGTAAGGTCAGTAGTGTGGGTTACATCCTCTGCACCTTGAAGTTGACAGTGGCAGTACTTGTCTTGCAATGCACACACTATAATGACAAAAGACTTAAAAAGTCCACTTTCTGAAGGCATATTTCATAGGTTCATAGGTTCATACTAGGCTATCTGCCCTAGGGCATTTATAAGCCTAGCCAGAGTGTGTATGGCTTTCGCCACCCATTTTAAATTAATTTTGCTATGCCCTTTTTCAAGGTTAGTATACTGTGCCTCTGTCTAACAGTGACACAGAAGTGATACCCGGGGTAAACCTACGATCTCCCATCCACTCACCAAGATTCCTCTTGAAGTGAGTCAATGAGGGACTCTGCCTAACCTGGACTGGGATTTTATTCCAGAGTGAAGGGAGCCTCTGGATTATGAATCTGTCCCTCCAGCATGTCCTATTTATTTCAATGCTGAGGTTGAAGTCCCTCGAGCGCGTAGCTCGATGGGATTTGGATTTCCTGAGGTGCAGCATGTCCATTAATTCTGGGTTGGACATGGCTTTATACGTCAGGCACAGATCGCCTCTGAGCAGGCGGTATGCCACTGAGTAGAGCTGGAGTTTCTTTAACCGGGCAGCATACGGCATCTGTTTGAGCCCATTGATCCTCTTAGTGAGGTACTTTTGGGGTCTTTCCAGTTGCTGCAGGTGTCTGGTAAGGTACATCCCAAAAGGGGCATTGTACTCAATTATGGGCCTGATGAGGGATGAGCAAAGAGGCACGATGACCTCCCCTGATCTAGATGTGAATCCCTTCATGATTAGGTGGGCTATATAAAATGTTTTTCTAACCACTTTGGCCACGTGGTTGTCAAATGAGAGATTGCTATCAACTTGGGTCCCCAGGTCCCTAATTACTTCTTCTGTACTTAATGGATTACCACCTATGTGGTAATTTGTGGGCACTTTGTTTTTGCCAAAGGGGATGACTATACACTTTTTGGTGTTTAGCTTGAGGCCATGTCTCTGGCACCAGTTGTCTGTTTCTATGAGGCCCTTTTGGAGGATGCTTGTGTCGGCTGGAGAGTCGATTATGGTGCCCAGTTTGCAGTCATCTGCGAACTTGGTCAGCCACAGTCCTTCCATGTTGGCCTGTACATCCGAAAAATATATACCGAACAAGAGAGGTCCCAGGACAAAGCCTTGTGGGATGCCACTTGTAACTGGTTTGGAGTCTGACATGGCTCCAGCTATTCTAACCATGTGGGTTCTGACCTTGAGCCAGTTTGCAACCCATCTAGTGACATAGGGGTTTATATTTAAGCTGGTGAGCTTATCTATAATGCCCAAGTAGGGTATTGTATCAAAGGCTTTTGCGAGGTCCAGGTAGGCTGTGTGGACCACCTTCCCCTTGTCAATGGCCTTGGTGACTGTTTCAAAGAAATCAACCAGGTTTAAGAGGCAGAATCTGCCCTTAACAAAGCCGAACTGGGTAGGATCCAGTGTCTGTAGGTCACCAATATCTTTATTTATAAGGTCCATGATGATCCTTTCCATAGCTTTCCTGACCAAGCTAGTGAGACTTATGGGGCGATAGTTTCCAGGATCCGTTGAGGCACCACTTTTGTGGAGAGGGACCACTATTGCTGTACGCCACTCTTTGGGTACATATCCTGTAGTAAGGCTGAGATTGAACAGTAGTTTTAGGTTTGAGTTTAGCTCTTCTTGGAGTTCATGTAGGACGCAGCCCGGGACACCGTCTGATCACATTGATGCTGTGTTTCTTGCTTTGGAGAGGGCAGCTCTTACCTGAGCATCTGATATGTCAGGGAGGCAGCACTCTGTTGTGATAGATATTAGCCCTTTTGGTGGGGGGGAGGGGGTTTGTGCTGAACCTGTCAGCTAGGATGTTGGCAATGTCTGTGGGTTCGGTGTATTTTTTGTCATTTTGGACTAGTTCTGAGCATAGCTGGGAATTCCCACCCAGGTTCCTAACATAACTAAAGAAAGCCTTGTGATTATCCTTAGTGTCCTGTGCAATTTTTCTCTCGAAGCTGGCCTTAGATGATTTTATGAGTGCCCATAGTTTTTTTCTAATACTGATCAGAGATGCTTTCCCTTTTTGTGATTTTGCTCTATCATGTAGTAGCTTCCTTCTTCTATTGTATAGTTTGTTTATGGCTGGGGTCCACCAGACAGGACGTCTGCCTTTGGAGGATTGGGTCTTGGTTTTATTTGGGATTGCATGATCCATGCATTCCTGAAGGTGTTCATAGAATGCGTTTATAAAGGATTTTGCAGTCTGGGCCGTATTAGCCACAGGCCCGGGGGCTTTGAAGGATTCCACCTCGGTTTTGAGGAGTGTGAAATTTGCTTTAGAGAAGTTTTTCACTGTCGTTTTCTGGGCATGGAGTGGGGTTGGGATGTGAATATCCAGTGAGATTAGTTTATGGTCTGATCTTACCAGTGAGGGATACACTTCTGGTCTGGAGCATAGAGTCCCCATGTTGGTGATGATCAGGTCCAGTATGTTTTCCCCTCTTGTGGGAGTGGTAACAAGTTGTTCCAAACCATTTGAGTTTATAAATTCTAAGAACCTTTGGGCTAGGGTGTTTGAGCTAGAGTAATGCTCCCAGTCTTTGGTTGGGTAGTTGAAGTCACCCAATATAATGGTGTTTGGAGAGACCTTCATATTTTCCAGTGTTCTCAGAAAGGCCGAGTGGGGTTCCTGGGTTTGGGAGGGTAGTCTGTAGCAGGCTATAAACTGGAAGGCAGTTTTACCCACTGTTAGTTGCACATGGATAGTCTCTGATGCTTCGTGCTGTGCCACCAACCTGGAGGTGTGGGTATCTTTGACAAATATTGATACTCCCCCCGCCTTTTGTGGTTCGGTCCAAGTTCTGGGGCCGAAAAGCATGGTATGAGGTATAACCTGGTGGTGCTGGGGTGCTCTCGAGAGCCTTGAACCAGGTTTCTGTTACTGCACAGATATCGATGTTCTCCATGCTAAGGAGAGTTTTGAGTGTGTGCATCTTGAGGTTTAGACTTCTAGCGTTGAGTAGCATTACTCTTAGTTTCTTATCCCTTGTGATACCTATGGAGGTGGGTTTGTCTTTTCAGCCTTGCCTAAAAAAGGCACTATGGGGGTAGCAAGATCCTTTGCCAATATCCGAAAGCCCAGGGGTGACAGGTGCAAGCCATCCCTAGCGAAGCATCGTGGCTTGTCGAGCATGTCATCCCAGGCTGACAGGCATTGGATCCCTTTGAATGACACCAATACTTAAGCCAATTGTTGAAATTGATAATCTTGTCTTCATACTGTGGCATCAATCTTGGTGAGGGTAAGATGCTACTCAAGGTCAGGGTCATACCGGCCTGGACTACATGCTCAGAGAGCTCCTCTATGTCTCTTTTCATGTAGTCCAGGGAGGTACGTCTCAGGTCATTCACACCAGCATGGACAATGACTGAGTCATATTTGTACTTGCCTTGGAGTGACCTGAGTGCTTGTGTTATGTGGCGGATCCTAGCGCCCGACAGGCAGCTCACTGTGACCTTCTCCTTGTTCAGCCTGGTGAGTGGGACGTCAGTGTGCCTGATGATAGAGTCACCTATTACAAGTATATCAGGTGTGTTGTTTAGCCTTAAGGGCTGTGACTGTTTGGCACACTGGCTTTGTGAGATATGAGTTGCATGTGTTTTGTTTTGGGCTAGCGGTTGCTTGGGTGTCTGCTTTGGAGGTCTCTGCTGCTTAGGCAGATTTTTATTTAGCGCCTCCAAGTATGTTTTTGTGTGTTTATGTGTTTGGTTTGCTGTCGTGGTAGGTCTATGTGAGACTGGAATTTTAGTGAGTGTGGTTTCCTTCTCCTCCTGACTGGTTACGCCAGTAGTGAGTTGAGAGAGCTTAGCCTCCAGTTTGGCTATATGGTTGCATCTCTCACATGTGTTGGGATTTGTTGGGAGGAGGAGAGGGTTTTCTGTGTACATGAGGCAGTTGTAACAATTCCTCAAGATTCCCAGATTCACCAGCTGGACTGGAGAGGATATTGACAACTGACCTTTGGACATGCTAGAATAGTATTGGGAATTTCTTTATAATTGAAAAAAATGGCCAATGGGGAGCAAGGTACTCCAGGGGGGAGTTTGTGAGGGTGTAGTGCTTTTAATTTTTTAGTGCTGACTTATATAATTGCTTTAGTGAGCAAGTGCCAGGTAACTTAAATGCAAAAATGACAAACAGTAACTTTCTTTCAAGTGAAACAAGGAAATAAGTACAGTAAGCAATGCAGATATCACTAGTGATCCACAGAAGCTCTGAAAAGCCACGTTTTAGATGGAATTAGCTTTTCAGGGAAATAACAAGCATACAAACAAAACTAGATTCAGCAGGCCTGGATCTAGTCTATGCTACAGCAAACAAGGTGTACCAATTACAGTAAGAAATAGTTAAAATATGCAGGCACTATAAGCCTTTAACCAGAAATTCCCAGCTCAGAAGGGCAGAGTCCAGCCTCTTCTCCCACAAGAGTGCAGACCATGAACCTTCTTAATGTAAAATAACTGGCCTGAAGCCCAGGTGCTTAAACCAGAACTAATACACTTTTAGAATAACAGACACTGAGCCCTCAATCAGCCGTTCCCAACTTAGAAGGATGTAAGCTACCTGTCCTGCCACCACAGTGCAGCCCACAAACCTTCCTAATGTAAAACAACTGGTCCAAAGCCCAAGTGCTTAAACTAAAAGGCTTAGAATAAGTTACATCAAGCAGTAATAAATACAATTGAGTACTTTTAAGATGATGCAAAAGCAAAATAAAGTAGGAAAAAACACAAATACATTTTTTTTTTTTTTTTTTTTTTTTTTTTTTTTTTAGTGGAAAGAGAGAAAGGAGTAGCCAAAACTAAGCTGATTGGCCTTCTCAAATGTTCTCCCTGTACTGGGTAGAATGAGGTAATGACACTAGACTGGGAGGAGGGTCCCACATCAAATTTACACTAGGGGCGGGCAACTGCAAAGCCACCAACTATAAAAACACTATACCAGCAGGGAGGGAGGGTGAGAAACAAACTGCAGAAATGTTTCACAGCTGAAAAGCAGCAGTGAGCCTTTAAATGAAAGTTTAAAACAGCTAGCCTCTAGAAAAAAAGAGTTTACTGTAACCAGTTATCAGAAACAAACAACCCAACAGATGCTTAATAAAAGTGTACAATTTCCAGTTAATACCTCACACACAGTGAAACTAGCTAGAAAAATACACAGTACACAAAGTGCTATAAATAACAAAGAAATAAAGAACAAAATAAACAAAAAATAGGTTACTTAATGTTATATATTATAGCTCTGAGTGCAGAAATGTTTCACAGCTGAAAAGCAGCAGTGAGCCTTTAAATGAAAGTTTAAAACAGCCAGCCTCTAGAAAAAAAGAGTTTACTGTAACCAGTTATCAGAAACAAACAACCCAACAGATGCTTAATAAAAGTGTACAATTTCCAGTTAATACCTCACACACAGTGAAACTAGCTAGAAAAATACACAGTACACAAAGTGCTATAAATAACAAAGAAATAAAGAACAAAATAAACAAAAAACAGGTTACTTAATGTTATATATTATAGCTCTGAGTTTCCTCAGCGTCCTTCCTTCAATCAGTTCACTGTGAAATGGCAGAGCATTCACAACTGAACTTCTTAGGTAACAGAAAGTTGAAACCTGAGACAGCTTTTATGAAATAAATCTCAAAAGAACCAATGAGGTGCTTAGTCTAAGCTGTAGTCCAGGTGACCTCAGTCAGCCAATGACCTCAAACAATTCTCTCTCACAGAAATGCCTGATGGCTTTGGCCAAACCAATGTCTCTGAATATGTGCACAGACACACAGCCTCCACAAACACTAGACCCAAATACAAGCCTGAATATGGAAATGCTACAAATATCCCCACTACTTAGAACAAACTGCAGAAATATTTCACAGCTGAAAAGCAGCAGTGAGCCTTTAAATGAAAGTTTTAAACAGCTAAAGGAGCCTCTAGAAAAAAAGAGTTTACTGTAACCAGTTATCAGAAACAAACAACCCAACAGATGCTTAATAAAAGTGGACAATTTCCAGTTAATACCTCACACACAGTGAAACTAGCTAGAAAAATATACAGTACACAAAGTGCTATAAATAACAAAGAAATAAAGAACAAAATAAACAAAAAACAGGATACTTAATGTTATATATTATAGCTCCGAGTTTCCTCAGTGTCCTTCCTTCGATCAGTTCATGTGAAATTGTTGCACATTCTATCCTATACATATGTACTTATGCCTGCATGTTTGCTGTATTACTTCATTGAAATAAAAATAGATGGCACATTTTCCTTTAGCTAAAACATAGTATTCACTTGGTTGAATAACTGACTTTTAAGAGAAAGTTGTTAAACCACTCCTAGGTTGTGTAACCTTGAAGTAAGGCTTTATTAAGTTAATGGAGATTTTTTTCACCAAGGTTGGGGATAGAGGCTTGCCCCCAATTGTACATGGGACTTTAGCTTTTGACTTTTTATTTTCACACTTCCAGTATAACATTTTGTAGAACTGTGACTCACTTAACCTTACCAGTGAATTAAAACAACACACATACATGCATACATACATACATGAATGTGCACCAGTCCTTGTTGCTAACAAATTCATCACACATCAACTGCCTCATAACACATACCACCAGTTCAAAAAAAAGATGCAAGATAAACAAATATAGCAGTCTATAACAAAAAAAAAAAAAAAAGACAAAGTAGCGTTGATCACTGAAATTGCTGCACCCAGCAATTACAATGTCTTATGTACAAAGAGACACTGTCATAAGATACCATTATTTCCAAAGAGAAACAAGAGCAACTTAGAATAAAGATAAGCAGACAGTTCCAACAGTCGTAGGACTAATAAAAAAGAATTTATAATTGTACTTAAATATTCAATCAATATGTGTAACCCCATATGAACTATAGAAGTAGGCAACTCTAAGAACATTGTGCACACTGAGAAGTACAGTCTTGGCTAACATCAAAGACTGGAAGAATACTAATTTTATAAACTCTAATCATATCCTGACTTAGGAATGATGTCCATTTCCATTATGTTATTAGAAATCCAAAACACTTGAAGAAATTATACTGGGAAAACACTTAGGAAAGAAAGTACAGTTTAATCTGTTTTTCTCAGCCATTGAAAGCCTTGTTCGTAATAATTGATTTGAAGAGGGTCGCACATCAGTGCAATTGAGCTCAACTTTTACCATTTAATGCAAGTGGTGGCTGTTTAATTTCACACAAATTATTGGGAGACAGCTGCAAGTGAAGGTTTTTTTATCAATATGATACAGATGCTGACTTTACCATGAAGGTGAATGAGCATGCACGGAGAGTTGAGAATGTTTTATGACTATGCAGTTAGTTAAATTAAAATGGGTTGCAAAGAGCACACACAGGAATGCACCATGAAACTGTGACTTAAAATTCATGGGAACTTTATCTAGGACAACCATTGTTTTTTTTTTTTCTTTTTCTTTTAGAGCAAAGTGCATAAGTGTGAAGTTTGAGTGTCACATGGGATAATTGGCTAGGCTTCAAATGGCCCACAAGTGCAGTTTGCCTAGTATTAATCTATGAACCTATGAACCTATAACTTGTCCATAGATACTCCAATGTTAGTGCTGTCCCATGAAGTAACTGCTTCCCTCTATTGTTTGATTGTTTGAGTTAATTAGTAAAATGGTGTCTAAAATGTATAGGCACACAACATTGCCACACAAACCCTGCATATTACAGAAGAAGGAATGGGCTTACTGTCCACTTTATCACTTTGTCACTGATGATCCAGGCAATGCTAAATGATACTGCCAAGTTGGAGGAAGCCACTGCTATGTAAGATGTGAACCTCCAGTTACTAGTGGATGCCATAAAGAAGCAACAGGCTGAAATGGGTGCAAAGAAGGACACTGTAGTAGGTGCATGCACAGCAGATTAAGGATCTACAAAACAAAACAAATAGGCTAGACTTGATGTTGTAGGACCTAGAGAACCAGAATAGATGCAACAACCATAGATTTACTGGGGTACCAGAGTGGACACAGACGTGCAAGCCCATTGCATTAACTGAATAAGATTGATGTGTAGCTACAACAGAATACTTCACTGCTAGTGGAGAGACCCCACAGGATTAATGATTGATATAGAACCCCTTATGTGCCATGGCACTTTATAGTGTGATTTCTGGATAATGCAGTGAAAAGGATAGTTCTTAGGAAATGTAGAAACTCAGTAGCAATGTAACAATTGCTGAAGTACACATGATAGTAGCTTCAGGCTATAGCAATGCATGTTTCCTTAAGATGAATGCTATGGTTTCTTACATTAAGAAGTTGAGAAAAAGAGACAGGGGGAGAGAGAGATGTTCGCTTCCTGTCAACTATAGTTCCCTGTTGCCCTGCACATAACATGTGCTGGACAATCAATGATATTTGAACTGCCAGATGATGTGGAGCCTGTCATACATACTGTTTCCTAGCATTCACAGAAGCATTAAAGTGTCAGTGATTGAGACAGACAAAACTTCCAAAGACACTAAATGCTTATTGAGAGACATTCTAAGCTCACCATGAAAGTCACCACCATGCAAAACCAACATGCAGTTTCCCCAAGGAAGTCACCAGCAGGATGTAGGCGAGCTAGCAAATGTCTCACTGCTATAATGATAACTGACAAGCAGTAGGCATGGTCCACTGGAGGAGAAAAAGACATAGGATGCCCTTACTTTAATACATATGATCTGACCCTGGATAAGCTGTATCAACTTGAGAAGTTGCAATAATGCAGTACAGCCTTGTGTGCTGTAGATCATGTAATAAATGGTATTTTGCAAACTTGAAAAGTTCTGTAACACTTATTTGGTATCATTTTTTCTCTCTTTTTGTGCTTAAGCCATGACCTTTATAGGAAAATGAGCCAGGTGACAGGCATAACTTCCCAGATTTCTCTATTTTATTGTCTAATTTTTCTTCCTGTTGCTAGTATTGAATAAATAAAAAAAAAATGGTAAAGGTGAGCAGGATCTGTTGCATTATGTCACAAAATAATAAATGTGAATTTGGATATTTATGTTGTATTAGTTTATTGCTCTGAGGGGTTTGCTGTGTAATGGGGGTGAGACATAAACAGCTGAGGTAAAGAGACTCTTAAACATTTATTGGACAAGTGGCTCCTGGTTTACAACTCTGCTGTTGTGCATGTGGTAGCTATTAACCAGAGGAGGCTGTTTCAGCTAAAGCTACATGAACTGTCATGATCTGTTGTGAACACTTTATTTCATAGTATTAGTTAATGAATCCAAATGGTATATTTTTATGTGAACCAACTGGTCAGCATATTGGGTGCTCTGAGAATTCAAGACTAAGGAGTGGGCTTAGAATCATCTCCTGAAATGCCCATGGACTGCCCATTACCATGAATCAGCAGGCCCGTATAAACCCATGGAGCGGCTTAAAAAAGGATTTAATATTTATCTAGGAAACAAAATGAAAATGTAGAAGTTCTAGATCTTTTCATATGTATAATTTTCTAGGAACGAGATTGTTGTCTGTTTTCTTTAGATAGGTATTTATATTGTTTATTTGTGTTTTTGAGTTACAGTATTGTTGTTATTATTTGAAAAAAGAAAATTGAAATAAAGAGATTTTGGGGGGAAAAAAGTGCAAGTTATTGCTGTGTCTAATTGCATGGTCTCTACACAAAAGGGTGTGGCCATCTTAGTTCACAGAAGATTGAAGATGTCCATGTTTTCAGTCAGTAAGAGATTAAGTAGCAAGTGGATCATAGCTAAACTGATAGCAAAACAAATGCTACTCTTCCTGGTTCTTTCTACAGGCCTAATGAGGAAAACTCACAAATACTCAGGCAATTTTCAACAGCACTATTAGATAGATGTTAGAGAAGTGGACTTTAATGTATTACTGAATTTTGAGGGAGATGGGCAATCCCAGAACAGATTTAGAATGTTTAAAGCAATGAAAATGTTTTAAGAGTTATTAATGGGCTTGCAAATGGTAGATATCTAGAGAGTCCCACAGCCAAAGCAGAAGGATTATACCTTCATAATGTATCAGAGAAGTATGATGTCTTACCTAGATTGTGCAGTAATTTGTTTATATAATGAAAAGAAGGTGAAAGTTGTGAAAAATGACACATCAGCTATGTCTGACCATAAATATGTTATCTTGTATACAACAGCACTAGGTGGGAAGACCAGTCATGTTCCCTGAAAGTTAAATATTCTTACACTGAGATTTGCTCAGCAAAGAACCAAACCTCAAAAGTTAGCACAGAGTTACTGGAAAGGGCGTGCCCAAAAGAGTAAGTACTTTCTCTCACCTTGGCCAAATTTTAAGGAATCTATTCAGATATGGTGATGCAGGGTTAGAAGAATGTAGAAATCAAAATAAGGAGGAAGAATTAAGAAACTGGAGGAGGAAACTTAGAACAGTATAAGAATGCAGAGAATGATAGGGTATGGTTGAGCAACCAAATTCAGCAATTTAGGAGGGAAATTAAAGCCATACAATTGAATCTTACTGATCTGAAATGGGAAGGATGGTGGCTATATTGCTGGGGGAAGGGCTTTAAGTCCCTTCATCTGTTAGCCAATAGACTATTAGAAAGAAGAAGTGAAATCTCAGTTTGTATCGGTTAAGGTTGCGGATGGTACCTTGAATTTAGATGCCCAAAGTACTAATGACTGCACTTTCCTTCTTCTTGGTATCATACAGGCTACTCAGATGTGATCTCCACCTCGTGTACACAGCCTCAACTGATCCTAGCTGGTCAGACCTACCATACATTCACAAATACATTGGGAGCATAAGAACTTTTTCAAGAGATCTAAGTATCTTTTACAACATAATAGAACATTTTAAAGGGATAGAGATCTATCACAAAGAATACCACTTCTTTGAATCATCTTCCTGTCCACATAAAGCAATGTACTTCTCTTACACTATTCAAATGTAACCTGGATGAATGGATGGGTAACTACAAGTCCATCCCTGTTTTTTTGCATCCTCAACTCTCATGGATAGGGGGTAACATGTAAATGTTCTGCTCATTTCTGGGTTATTTGTAATTAACATATAAGGAAGAAAAATGTCATGGAAAAATGTATGCTAGGTTTCTGAAGATCCTAACAATCAATAGCCTAGTAAGTATCTTTGAATATATTAATTCATTTATTTGCTTATTTTTTTGACATTTGGTAACCTGGAAAATCCAACTGGAACAGAAACCCATTTTCAGTGGAGGCCCATGGAGAAAAGCTCCAACAGTGTTTGAAAAAAAAATTACAATAACAGCAGTCATATAAATTCACATTATAAAATAACATTAGTTAGATGCATGAGGAACAATAGGTGGTAGAGAAAATACATACTAATTGACATTTTGGATACAAACAATATCACATAAAATATGATTTTTTTTAAATATAAATAGATATATTTGATAATAGGTATTAGAAAAAACACAAATGTGTGATAGTTTTATAGAGGAAAGGTAAGCATTTAAGGAAATTAGTGCAGGTGACAGGAGTAACAGGGCAAAATTAAAGTGAAGTTTAAATGTAAGGATAAGTTGTTGGGGAGGCTGTGTAATGTGCTATATTAAGAAGTTAAGAATTAGAGGGAATGGAATGTAGAGAGGGAGAGAAAAAAGTTTATAGGAGGGTTTGGAGTGGAGAGAGAAAGATGAGAGGAGAGAGACAATGAAAAAAAAATAGGAAGGTGGAGGTTAGATGTTGGTTGTAAGATACAGGCTGGTTCGTGAGTTTAAAAGGTTGTTTTTTAGTGTAAACTTGAACTTTTTGTTATTATTTATACTGGTAATATTATTTGGCAAATTATTCCATAGTTTAGCTATGGAATAGGAATAGAGACACTGGCCAGCTCTTATATTTGGTTTGTTTATCTGTATAAGTTGTTTGTCAGCAGAGCAGAGATATCTGGTGAGAATGTGGGTATGTAGAACAGATGTTAAGGCAGGAGAGCTATCAGGGTTGTATATTCGTTTTGTCCAACTGAAAGTTCTAGGTAGTCGAGATAGTGGGGGAAATCAAGCCAGTTTGGATCTTTAAGAGCATTGCAATGGTGGGAGCAGTATGGTGAGCCTGTAGCAAATTTTGTAATTTTGTAGTAGCAAGACTGAACCTATGACAACATATGAATTTATGACATGCAACCTATGACAATAACACATGAACTTATGAGCCAATGTTATGAATGGAACAAGATCTGTTGGTATCCATGACTAACTGGAGCTGTACATACTAGAAATATATGGTGATTTATTCCCAGAGGTCCTTCATGTTTTTTAACAGTTTGTTAGTAAGGCACCTAATACTACCTTCAGGTGGTGGCTGTATCTACAAGTGTGATTCCTGTTTGCAAAGAAACACAAATTCCAGATGAATAGCAGGCTGAAGGGGATGGTGGAATGTTTTTTGAGATGAAGACCATGGCTAGAGGTTGATTCACTTGTTGGTATGGAACACTTGTACAATGGTACCAATCTACCTTGTGCCCTCTGAAAGCTAAATTTGAAACCGTGCTGGAGAATCTTACTGCACCAAAGCAATGGGGAGGGGCCTTTACAGCATGAAGATATTTGCTACATGTTCGACTTTTAGTATTCAAACAATTCAAAATTATACATTTAAGACATGTCACCACAAGGTCACTATCGAGCAGGGAAGCACTTTATTGGAGATGTGGTTCTGGAGACACAGACTATTTGCATTTGAGATGGTCATACCTAGTACTTTCCAAAGTGAGGCTGAGGGTGACTGAAGTGCCTCAATGGGCACTAGCTTAGACAAAACTTCCTTAGATAATGAAGATTTATGAGTGTTAGGATTGGGGACTCAAGATGCCTATTGTGTGGTGTGGAATGACTATGTTTGAGGTTAGTGTTTATGGTTCATATTTTAAGGTCTTGGAAGAAAAGACATATGGGCAATGAGACTAGTTTGCATGTTTATTAGCATAAACTTTGGCAATTTTACCAGAATGGGGTCAATGCTTCACTATTTAGAAATTATTGGAATACATTTCCATTCTGTTACACTTATGGGTTATATACTTTGCGACTAATTCTGTTGTCATGTTTAAAAATATGAGTAAAGAGCTATATGTTTACTCTAAAATAGGTTTGGAAAAAATAAACTGGGATGCACTTTTTTACTGAAACATGTTAGGTTTATCATGCTTTAGTAATCAGGCTTCAAAAACCTCAGTATCGAGTACAGTCCGAACCATGCCCTTAATAAATCCTGTTACCTCCCTGGCCTGACTCTCACTAGCAATGTAATCATCCAGAGTTCTTGCATTTTTTCAGTTATGCTATCAATCATGATTTATCTGGTGGGATAGCTATTTCTTGAAGTAGAACTTGGTCATATGACAGAGATTTTCACCTTGCTATTGCTAACCTGGGACACATCCTGTGTTCAATATTTTACCTCTCATACACAATACCACACAATAGACTCCAATCACTACCTTTGTGTACTTCATCCACAGCACCCTGACAGTGTACTACATTGCTTCTAACAAGCACAGACTAAAATATTTCAAACTGATGTCTGGTAAATAAACCCTCTCCTCTATTATAACCATATTCACATGATGCACACAAATCCACTTCCAATCAATTTTTTTTTATTTGCCTTTTCACTGCTCACTTGGCTTCACCTACTGCTTTCATATCTCTGACACAACCTGTTAACAATTAGGATCATGGTAAAGAAGGCCACATAACATAATTGCCGCTACTACCAAACTACCAACAAATCCCAAAGGACAACTAAATGAGGGTGAATAGCCATTATCATCTCCATATCATAACACTCCAAATGTGGAAACCAAAATATCAATAATGACATAACATAATTTAAATAAATTGAGACGTTCTCTCTATTTCAATACTAGATGCCAAATTACCTCACTGTGATATCCCTAATTTGATCCCCATTTACTTTCTAAGGTGTCTGTCCTAAGCCCTGTGACTGACTCAATAAATAAATGAGGGTTCAGGTAGCTACAAAAACACATAGTTTGTACAAATATAGACCAGAAAGTTAAAAACAGGAGACCAAAACGTAACCACAAAAAACAGCAAAAAATGTAAGTCCACAGCAAGAATGAAGTGCAAGCCAGGAAATCTATCCAAAAAGTTTATTAAATCACACACAAAGAATCAGTCAAGCGCTTTCACTCAGTTAATACTGAACTTTGTCAAGATAAGAAAGTCAAACAATTAGCCTTATTTAAATAAAAATAATAAATCATGTGATCAATTTCTTCAATTTGATTAGGGCATCTGAATAAATGCTTAAAGATAAACTGACCCATGTTTACAAAATTAATCTCACATGTTAAAAACTAGGCTAAAAAGAACATAACATAAAAGAATGAACATTAAATATATATACATTACAGAACATAAAATTGCACCAAATGTAAATTGATTATAAATACACATCATAAAATAGATAAAAATAAACCCAGAAATATGTATTTATAAAATAAATTCATAAGAGCTTAATATTATAATTATAATTTGGCCATTCTTAATTTTAAAATACTACTTAAATTTATACTGTCTTTATACTGGCCATTTACCAGCATCTAATTTTAGCTGCCATATAAGCTCCCTGAACTCCAGTTTGGTCTTCCAATCACCCCCCACCCCCCAACCCCATTGTCAGGTGTTAACTGCTCCAAATCTATAAACTTGATTTCCATATTAGGACATGACACTGAATGTTTATAAAAAGCATTAGATTCTTTTTTCTTAGAAACATCATAAAAATGCTCATAAATTCTACGCCTTAATGCCCTTTCCATTTTTCCTATATAGAAACTATGGCATTTTGTACAAAAACCCAAATAAACCACATATTTTGTGTTACAATTAAAATAGCCATTGGCCTGACACAAATATTTTCTTGATGGAATATATAAAGTGTGACTATTAATGATAGCCTTACATTGTTTGCACATCCCACACTTAAATGTTCCCTTTTTTTGCCCATTACCGGGTATATCTATCATCTGCTTTCTCTCAAATATTTCTTTCATATTGGTATCCCTACGCCTAACAAACTTAGGGTGATCAGGAATCACCCCTCTTATCTCTTCATGTAGCGTGAGAACCGGCCAATGTTTTAGTACTGACTCCTCTATTAAGCCTGAATTACTTGAGAATGTATAAATATAATTAGTCTGACCAATATTGTGGGAGTCAATATCTGTCTTTCCCACATTCATATCAATCAATCCTAATAAAGGAGGATATTTGTCATTCCTATGCATAGTTGTCTCCAAGGCCATAGCATTAACCAGTGAGGTAGGATAGCCCCTTTCAAAGAATCTCTCCTTCAAAAAATTCACTTCTTCAAGAAAGTAGTCCAAAGTGCTGGACATTCTAGATGTACGTATGAATTGCCCCTTGACAATTCCTTTCTTTTGATAAAATGGATGACTACTTTCAAAATGTAAGTATGAGTTAGAATATGTAGGTTTTCTATATATTTTAGAGGCAAATGTATTGTTATCCATGTCTTTGACAAGAGTCACATCCAAATAATTTAAGATGTTGTTACTAACAGTGTGTGTGAAAGCCAAAAAAGAGGTGGTAGAATTGATATAATAAACAAAGTTTTGAAAATCCATTTCAGTTCCACACCATAAAAGACAAATGTCATCCAGGTATCTAACATAATGTTTTATATATTTTGCCCAATCTGTTTTAAATATAAAAGTTTGCTCCCATTTGTATAGTACAATATTTGCGTACAAAGAGGCACATGAGACACCCATCGCCACTCCCATTTTTTGTCTATAAACTTCTCCATTAAAGCAGATGAAATTATTTTTCAGAACTATTTCCATAAACTCAACTAATATGTTGGTGACATTCACATTCAAATTTGCTTCATTGACTATTACATCATTAAACCATTCTAAACCTGTAGAATGGGGTATACTAGGAAATAGCTGCACTATATCTATAGTTACCATAAGAAGGTCAGGGTGATAAAGGTCCAGTCCAATACCCTTAAGAAAATCCCAAGAATCCTTACATAAATGTTTTAAGGATGTAACAAATTGCTTTAACATATAATCTATGAATTTGCCTAGGGGTTCGGTGATACCTCCTTTACCAGAAACAATCGGCCTAAATTTCAAGGGATCCAACCCTTTAAGCGTCTTTGGAATGCTGAAAATCACTGGAGTTCATGGTTTGGCAACTAACAAATAATTGTACAATTTCTTATTTATGGCTCCTTGCAATAAATGATCCATTAACAAATAATTGATTTTAGAATAAGCTATATGCAACTCATTCTTAGAAATTAAATCGTATTGTTCAGAATCCTGCAACATACAATGAATACGTGCATCATAATCTGTGGTATACATTAGGACCAAACCACCCCCTTTGTCCGGCTTCATCACCCTGCAACTTTCTTCCTTAAGAAATTTAATTAAATTTGCTTCTTCCAAACTTAGATTAGATGGAACAGTTGTTAATTTCTTGGTATTTATTGCTCTTATATCCCTCTCTACCAATTCTTCAAAAACTTTGATAGATGGATGCGTGGGAGGGTTAAAAGTGCTTCTTCTAAAAAGTGTATTGTAAGGACAAGGTTGACCTTTAAAATAAAAGGACAAAATAGACCAGAAAGTTACCACAAAGGAATAGTTGTTCTAGAGGATTACAGTGCAATAAATGTAAACATTATGTCAGAAAATACTACCTGCATTGTACCTCAGTCCCTTGTGCTGACCACCTTTGTCTAACTAAATCTGATAGTCTAAAACCCAAAAAATGTATCCAGCTAGTGCTCCGAGTAAAGAAATTAAGCCCAAACACCGTACATATATTATAAAACAAACATGTTTATTTGAAGCGCTTTTCGTTGCTGGTGGACAGCAACTTCCTCAGAAAACCTTTACAATCTGATATTCTCACCTTTCTTGAGACTGTGAGATTGGAGGACTCTGGTAATTTCAGCATGCTGTCAGAAAGTAATGATACCTTGAAGCCAGAATTTCATATCTCTACTGTCTTATTTTCATTTACTTAGCATTATATCTCCTAGTTGAATTGGATAAGAGTTATTACCTTTCTGCCTCTAAGGAAATCATCCATATCTTTTTTTTCATATCCAGTGATTTGGACTTAATGACTTCTACTGCTATGTATCCCTGCGTCACCACAATTTTGATACAAGTGACTATGCCTGTTCCTTTCCCTGATGTAAAACCTAAGGGTTTGCCATACCTGAATGCTCCCAAACATCCATGTCACATGGATCTGCGACATAACCACAACCACTTTCAGTCATGCAGCCAACTCAGTCTTTTGTACTAGTTCTTTTGGAAAATTACCACTGGTAACCAAGAAGGCAAACCACTCTCACTGCACTTTACTGAAATAAGATTAACTATTGAACACATGACCATTGCACTAAAATAACCTATTAAAATCACCTGATAATACAATTAATTACCACTTTAAAGTAATAAATTACAGTTAAAACAGCATAAAAAATATTCAAAAATACATAATAAAAATGCAAAATGCATGTTAACAATCCAAACTATTAAGTTTTAAAACAGGACCAACAGAACAGGCTTCATTTAAACCAGGGAACACTTGTGGATTCAAAGTAAGTTGCCACATCAGCTCCCTAACAAGTACGTGGTCCTATCACTCTACCCTTCACATCTCTTTTTAACTGCTCCACCACAGTATATCTAAAAAAAATGAGAGGGAGATTCTTTTAAATGTCTATACACTGCATTATGCTCATTACACTTCTTAATATCCCTTTCATGTTCGTAAATTCTATCTTTCACTTATCTTATAGTCTTACCTATATAAAAGGCAGGATGTACCTGACACCAAGCTATATAAATAGCCCAACTGGTGTCACAATTATACCGTCCCTCAATTTTAACTGTCAATTCAAGGTGACCGTATCACCCACAGATACAAACTTACACCTTGCTCAATGGCCACATTTGGCCATACCAGTTCTAAATGTATCCTCTCTCCCTTGATTACTCAACTTCTTTCCATCAAATCCTTAAAACAGGTATTTTTCCTGTATACTATTACTGGTTTATCAACCAACAATTTATATAATTGAGTGATGGATGCAATAACAAACCAATTATTTTGAATAATATTTCCTATACTATATGAATCCAGTGTGAAGATCAAAACAAAAGGTTTTGAAAAATCTTTTCTAACCAGCACTACTTGGTTAATACCATCTTCTCTTCTAGTTGACTGCTCTCTTTCATAATGCAATAAGGGGCAATATATTTTCTTGTATATTTTAACTACCACTCCTTCTTTAATAAGCAACAGAAATTCCTTAGGATACCTCTGCTTAACAAAGATTTCCAGCAGTTTATCACATTCAGTTAAAAATACACAGTCATCTGAAACCATCCTAGCCAGTCTCACCAGTTGTATTTTTGGGTCTATGTTAGTTCTTCGAATGCTTAAAATTTCAAATGTTACATGGTCAAGACTAAATATTCGAAATTTCAAGTGTCCGAAGATTGACTTTCAATGGCGTTATATGGTGCAGATAGGGAGAATGTCTCTTTTCTGCATTGAAGTGTGGTCTCAGAGTTGGTATATTTAAGTAGGGGTGTGTGTGGGGGGTGTAGGGGGGCTTTCCTCCTGCCCACACTGTTAAGGTGTGTTTTTCTTGTTTCATTTTTTTTATATGATATTCAAACATCCAAATGTCGAACATTTGGTCTCGACCATGTAACCTTCGACATTTTGGATGTTTGAATATCTAACATAGACCCGTCCTTTAACCACTAACTTTTTCTGAAATATAGGATGACAACTATGGAAATGTAAATAACTGTTGGAAAATGTGGACTTACAATGGATATTTGACACAAAACAATTATTTCCATAATCCTTAGCAATTTCTACATCCAAAAATGTTATCCTATCATAATCAAATGAATGCTAAAATCTCAAAAAGGATGTGGTGAAATTAATATAATTCAAAACATCCATCAATCTACCTTCATTGTCATTCCATACCAAAAATATATTGTCCAAAATTGGGTATAAAAAGAAAAACTCCTACTAAAAGGGGTATTAAACACAAAATGCTTTCCCAGTATGCTATTACCAGATTAGCAAAACTGGGGGTGGACACTGCCCCCATTGCCACCCTGTTAGCCTGTTTAAAATGTTGACGTTCAAAGTATAAGAAATTATTGTTTAATACTATAGCCATAAACCTGACCAAGATATTAATACAGTCTTGGGTTAATACCTGTAAAAACACCAAGATGTCCTCCAACCACCATTCATCCCCTCTTCATGGGGAATGACAGAATACAAATAGCAAACATCAATTGTGACTAAAAGGTTATTCTTATCAAATACAATATTAGATAGATTACTCAAAATATCCAGGGAATCATGAAAAACCTGTGGAATAGCCAGCACTGATTGTTTTAACCATTTCTCCACATATTTAGATATATAATATGTTTTACTCCTATTACCATCCGCTATGGGTCTAAGTGGTGGGTTAGCCTCATTCTTATGGAATTTTGGAATACCAAAGATCCCAGCAGTGACTGGACAATTGTTATACAAAAATTCATATTCATATCTATTAATTTGACCCTGCATAAGTATATTGTGCATCAACCTTAGTATATGCAATATGTAACTCATTCATAGAAATTTTAGCATAAGCATCAGTAAATAATAGAGCATTCATTCTGTTGTTGTAATCCACAGTGTCCATTATCGCCCCTCCCCACCTTTATCAGATTTCATGATTCTAAGCAATTTGTCATTCTGTTGTTCCTGTTTTAAAACATAATAGTTTGAATTGTTAATATGCATTGTGTATTTTTGTTATGTATTTCTGAATATTTTTATGTTGTTTTAACTGTAATTTATTACTTTAAAGTGGTAATTAAAAGTATTATCAGGTGATTTTATTACGGCATTTTAGTGTAATGGTCATGTGTTCAGTAGTTCTGAGGAAGTCCCATTTGGGATGAAAGAGCTTAACTGCTGATTTTATTTCAATAAAGTGCAGTGTGAGTTTCCGTGGTTTGCCTTCTTGGTTACCAGTGGTGAGTTGTGTAGAGTTCCAGTTGGCTTCTTTTGAAAAATGAGTTCATACTAGCCCCTACATTCTGCCACCATCCTCATACACAGGAAAACTTGTTACTATCCTGCTGAGAATGTCCTTCTGGTTAGATTTGTCATTTGTATACCTTGTAACAGTGGTTAATTATTCCAACTACATTGAATTAAATTAATTTATTTTGTCATCTGATATTACACACAGAGGCATATCGCTAATCTTAAGTGATTTACCTACTGATAGTTTTAACTTTTCTGAATCATCAAATCAATCTGATAATTAAAACTCGAGGGGAGAAAAAACAGGAAATAGTAGAGGCTAGTTAATCTGTGGCTATTATGTCTCAGAGCTAAAATATTCAAATGGTAATAGCTTTTATAAGACAACCATGGACTTTTGGACTGTTAAAATGAGACATAATAACAATGTTTCAGAAAAGCATGTGATACCATTAAAACCATGCATGCCAAAAACAGACTGAGAAGGGTGACATCTCTAGTTGTTAGTAAAATGTTTCTGCTTAAAAAAATTGATTTTAATAGTGATATAGTGAATGTGGTTTAATAAATTCATGATTACAAAATTCATGAGATTGTTATTCATATAAGTGCAACATTAGCTTTGGTTCTCACAGTATAACTGTTTTTTAGTGTTTATTTCTTCTAAGCATGAATATTCTTGAGAGCATTGAAGGTGTGTCTTTCATTTCAAATGTGAACATTATCTAACTTTCATTATACAAATATAGATTTATACTATTTACCAGAAAGTGGAACTCTAGCTCCCTCGAGTTAAATCGTGTACATTGTTGATGATAAAATGCAAGTCTATGAAATCTTCAGGTCCTTAAAATTAAATGACACCCTAAAAACTAAGACTCCCTTCCCTCTCCCTAAATCTAAAACTCCTTTGCTGTTTCCTAACCCTAAAACTCCCTACCTTTCCCTAAACATAATATCCCCTCCTACTCACTAACCTTCTTGCCAGGGACTTTAACTCCTGCTTTGCATTTAGATTCATTTTAACAATATATTATGTGTGTGTGTGTTGTGTGTGTGTGTGTGTGTGTGTGTGTGTGTGTGTGTGTGTGTGTGTGTGTGTGTGTGTGTGTGAGTGAGCGTGGTATTTATCATCCAGGGCATTGCATGCTCACAGCAGTAATCTGCAAAGGGCAGCATTAAGTGGTTTTGCAAATCCCAGACTGTCAGGATGACTATGGAAATGTAGAGGACATTTTTCTGAGCACATCTGCCTACCAGAAATGAATAACAGGATTTATACCTAACTAATAGGGGGATGCTTGCTACAATGTTAAGGGCATTTACGCATATGGTCATAAGTTTGTTTCATAGATATGAATCTATAATTAACTCATTTGCATATAAATTGTTGAAATCATGTTGAAGTTATACCACAAATTAACCAATTTTAGTTGATTACAGAGATGTGATGGGAGCTGATATGGTGCTTCAGCATACCTGGACATTTGTACTGGATAGCTCACTTGAGTAAGTACATTATATTGATGCTTATGCATACCCGGTCATTTTATTGAAAAAGTTACTTGTGTGAAAATTGTATTTCAGTACTTGTGCATACCTGGCCATTTTTCTGATGGGGTCATTTGGGTGAAATGAATATTTTAGTGCTTGTGCATACCTAGACATTTTACTGACGGGGTTACATGGGTGAAATGTTTACTTTACCGATTTTGAATACCAGGGCATGTTATTGAAGTGGGTACTTGGGTGGAATATTTATTTTACTGCTTGTGCATACCAGACAGTATTATTATATGGGTTGCTGTAGGTGATAATTCATTTGTGTATCATAGAAGTGCTTGTTCATGCATGGTCAGAGTGATGAAGTGATTACTGGGCAAAATAATTTTTAGTACTTGTGCATAGCTAAGATTAACTAATGAAGAAGTTGCTAAGGGAAATAATTCATTTTTGTGTCAGGGAAATGCTTGTGAATACTTGAACAAACAAGTTTGTAGATTGCAACTCAAATATCAAAGATGAAGCATCACATTTAAGAATGGATGTGCATACCTCAGGGATGCCGGACTATGAGTTGCAAAACTGCCTCATTAGCATATTGCATTTTACCACACTTCTCAACTGCATCTCATTATTTTTAAGCCTTGCACATTAGCATAAATGGCTCTATGCATTGCACTTTTGCTACACTCATTGTAAGCATCAGGAATATCCCTATCACATTTGCACAAGTGACTATGAATACTGCCCTGAGAGAGAGTGTGTGTGTGTGTGTGTGTGAGTGTGAGTGTGTGTGTGTGTGTGTGTGTGTGTGTGTGTGTGTGTGTGTGTGTGTGTGTTTTGAGACAAAAACTGACTGTATATATGTCTGTGTTTGTGTGCAAGCAACACTATATAAGCACCTTTCTTCAAAGGAATTAATTGTATCTTCAATTAATGTTAATTTCTTTCTACACATAAGTTAACTATTAATTGTAACTTTGATAAGTACATGTTTTACAGACGTCTGTTGATCAAGCACAGAACAAATTCTCCTTCATAAGTATTTTATATTATGATGCATTATGATTAAATCCTCTACCTCACACACATTCATTCCTGCAGTATTTTTAATGTATCCTTCCTCTTCCTCTGCACACAACACATAGTTTACTCTTGGGATTATTTTTAGCATTTCTATTTAGCTAACAGAACTATGATTCATCTTTCATTATCTCTTAAAGGTATTATTGATGAACTAAAGACAGCTAATGAATTACAAAAATGGTATTCGCTTGCTTAGTAAATATAGTTAGTTCTTCTTCCAACAATGTTTGTAATATTCTTCTAATTTTAAACCCCCTTCTTTTGGAACATACAGTGCACCTCTTTTAACTGGGTTGAACCTGGACCCCATAAAAATAAAATGACAATGGTATTATATTTCTTTCTCATATATCAACAGTAAACTAAAACCACTTGCTAAGTATGCCATTTTTGATGACAACATCAAATTAATTAAATATATATTTTTTCTGAAAGCTAACTTAAAAGATTTCTAGAAAAGACAATTATTTTCCATTTTCTCTATCTTTTCTTTTCATAAGTATTGAACTTTATACTTCCTGAAATTAACTCCTAAAACTTTTATTTATTCCAGATTGAATTAATTTTCCCTTATTGCCCATCATGTTTCAATCTCTTACATTTATCCTTATTCAGATATAAAACTACTTCTTCTAAACATTCATTTAAACAATTAACACTTCTTCATTCCTTCTACAGTTTTGTAACAATTATATCATCCACATAAAATAACTTAACAGGTAGTTTGGTACCTTCTTTAGATATATATCCCATATCCTTTTATCTTGATTTACGTGTCTCGATATCACTTTCATAACTAATGCAATTATTTCCCTACTTCCTCACTCAACCAGCTATACTAAAGCTCTAACTTTATTTTGTTCATATGATGTAATGTATACATTTCTTATCTTAGTACTGATACTCTTTAATTAAAATTTCTCTCATAATGTTTCATGTTGTATAAAATTAAATGTTTTATTTGTCACCTATCATGATTTTTCATTTGTTCTTTCCTGTTTAAATTATCATCTACTAACTCTTTAACTATCATCAATAATTCAAGAATTTCTTTACCTTTATCATTTTATACTATTTCATCTATAATATTACTTACTTTGAATGCCATTCTTTTTGTAAATTCTTCATAAAGATTTTATAGGCAGTATTGACTGCGGTGGTGGTGCTGCGGTAGCATTGTCGCCTCACAGTAAGACGCTCTCCCGTTCGATTCTCAGCTAGAGCGTCTTCTGTGTGGAGACATGCATGAATGGACGTACCTTCGTTGAAGGTTGTGCATCAGGGCTGGCAACTTGGCACATAAAAATCTACTGTCCAAATAAATAGTGCTCAAAGTGCTCCAAAAGAAAACCAAGTAAAATAAAAGAGCACAACGTTGCGAGTCCACAGTACTATTTTAATGTTAAAAATAAAAAAATAAAGTTGTTTTGTGTTCCCAACCCAGGAGAACTAAATTAGCATACAAGGGGGTGCAGGCAGCACCCATGGCAACCCCTTTAAGTTGCTGAAAATATTCCCCTTCAAAAAATATATAATTATTTTCTAATATAAGATTCATTAGTTCACATATAAGTAATACTTCATCTGGGTTCAAAGATGAATAAGTAAAAAGAACGTCCTCAAACAAGCATAAACCTTATGCTTTTGGAATATAAGAAAAGAGGTCCTGGACATCTATAGTAATGAAAAAACTGTCAGCTGACCATAATTTCTTCTTAATTTGTCCTAAAAAATCTCATGAGTCCTTTAGTAAATGGGGAAATTTATTCATAATATATTTCAATTTTTTATCCACATATACTGCTAGATTATGCATTTTGGAATCTGCAGCTGCTATGATAGGTCTAAAAGGTGTTTTTCTCAGTTTCTTATGTATCTTAGGTATTCCAAAGATCACTGGAATCTTAGGATGTTTATTCAGTAAAAAATCATAATCATCTTTTGATATTCTCTGGTCCATTAAATATTCATATAGATAACTATCTAATCTATGATATGAGATATATATTTCATTTTTAGAGCATAAAGAATAATTATCTGCTTTAAATAATATATTTTGCATATCATTAGTATAGTCTTCTGAACTATATAAGACCACCCCACCTCCTTTATCAGGTGTCATAATTCTTATTCCCTTATCTTCCTTTAAAGTCTTTAAAAGGTTCCTCTCTTCAAGATTTAAGTTGGTAAATAACTTTCTTTTCTCTCCCCATACTTTGTATAAGTCCTCCTTGACCAATTTTTCATAAGCAGTAACTAGCGAATGCAATGGAGGATTAAATGTTCTGCTTCTCTTGGGAATATCTTTCAATTCAACTCTAGTGGCTTTATCCAAAAACATAATATTCAGATTTAGTTTCCTTAAATATAGCTGCAAGTCAACCATTGCTTTAGCTATGTCAGGTACATAAGTTGGAACAAACTTAAACCCTTTGGAAAATAAAGAAAAGAGATCTTTAGTAATAGGGGCCTCAGAATAGTTGTATATATATTGAAGCCATTTGGACTGTATTGGATATTATCTATACACTGTATTTGAACTACAGAATCTACCACTTGGTGTACCCGTGGTTCTGCTGTGTTGCCCTGCTGTAGGTTTTGTATGTCCCTTGTCTGCGATTTGCTATTCTCTCCGAGCATCTGGTTAGTGGAAAATCCTGAGGATCAACCAGATAATCTGACTCAATTTCCCTATAATTATCGCTGTGTAGTTCAAAATTAAAGTTAGAAATAGATTTAGCCCTCTCAGTCTTTTCATTTGTTGCATTATTAATATAATCATGTTCTCTTTCATAAAAAACAAATTTATCTGTGGGATATGCCTTGTGTAGTTTATACTGTCTACTGTCCCTATCTAATTTCTTAACTTTTTTCTTAAAAATATTATCACATTTTTGATCCACCCTGCTGATAATTTTATAATACAAATTTTCATACTGTGCAAATAATAAATCAGTAATCATTTTTTCATTTAATACATTCACTTCATCACAAAGCCTTGTTTCCATTGCCTCATAAAAAGAGACAGTTTTACCTAATAATTCCAAACCCCATTTGTTGAACATATCAATAAATATCTTAACAGTATCAGTATCATAATAAATTCCATAAAGAAATTTAAAGACTCTTAGTCCTTGTGGAACCAGTTGTCTCTTGATAAATTCATTTAAATAACACACTTCCATTTGACACATTTTAAACTTGAACAATTTCTTCTCAAAAGTATAAATCATGTCTCTTAATGATTCAAAATTACACTGTCCAGTTTCCCTGTTAACCAGGGCTCCATTGTTTCATTTGGGGCTGGTACCAGCAAAAGTAAAATGTTTTTGAAATAAATTACTGAAATATTCATTATTGTTCTTGGAAGGCGCAGTTTCTTTACAAGCACAAGATTCATACTTTTTGGTAATATTTGAATGTTCTCTTCTCTCAGTAAACCTATTGTTTGTGCAAGAATTGTTACTGTTAATAGGTTTACCATTCAAGTTAGCTTTGTCATTTAGCCTTTCTCCCATTTTGGATTCTGGCCAGTCAGACATTATATCTTTGAAGAAAGATGTGGCAGAACTGAAGGGAGAACTAACTAGGTTTATTGAATTATTCACACAGCCTAGTAAAAAAGATTTGGTCTGCATTTTAATTTTGGATGGCTCTAAAAGGGGCGACAAAGCTGTTGTTGGTGATACATTTGTTCCTGATGTTCATACACCACCTTGTCGCTTTAAGAAAACTGATGACATCATCACGGCGGCACAAATTCATAATGGGGATGAAGGAAGGCGTTCTCCATGTAACGCTAACAGTTTTGTCAAAGTAGGAGATACATAGGGGCTTTCCCAGCCCAAAAACTCTTTCAAAAGTAATTGTGTGGTCCAGTTTGAAGGTGATATTGAACCTGCCTCTGTGGAATTTACTAACGCGAAGCAAGTACGATGTCAAGAAGTTTTAACAACAAGTACTGTTTATACTAACTTGAATGGTAAACCTATTAACAGTAACAATTCTTGTACAAATAATAGGTTTGCTGAGAGAAGAGAACATTCAAATATTACCAAAAAGTATGAATCTTGTGCTTGTAAAGAAACTGTGCCTTCCAAGAACAATAATGAATATTTCGGTAATTTATTTAAAAAAATTTTACTTTTGCTGGTACCAGCCCCAAACGAAACAATGGAGCCCTGGTTAACAGGGAAACTGGACAGTATAATTATGAATCATTAACAGACATGATTTATACTTTTGAGAAGAAATTGTTCAAGTTTAAAATGTGTCAAATGGAAGTGTGTTATTTAAATGAATGTATCAAAAGACAACTGGTTCCACAAGGACTAAGAGTCTTTAAATTTCCTTATGGAATTTTTTTTGATACTGATACTGTTAAGATATGTATTGATATGTTCAACAAATGGGGTTTGGAATTATTAGGTAAAACTGTCTCTTTTTATGAGGCAATGGAAACAAGGCTTTGTGATGAAGTGAATGTATTAAATGAAAAAATGATTACTGATTTATTATTTGCACAGTATGAAAATTTGTATTATAAAATTATCAGCAGGGTGGATCAAAAAATGTGATAATATTTTTAAGAAAAAAGTTAAGAAATTAGATAGGGACAGTAGACAGTATAAACTACACAAGGCATATCCCACAGATAAATTAGTTTTTCATGAAAGAGAACATGATTATATTAATAATGCAACAAATGAAAAGGCTGAGAGGGCTAAATCTATTTCTAACTTTAATTTTGAACTACACAGTGATAATTATAGGGAAATTGAGTCAGATTATCTGGTTGATCCTCAGGATTTTCTGCTTCGCAGATGCTCGGAGAGAATAGCAAAGCGCAGACAAGGGACATACAAAACCTACAGCAGGGCAACACAGCAGAACCACGGGTACACCAAGTGGTAGATTCTGTAGTTCAAATACAGTGTATAGATAATATCCAATACAGTTTAAATGGCTTCAATATATACAACTATTCTGAGGTTCCTATTACTAAAGAACTCTTTTCTTTATTTTCCAAAGGGTTTAAATTTGTTCCAACTAATGTACCTGACATAGTTAAAGTAATGGTTGACTTACAGCTATATTTAAGGAAACTAAATCTGAATATTATGTTTTCAGATAAAGCCACTAGAGTTGAATTGAAAGATATTCCCAAGAGAAGCAGTACATTTAATACTCCATTGCATTCGCTAGTTACTGCTAATGAAAAATTGGTCAAGGAGGACTTATACAAAGCATGGGGAGAGAAAAGAAGGTTATTTACCAACTTAAATCTTGAAGAGAAGAACCTTTTAAAGACTTTAAAGGAAGATAAGGGAATAAGAATTATGACACCTGATAAAGGAGGTGAGGTGGTCTTATATAGTTCAGAAGACTATACTAATGATATGCAAAATATATTATTTAAAGCAGATAATTATTCTTTATGCTCTAAAAATGAAATATATATCTCATATCGTAGATTAGATAGTTATCTATATGAATATTTAATGGACCAGAGAATATCAAAAGATGACTATGATTTTTTACTGAATAAACATCCTAAGATTCCAGTGATTTTTGGAATACCTAAGATACATAAGAACCTGAGAAAACCACCTTTTAGACCTATCGTAGCAGCTGCAGGTTCCAAAACGCATAATCTAGCAGTATATGTGGATAAAAAATTGAAACATATTATGAATAAATTTCCCCATTTACTAAAGGACTCATGGGATTTTTTAGGACAAATTAAGAAGGAATTATGGTCAGCTGACAGTTTTTTTCTTACTATAGATGTCCAGGACCTCTTTTCTTGTATTCCGAAAGCTGAAGGTTTATGCTTGTTTGAGGACGTTCTTTTTACTTATTCATCTTTGAACCCAGATGAAGTATTACTTATATGTGAACTAATGAATCTTATATTAGAAAATAATTATATATTTTTTGAAGGGGAATATTTTCAGCAACTTAAAGGGGTTGCCATGGTTGCTGTCTGCGCCCCCTTGTATGCTAATTTAGTTCTCCTGGGTTGGGAACACAAAACAACTTTGGTTTATTATTTTTAACATTAAAATAGTACTGTGGACTCGCAACGTTGTGCTCTTTTATTTTACATAAAAATCTACTGCCAATCATTAGCAGACTGGAGTTCTACTGTGGCAACCCCTAACCAGGAAAAAGCCGAAAGACGCAACAACAATAAAAAATTGCTTAGAAAAATTCAACTGTAATCTATTTCATTCTTTTCTCCCTTTACCATATGAATTTGAATGCACCACTACACAATTATTTGTATTCTATTCCATCTGGTTTGTTGCTGATTTTAAATTTACTAATTTCAATAGTCTATCTAATTTGTCCACAACAATTGACTTTTCTAAATTTTTATTATCCTGTTCCAAAAATGATTTCGCATTACATACCTTTTTACCAGTGTTGCCTATCCTTCAAATGCATATTTTATGTATTCTGCTTTTATTTATATTATCTTATTTTGTTTATTATATTTTAAACCTTTTCATTTTTCACCTCCCTAATTATACTATTATTCTCTTGTACTACTTTACTAAATTATGGTACAATGTTTTCCTTACTTCCTTGTAAAACTTTCCTTTGTCTGTAGAAAAAAATTTTTTTTCTAATTTAATTCATATAATTTTTGTTCTTTAGCAAAATGTTCTTCTTTGTTTCTTTCTAATCTAACAAACGCTTCATCAAGTAATTCTCCATAATTTATTTTTTCTTCTTTCCTGTTATCTTTTCCCATTCCATAAAACAATATTTTGTTCCTTTTTTAAAGAGAACCACCATTCTGACCAGTCAGAATAAAATTATTTTATGTCAACATGATCTTGCTATGGTGTCTATATGTTTGCTTTCACCATGTCATTCAGTTTGTCTTGTTTATTCTTTTTATTCTCTTTTCTGTATATGTATATTCTTCTTTTCTTTTTAACTTAATCCAAATTGCCTCATGGTCTGAAAAACCTGTATCTGTAAATCCCTCCTTTACCATTTGTAAACCATGTGAGATTATACAATAACCTATCTCTGATTTGTGTTCTTCTCCTCTTCTGTATGTCCAATTACTTGTTTTCCAAATATGCAATTGACCATAACTAATTATTTCCGGTATCCTTTTAATGTCATTACCCTCATTCCTTTTCTTTCTCAAATTACAATTGAAATTTCCTACTGTATTTCTTTCCATATTTATTGCTACATAATTCAAAATTTTAATTAAACACGTCTTCTCTATCTTTCTTCATTACATATACATATATTGTAATTACTCTCTATACATGTTCTTTCCACCTTACATCAATCATAGTTATACTGTTCATTACCACTAATGTAACATCGGGCCAGATTCAATAAAGCCTGCTCTAAGTGTACACTAAGTGTACACGATATGTATTCAAGAACATTCTTATCACATTTTTTGTGCTTTCTAGTCACTCAGAAAGATTACACTAAGTATACATGTAGTCTATGCCTGCTCTAAGTGTACACTAAGTGTACGTGATATGTATTCAAGAACATTCTTATCACATTTTTATGCTTTCTAGTCAGTTAGAAAGATTACATTAAGTATACTTGTAGTCTACACTTTATGATAACCTTTAGGAATCCGTGTCAATATTTAAAGCTGCAAGAATATCAATAGGAAAACTAAAATTAGGAGGAAGATGGTATGAGTTATGTCTGTACACTCTGAACAGTATCTTTCCCCAAATTCCAAATAACAGTACTCACCCATAATACCTAAGTTTTCAAGCTTTCTTCTTCTGTTAAAAATCTTTTATCTATCAATATAATTATATCACAATAAAGACTCTTTACTCGTTTCAAAAATGCCTAATCTTCTCCCCAGATTCTTTATACTATTAACATTTAACACTAATATCTCACAATCACCTTTATCTATTTTTAATTAGTATCCTTCTTTTATTACTTTATTCATCTTTTTCCTTTCATTTTTCTTTCATATTGCCTCCTAAAATTTTTGTTTTTTCCATCTCTCACCCTTTTGCCAAAGGAGTTTTTCTTTCCTGTTACTATGCTCACGCTTACTTACCATTATCATTACTTATTTCCGATCCTTTTTCCTTCATTTTTTCTATAATAGCACTCTCCCACCTCTCTATATTTTTCTTCACCAATTTCATTTATTTCTTCTTGCTCACTTATTTTTTCTGTTCTTTTATTGTAACATGCACCCATTTCTCTACTTTTATTTTACTTCCTTTACAATCTATCCATAAATGCCCCATCATATTACATTTGAACAGCTTACTTCACATTTCTTTCATGTCCTACTTTCATATAAATATAACATTTTATTCTGTTACAATTGTTAATCAAATGATCTGCTTTCCCATTTAAAATGCAAGTCTTTGATTGCCCTCAGTATTTAACCATACCCTTATCAGCTTCAGCATTTAGAACACTAGGAATGCAGACAATATTTTTATTTTCCATCTTCA
Source organism: Protopterus annectens (assembly GCF_019279795.1). Classification (NCBI taxonomy): domain Eukaryota; kingdom Metazoa; phylum Chordata; order Ceratodontiformes; family Protopteridae; genus Protopterus; species Protopterus annectens. Next base: position 1,675,099,678 of record NC_056733.1, read on the forward strand.
AAACAGCATTACAATCCCATCCCTCTAGTCCGTAAACTTCTATTATTATATACTTTTGAAATGCCCAAAATGTCTTTACATATTTTACTTAAATATTTTTTAAAGCCAATTTTGAAACGTTTAGTTCTAAATTAAGTATATATCTTCTTTCTTTGTTTATCTATAGAGTGCTTTAAATACATAAAAGCTTCAAATGACACAGTTTTTCTTTTTTTTTTTTTTTTCATATCTCCACAAGAATTTGTCTTTCATGTGTCCAGTCTCAAACAAATGTCACAAAATGTCTTGTTGTTTATATGAATAAAAGCTCTTACCGATGCTTTTGATAGCAGGGGTACTTTTAGTTTTTACCATACCTTATATCTATTCATTTCTCTTTCTTCTTTACTGGAGATCCATATTCTGAATCTTTTCTTCTGATTTGCTGTTACTTTATTCTTTTCTTACTTTCCCTTTCCTCTTCTGGCCTTTACCATTTCTGCATAAAATTTCTTCTGTAACACATTTTCTTGCATATTTTCCACTTCGTCTTACTGTATCTTGTCCATAATATCTCCTCATGATGTGTCCCTCCCACTTTCTAGATTGATAGTATCCACAGACTCCATTAATAACTCAGCCCACAACCCTCCAGACTGGAGGGTTGTGATGAAATATTTGTGTGTTGTCTCTTCCTTTTCCCTGAATACATTTTGCTCAAAAACATCCTCCAAATCCATGGAAAGTTCAATTTCCTTCCCCTCCATGATTTTGAACACATCTTGTGAAGTCTTGACTTCCTCCCATGTGTTTGTTTGTACAAATCCACTTCTGCCTTCCTCCTGTAAAAGATAGACTGCATTTGCTCCCATTTCATGTACTAGTACCACTGTAGATGGCTCAACCATCTTCCCTTCACTTCTGATTTTCTTACCAATATTGTTTGAAGACTCTGACATCTTCTCTACTTTTAGTTTTAAGCCTTCATGAATTGAGGACACCATCATCTTTTCTTTCCCTGCTTCTCCAGGCTGCCACTTTACCCAGAATGGAAGCAGAAAATGGTCTCAACAAACAGCTTCCCGCTTACATACAAACTGCAAGTAGGAGACGTTCCAGCTTCACTGGCCAGATTTTTCCTAGTAGCAGAAGTATCACCTTGTGTTTCCCTTGAAAAGTGGACACTTAACTGGTTTAGAAAGTATGCATAAATAACACAAATATTAATGGTGAAAAGTATGTTATTCTTTTTCTGAAAAAAAAAAAACTAATGCTAAACAAAAGGGGTAGGTAAAACACATACCCAAAAACAGAGGCATTTGCTCTTTTGCAGGCTTGAAATTAACTCCAATTAATAATGGTTCAGAATATCAAACAGCGTTTGACGTAAATGCTTGTGTTATAAATTAAACTTAAAATTGTTTTACAATAATGAAGGTAACAGAACTGAGGCACTATCAGGAACCTTTAGATTTATGTAGACCATTTTCAGCTTCTTGAAAATTCTTTAGTGTCAGCATTTGAGAATTCTTTCTCCAAGATTTATATTTTAATGCTAATTCTGTTTTTTTGAAATGCTAAAAAAAAAGCCCCTGGCCCTGACAGTCTCACTGACAAATTTTATAAAATTTTACCCCATCGTAGAGCAAATTTTATTCTATATACTGAACTATATAATAAATAATAACACAATTAATGATATACACTTTAATGCATCTAAAACTATCTTTATACTTAAAGAAAAAGCAGACCCTAAAAACCTAGATATCTATAGACCCATATCATTATTAAATATTGATACCAAAACTCCAATATCTATACTTGCAAACAGACTAAAAAATGTAATGGATAAAATTACCTCCTCCGAGCAATCTGGTTTTATAACATTTAGACAAACAAGTGATAATACATTAACACTAAATACACTAATCTCATATGCTAATCAAAACAATCTAAACATATATGCACTCATTATTGATGCCCATAAAGCCTGTGATAGAGTAAACATAAAATGTTTACTTTAAACACTGCCTTATTTCAACATAACCCAAAAATGTATCCAAGCCTTACAAATACTATACAATAGCCCCTATACATCTTTATATATAAACAAAACATGGTCAGAAAGAATCCTGATAAAAAATGGAACCCATCAAGGATGCCATCTATCCCCTTTACTTTTGAACTTATATCTAGAACCTCTCTTCCTAAATATAAAACAAAATGTATATCATAACCCCCCCAATAATTTATAACACAAAATCTTCTTATCTGCATTTACGGATTATCTAAATATTTACTGTACCACCCCAATCTTGGATATAAATAAAATACTATCTGCTATTGAAAGCTTCTCAATGATATCGAATGACAAACTGAATCTCAAAAAAACTAACATTTTCCCCTTAAAAACTCCTAAACCATTCTCCCTTCTACCACTGGTAGGGAAAATAAAAACTGAAGAAGTAATTAAATACTTAGGCATTACATTCTCTACAAACAACAAAGACTTTTACTCTAATAATATAAAGCAAAAATGCCTTGACATTCTATTAGACCTGAATAGATGGAAAAATCTAAGGCTTCCATTTTTGGCTAAAGTGTCGATAATTAAAATGAATGTCTTACCCAAATTACTTTATATTTTCATGTCTTCCCAGATAACCATACCCAAGAAATTTTTTAAACAAATGCACACTGAACTTGCTAAGTTCATCTGGGAACCCAAAAAAAGCAGAATCTCATATGATAAATTAACATCCCCAAAAATAAAGGTGGCTTAGAGACATTCTACTTAATTATAAACACCAATAGAATTGTACGAATTGCTGAATATAACCCAATAGATAAAACTTGGTACCCACACTGGCTAAAACTATACTATAACCATATTAAAAGCCTGGATATCAACCCCAAAGCATTACCATTTTTAAACACCAGTTTATTGAAATCCTGTAATTTAATAGAACCAAGCAATTACCCTGATTAATATTTTCCTCTTAATTAAACTTTATATAGCTACCAACTGGCTCAACTCAACCAATAACTCTTGAGAGAACTTTAGATTGATAGCGATTAAACATCTATTAGCCCATAAAATAATAATCAACAAAAGGGACCAATACATTAAATTTTGCAACCTATGGGAATGCATTTTAATATCATACTTGCATAAACTACCACAAACGACCCTACTTTATCATAACTAAGAATTTTCACAACGTTTTACATCCATAATTTACATAAATATCTATTTCTCTTTAAGACTTTATATATATTAATCTTATTGAAACTATCTCTTTTGCTATATTAAATTTTGGAAGCATCTATGTACATAGTGTAGATAAGATTGTTTCATTGATTAACCTCTTTTTGTATTAATCTTAATGTACAACAATTGTTTAATGCTCATATGTTTTTGTTTTTATATGAGACATCTCAGTTACTGTCCTGTTTTATTGTAAAAATAAATAAATATTATTGAAAAAAAAATAAAATAAAAATAAACCATTTCTCTCTAAAAAAAAAAAAGAAATGCTAAAAAAACTTGTCTAGTGATGAGCTATCTGTCATTGAACAAGTTAAGAGCAAGAAAACTTTAGTTACAACTTAAGCAGACAATAGAAGATTATAGTGGTATGGGTCAGTGATAAAGGCTTCTACTCTAAATCATCACTAGACCTGAATTAGGTTTTGAAAGGGAAACTGAGGATTTCCACAGGCTAGTTTATAGGGATGGGACTATTAACCAAAGATTATTCAAGGAATTATAGGTAACTGATCGAAGTGAGTAATATTTTTATGCGGTTCCTAAAATCCAAATGTGGGCTGAACCCCCGCCCCCAAGGAGATCCATATTTGATGATAGGATATCTCTAATGAAACTCTGTCCAAGCATTTGGGGTGTTTTCTTTCCCCTTTATTAAACACAGATAAAGCAACACTGATGGACTGCATTTAAATCTTCCAGCTTAAGGATGAGGTCTAGATGACATGCTCGACAAGCCACGTTGCTTCGCTAGGGACGGCTTGCACCTGTCACCACTGGGCTTTCTGATATTGGCAAAGGCTCTTGCCACCCCCATAGTGCCTTTTTTAGGCAAGGCTCAAAAGTCAAACCCACCCCCATAGACAGCACAAGGAACAAGAAACTAAGGGTAATGCTGCTAAACGCCAGAAGTCTTAACCTCAAGATGCACGCACTCAAAGCTCTCCTCAGTATGGAGAATATCGATATCTGTGCAGTGGCAGAAAGCTGGTTCAAGGCTCCAGAGAGCACCCCAGCACTACCAGGCTATACCTCGTATCATGCTTTTTGGCCCGAAAACCCGGACCGAACCACAAAAGGAGGGGGAGTTTCCATATTTATCAAGGATATCCACACCTCCAGGTTAGTCACATTGCACAAAGTATCGGAGACCATCCATGTGCAACTAACAGTGGGCAGGACTGCTTTTCAGTTTATAGCATCCTACAGACCACCCTCTCAAAGTCAGGAATCCCATTCAGCTTTCCTGAAAACATTGGAGAACATGAAGATCTCTCCGAACACCATTATATTGGGTGACTTCAACTACCCAAACATTGACTGGGAGCACTACTCAAGCCCCAGAACCTTAGCCCAAAGATTCCTGGAAATTATAAACTCAAATGCTATGGAACAACTAGTCACCACTCCCACAAGAGGGGACAACATACTAGACCTGATCATTACCAACATGGGGACTCTATGCTCCACATCTGAAGTATATCCCTCATTGGTAAGATCAGACCATAAATTAATTTCACTGGATGTCCACATCCCGACCCCACCCCCAGCTCAGAAAACCACAGTGAAAAACTTCTCAAAAGCGAACTTCTCACTTCTCAAAACCGAAGTGGAATCCTTCAAGGCCCCAGGGCCAGTGGAAACTACAGCCCAAACTGCAGAATCCTATATAAATGCATTCTACGGACATCTCCAGGAATGCATGGATCATGCTATCCCAAACAAAACCAAGACCCAATCATCCAAAGGCAGGCGTCCAGTCTGGCGGACCCCTGCCATAAATAAACTGTACTACTGGTGGACCCCTGCCATAAATAAACTTGTTTCTACCAAAAAAACAAAAAAATAATCCTTGTTTTCCCACCTTCCTCGACTAGTTTAGACCAGTTTACAGGCATTGCTGTATTCTGGGCTGTGGTGTAGTTCCTGTGTTGTCCATAGAAGGAAGTTTCTTTGCTCAACAGTGGGAGTGGGGAGCCTTGAGCAGCCTACCTGTCCTTGGAGGAAGTGACATCAGCACAAGAAGCTGTAGTAATTGGTTGTTTGGGACCATTTCCAGCTCTTTTGTAGTTCACTGTTTAAAATCCGCCTCTGGGCATTTTTTTCTGGCTATACTGCTCAGACAAGCTCCACGTGGGTTTACAGAGTGGTCCTAGCAGCAGGAAACTCAGAAAAGTGACTACCTTCTGGATTTAAGTATCTTTGCTTTTTTTTCACTTGAAATAGCTTCTGTAGCTTACCTTGAACTAGCCTGAACTGTTTTTTAACTGATTGGTGCATTATTTTAAAATGTGCACTTAAATTTTAGTCGAATTTGATCGAAAGTTTGCTTGTTTGTTTGTTTAATTTAACTGTGGAGGCTGCCCACTGAAGTGTGCTAGCCTGTGTAACTAATTTATCACTGTTTCTGCATTTTCTGTGTGTTTCTACCAAAAAACCAAAAAATAATCCTTGTTTTCCCGCCTTCCTCGACTAGTTTAGACCAGTTTACAGGCATTGCTGTATTCTGGGCTGTGGTGTAGTTCCTGTGTTGTCCATTACCTTACTTGGATAGAAGAAAGTTTCTTTGCTCACCAGTGGGAGTGGGGAGCCTTGAGCAGCCTACCTGTCCTTGGGGGAAGTGACCTCAGCACAAGAAGCTGTAGTAATTGGTTGTTTGGGACCATTTCCAGCTCTTTTGTAGTTCACTGTTTAAAATCCGCATTTGCACAGCTTTGCGCAGTCGCATAGCAGCCAGTTAAACAAGGTTAAACTTTTCTGGCTCCGCCAAGTCTGTTCTTCAAATTTTCCCTTAAGGAAGCTCTACTCTTAGTATAACCAGACTACTCACTGTATTATAAGCCTAGCACTTGTTCTCAATACTTATCTACTAAGTAAGCACTCTCGTACTAAGTAAAACACTACATCTACTTACCACCCCTGTGAATACCCACTTCCCTTAAAGGTATACCACTCCCTTATACTGTTCTAGCATGTCGAGTGGTAGATTACTGGTGTCGTCTCCAGTTCAGCTGGTCAATCTGGGCATCTTGAGACAATGCTACAATTGTCTCATGTACACAGACAACCCTCTCCTTCTCCCAACAAACACAAATACATGTGAGAGATGCAACTATATAGCCAAACTGGAGGCTGAACTCTCTCAACTCAGGGCTGGCATGACCAGACAGGAGGAGATGGTAACCACACACACAACAATCCCAGTCCCACATAGACCTACCACAACTGCAAACCAAACACATAAAAACACAAAGACATACTCGGAGGCTCTAATACAAAACTTACCAAAACAACAGAGGCTCCTAAAGCAGACATCCAAAAATCCACCACCTCAAAACAAAACACATGCAACACATACTTCAATAAATCAGTGTGTCGACCAATCGCAGACCTTAAGGCCAAACACCTTGCCTGATACACTAGTAATAGGTGACTCCATAGTCAGACACACTGATGTCCCACTGACCGGGCTGAACAAGGAGAAGGTGACTGTGAGCTGTCTATCGGGAGCTAGGATCCGCCACATAACACACGCACTCAGGTCACTCCAAAGCAAGTACAAATATGACTCCGTCATTGTCCATGCTGGTGTGAATGACCTGAGACATACCTCCCTGGACTACATGAAAAGAGACATAGAGGAGCTCTCCGATTATGTAGCCCAGGCTGGTATGACCCTGACCCTGAGCAGCATCTTGCCCTCACCAAGAATGATACCACAATACAAAGACAAGATGATCAGCTTTAACGATTGGCTCAAGTACTGGTGCCATTCTAAGGGGATCCAATGTCTGTCTGCCTGGGATGATATGTTGGACAAGCCACGCTGCTTCACAAGGGATGGCGTACACCTGTCACCACTGGGCTTCCGGTAATTGGCTAAGGCTCTTGCCACCCCCATAGTGCCTTTTTTAGGCAAGGCTCAAAAGACAAACCCACCTCCTTAGAAAACAAAAATGGAAAAAAACTAAGGGTAATGCTGCTCAACACCAGAAGTCTAAATCTCAAGATGCAGGCACTTGATGCACTCCTCAGCATGGAGAACATCGACGTCAGTGCAGTAACTGAAACCTGGTTCAAGGCTCCTGAAAGCACCCCAGCGCTACCAGGCTATACCTCGTATCATGCTTTTTGCCCCCAAAACCCAGGCCGAACCACAAAGGGAGGGGGAGTGTCCATATTCATAAAGAACACCAACACCTCCAGGTTAGTAGCAACACATGAAGCATCAGATACCATACAGGTGCAACTAACCATAGGCAAAACTGCTATACAACTGGTAGCATGTTACAGACCACCCTCCCAATCTCAAGAACCCCACTCAGCCTTCCTGAAGACATTGGAGGATATGAATGTATCACAAAATACCATCATACTGGGAGACTTCAACTACCCAAACATAGATTGGGTACATTATTCTAGCCCTAATACCCTAGCCCAAAGGTTCCTGGAATTCATAAATTCAAATGCACTGGAACAACTAGTCACCTCTCCCACTAGGGGAGATAATATACTAGACCTGAACATCACAAACATGGGGACAAAATGCTCCACACCAGAAGTATACCCCTCACTAGTGAGATATGACCACAAACTAATCACCCTGGATATACATATCCCACCTCCACCCCCAGCACAAAAGACCACAGTGAAAAACTTCTCAAAAGCAGACTTCACTCTTCTTAAGACTGAGATGGTATCCTTTAAGCCCACTGTGCCAGTGGATACCACATCCCACAATGCCGAATCCTTCACAAATGCTTTCGATGGACATCTCCAAGAATGCATGGATCATGCAATCCTAAAAAAATCCAAGTCCCTCTCCACCAAATGTAAGCGTCCTGTTTGGTGGACCTCAGCCATAAACAAATTGTATAACAAAAGAAGGAAGCTACTGCACGTCAGAGCGAAATCCCATGAAGGGAAGACATCTCTGATCAACATTAGCAGAAAACTATGTTCTCTCATAAAAACATCCAAGGCAAACTGTGAGAGAAAAATCGCTAAGGACACTAAAGATAACCACAAAGCCTTCTTCAGCTATGTTAGAAATCTGGGCGGAAACCCTCAGATATGCTCAGAGTTGGTTCACAACAACAAAAAATATACTGAACCCACAGATATTGCTAACATTCTGGCTGACAGGTTCAGTGCAAATTTCTCGCCTCCTTCACCCCCAAAAGAAGAAATACATATCCCAGCTGAATGTAATCTCCCTTTCATCTCAGATGTCCAAGAGGAGCTACACCCACACATAAAAATGCTATTTATATGTACCTGAACACTGGCGTGCAGCAACAGTGGTCCCACTCCACAAGGGGGGTGCCTCTACAGACCCTGGAAACTACCGCCCCATAAGCTTGACTAGCCTGGTCTGCAAAGCTATGGAAAGAATCATTATGGAATTCATAAACGGAGACATAGGGGACCTACAGACGCTTGACCCCACCCAGTTCGGCTTTGTAAAGGGCAGATCCTGCCTTTTAAACCTGGCTGACTTTTTCAAAACAGTCACTAAAGCCATTGATGAGGGCAAAGCAGTCCATACAGCATACCTGGACTTGGCTAAGGCCTTCGACACAATACCCCACTCAGGCATCATAGATAAGCTAAACAGCTTAAAAGTAAACCCTTATGTCACTAGATGGGTTGCAAACTGGCTAAAGGACAAAACCCATAAAGTTAAAATCGCTGGAGCAATGTCAGACTCAAAGCCAGTCACAAGTGGTGTCCCACAGGGATCTGTCCTGGGACCCCTCTTGTTCGGCATTTATTTCTCAAATGTTAAAGCAAACATGGGAGGGCTGTGGCTGACAAAGTTCGCAGATGATTGCAAACTAGGTGCCATAGTCGATACACCAGCAGATACACACATCCTACAAAAATGCCTCACTGAAACGGACAACTGGTGCCGTAGTCACGGCCTTAAACTAAATGCCAAAAAATGTATAGTCATCCCTTTTGGAAAAAACAACGTACCCACAAATTATCACATAGTCAGCAACCCACTCAGTATGGAAAAAGTAATCAGAGACCTAGGGACCCAAGTAGACAGCGACCTCTCATTTGACACCCACGTTGCCAAAATGGTTAGAAAAACATTCTTCCTTGCACACCTCATCATGAAGGGTTTCACATCCAGATCCAAGGATGTCATTGTACCCCTATATTCCTCCCTCATCAGACCCATGATTGAGTACAATGCCCCATTTGGTATGTACCTCACCCGGCACTTGCAACAGCTGGAGAGACCACAAAAGTACCTCACCAGAAGGATCAAGGGTCTCCAACAAATATCTTATTCTGCCAGACTAAAGAAACTTCAGCTCTATTCAGTAGCATACCGCCTGCTCAGAGGTGATCTCTGCCTGATGTACAAGGCCATGTCCAATCAGGATCTAATGGACATGCTCCACCTCAAAAAATCCAAATCCATCAGGACCACGAGAGCTAAAGACTTAAACCTCGGCACAAGTATGAATAGGACATGCTGGAGGGATAGATTCATAACCCAGAGGCTTCCCATGCTTTAGAACAGGATCCCAGTTCGTATTAGGCAGAGCCCCTCACTGACTCTCTTCAAGAGAAATCTTGATGAGTGGATGGGAGATCGTAAGTTTACCCCAGGGGTCACATCTGTGTCACTGCTAGACAGGGGCACAGTAAACTAATTCTATTATATTAGGGGACCTTCACTGTGTCACTACTAGACAGAGGCACAGTATTCTAGATTTATTCTGTACATTTTTGTACCATTTCATGGGGTGGCAAAAGCCACATCACTATGGCTAGGCTTACAAATGCCCCAGGGCAGATAGCCTAGTACTATACTATGAAACTATGAAACTATGAAACAACAGAAGGAGGAAGCTACTACACGAAAGAGCAAAATCCCTAATAGGGAAGGCATCTCTGATCAGTACTAGCAAAAAATTACAATCCCTCATAAAATCCTCCAAGGCCAGCTTCGAGAGAAAAATTGCACAGGACACCAAAGACAATCATAAGGCTTTTTTCAGTTATGTTAGAAACCTGGGATGCAACTCCCAGACTTGTTCTGAGTTGATTCTAAACGACAAAAAATACACTGAACCCACAGACATCGCCAATATCCTGGCAGACAGGTTCAGTGCAAACTTCTCCACCCCCTCCCCCACAAAAGAACAAGTATCTATCCCAGCAGAGGGCTGCCTCCCAAACATCTCAGATGCTCAGGTGAAGGCTGCCCTCTCCAAAGCAAAAAACACTGCTTCCATGGGACCAGATGGCGTCCCAGGTCGCATCCTACATGAACTACAAGAGGAACTAATCCCTCAAATAAAACAGCTTTATAATCTCAGCCTCACTACAGGATATGTGCCCACAGAATGGCGTACAGCAACAGTGGTCCCACTCCACAAAGGTGGAGCCTCTATGGACCCTGGGAACTATCGCCCCATAAGCCTGACTAGCTTAGTCTGCAAGGCTATGGAGAGGATCATCATGGAGCTCATAAACAAAGACATTGTGGACCTACAGACACTAGATCCTACCCAGTTCGGCTTTGTCAAGGGCAGATCCTGCCTTTTGAACCTGGTTGACTTCTTTGAAACAGTCACCAAAGCCATAGATGAAGGGAAGGTAGTCCACATAGCCTATCTGGACCTTGCAAAGGCATTTGACACAATACCCCACTCGGGCATCATAGATAAGCTATCCAGCTTAAATATAAACCCCTATGTCACAAGATGGGTCGCAAACTGGCTCAAAGACAGAACCCACAGAGTGAGAGTTGCTGGTGCCATGTCAGACTCGAAACCGGTCACAAGTGGCGGCCCACAGGATTCTGTCCTGGGACCACTCTTGTTCAGTATATACTTTTCCGAGGTACAGGCAAATGTGGGAGGACTATTGCTCACCAAGTTCGCAGATGACTGCAAACTGGGCACCATAATCAACTCTCCAGCTGACACAAACATCCTTCAAAAAGGTCTCCCAGAGACAGATAACTGGTGCCAGCGCCATGGTTTAAAGCTAAATGCCAAAAAATGTATAGTCATACCCTTTGGCAAAAACAATGTGCCCACAAATTACCACATAGGCGGAAACCCATTAAGTACAGAAAAAGTTATTAGGGACCTGGGGACCCAAGTTGATAGCAATCTCTCCTTTGAAAACCACATTGCCAAAGTGGTTAGAAAGACCTTCTACATAGCCCACCTCATCACGAAGGGTTTCACATCTAGATCAAGAGAGGTAATCGTGCCCCTTTATTCATCCCTCATCAGGCCCATCATAGAATACAATGCCCCTTTTGGGATGTACCTTACCCAACACCTGCAGCAATTAGAAAGACCCCAAAAGTATCTCACCAAGAGGATCAAGGGTCTGAAACAGATGCCATATGCTGCTCGGTTAAAAAAACTCCAGCTCTACTCAGTTGCATACTGCCTACTTCGAGGCGATCTATGCCTGACATACAAAGCTATGTCAAATCCGGAATTAATGGACATGCTCCACCTCAGTAAATCTAAATCCCTTAGAGCCACACGCTCGAGGGACTTGAACCTCAGCACAGAAATAAATAGAACTTGCTGGAGGGACAGGTTCATAACCCAGAGGCTCCCTTCGCTCTGGAATAGAATTCCAGTTCATGTGAGGCAGAGCACCTCACTGAATCTCTTCAAGAAGAATCTCGATAAGTGGATGGGGGATCGTAGGTTTGTCCCAGGGATTACTCCCGTGTCACTATTAGACAGAGGCACAGTAAACTAAACCTTAAAAAGGGCACAATATACTCAAATCAAGGGGTGGCGTAAGCCATACAGAATCGGGCTAGGCTTATAATTGCCCCAGGGCAGATAGCCTAGTATGAACCTATAATTAGTATTTGTGTACAACAGGCATGAAAGCAGTCTATACCAGCATTCAAAAACAAACTGGTAACAAACTGGTACCAAGAATAAAAACACCAATAAAGCGTACAGTCCTGTGGAACAACCAAAATAAACCACTTGAGTAAAATCATGACTGCACTTTATTCACAAAAGTATCCCAGAGTTAAATGCTTTCATATACAAGACTTCCTCAGAACTGACATTCAAGTATAAGATTCAGCTTAAATAGACATTCAGAACCACTAATTAACCAATCATCACTTTTGGTTGATAAATTACTAAAACAAAAAAAAAAACAAAAAAAAAAACAAGTTATTAATACAAACACAACTTAAAACATGCATTCCACATAATATAGGGTTAGCAGTTTTAAACTTTTTGTTGGAGAAAGTGGCTGTCTACCTTTATTGAAGTGACACCCTGTGCTCATGTGCAAAATGAGAAAAGGGGTTGAGGATGGTTGGATGGATTGTTCAAAAGGTTTATTGTTAAACTTCATAGAACTTGACATTATCAAACATGCTTTGTTTTCACTCACAGTGGTATTTACAGCTGGAGGGTACTGCCATGGAGATGTTTGTCTTTGTTCTTTTTGTTGCTCTTATTGTTTTGTAATAATATGATAAGAATGGCATTTATTCTCATTTGGAATGTCTCTGGTGCTGAATTTAGTGCTACATGTTTCTGTATGTTGTAAGGAGATTAGTAATTAAAGTATATTTTGCATCTAAATGTTTTAGGAAGGAACACATGAAAAGAAAAACAATATGGCCATAACGACACATGTTTCAGAATTATTGTGAACCAAGAAAACATTTACCACTTATCTGTCATTTGCTCTCTCTGAGAATAAAGGTTCCACATGATTTTGCAATTCTTATATTACTAAATTAGTCAATTAATCCAAAGAATGTGAATTTGGAGGAATTACATGTTGAAGTAGTACGTGGCATATTTACCTGTGATACACAAAATTGTAAAATGAGAGGGAAAATGTTATAAGAAGTAGATTTAATATCAAATAATGTAATAGGTGACTGTAAAACAAATTAGTTTTCTTTGACATGGGCAACAGAGTTCACAGAGAAATTACAAGTGTCTAAATATAATGCGAAAACAGCTTGTTATTGTGTCATAAATATCACAAAGAGAAATTTATATGTTCATACATTTGTCAGAGAAAATACAGCCCTTGATTGGTTATTTGAGGAATTTGAAACCAAGTCCATACTTTTGGATTGTGGCGTATGACATTGCCTGGAGATGAATGTTGTAAGTAAGGTAAAATTCTACACAACTACACTATTTTGAGAAATTGCCATTTTCTTGTTTTAACATATAAGAGAAATATCATAACAATTTTATACAAGTAATTAAAAATAGGTATTATTATAATATTCAACAAAACAACTAAAGTATTTACAAAGACATCCACTACAATCAGATCAATTAATTAAACTAAAATACCATGCTATTGAAATTAAAATTTTTTTAACAAATTTTGTAAATTATCCCATACAATAAAATAAGATGTTTTTCTATTTGTTCTAGTCCTAATTGTGTTTATTTCCATATGGCACACTATATTCATAACATTTTTAAATTCATTGAACGAAGGAGGTGTATCTGAAATCCAATTTCTAGTTATTATTTTCCTAGCCACTATTAGAATAGACCATAACAAGGGAAGCTTAACCTTTTTAACACTTTGAGGTACAGGTGTGTTGAATAATATAAGAGATTTAGAAATAATGAAATTATCTGTAAAAGAGCCTGCAAAAATTCATTAATTGACTTCCAGTATTCTTTCAATTTTATACAGTCATAAAACATATGAGCCCAGTCAGCATTAATTTCTACATTACATCTCTTACATAGATTATCTTTATTATTTATTTTATTCATCATCAAAGGTGTATAAAAGATCTATGTAAAAATTTCCATGTATAAAGTCTCCAGACAATGGAAGACGTAGTTCTATAAGCAGATTCCAATATATATTGTTTATCTTGTTGATTTGGTGGGTCCCCATTAATAGAAGTGAAATAATTCCAGTATGAATCTACACTGTAAAAAGTTTCTTGTCTGATAACTTTATGTATGTATGAAAGTTTACCTTTATCAGAAACTTTATGTTGTAAATTTAATATCAAGTAATCAATCAGTGTTGGAATAGATTCTTTAACAGTTATAGACATTAAATCTATTTTATTAATGAGATGTTGTCTAAACGTCTGAACCTCTAACCAGCAAGTTTCTCTTAGATCAAATTCTTGTTTTAAGAAATCTAGATTTTTAACTTTATTATCAGATATCAACTGATACCAGTACTTTAGATCATTATCTATAGCTAAATGAGTTCCTTCAGATGTAGATGACAAAAGCATACCCTGAGTATACATTATAGGAAATACAATAAAATTCCATTCCCTATACTTAGGGTGCATGAATATAAAGTTACGATAACTAATAATAATATTTAATGGGTAACAAACCATATGTTTAGGTGTAATAGGTGAAGTACAAAATTCCTTTAGTAACCATAACATGGAGTTATTTACAATCATATTTTTATGTGTTAAGGAGATTTTCATGAAGTGTATACTAATTAGCTCCCAATAATCTTTCCATTTTGTGACATATGACTGATCTATTAATAAAGTAATAACTTTTACAATAGAAGAGATAGTATATAAATTAAAGTCTGGAAAAGAAATACCCCTTGAGACCAGCTATTAGTATGTTTCTTTAATGCAATCCTAGGTCTATTAGGTGCCCATAAGAAATTTAACATTAGTGTGTTCAGTTTCTTGATAATTATTTTTGTAGGTGGAAGTATTATTGATTGTATTAAGTATAAAATCTTGGGGAATATTATCATTTTAATAATTGTAAGTCTCTCCTCCATAGTAAAAACATATTATTCCAGGTATTAAAAAGATTTTGTATATTAAGAAAACAGGTATTATAATTATTATATATAATAGATTTAATATCTTTAGATAGTATTATACCTAAATAAGTTATCTGACCTGAATTGGGTACATATTTAGTAAAATCACTAATGAGAATATTTTTCCTGTATATATAGGTAGTATTTTAGTTTTTCTTCATTGAATATTAAACCAGAAATACTTTTAAAATTCATCATGTTATCAAATAGAGACTGTATAGAAGAATTAGATCCTGCTGATGTAATTAGAACATCATCTGCAAAAGTTGAATTTTGGATGTTGTATTTTCATCTATTTCAAAACCCTCTATGTCAGTACTGTTTCTGATCAAATTAGCCCAAGGCTCCATTACTAAAGTGAATAATAGTGGAGAAAGTGGACATCCTTGTTTTGTACCTTTAAGAATGGGTATTTTTGTGAAACATATGTTCCTACCTTAATATAAGCCAACGTTCCTTTGTATAAATGTTCAATTAGATTTACAAATGCATCCGAGAAGTTTGTGCACTTCATTAAGGTAAACAGATAGTCCCAACTTACTGAATCAAATGCTGAACTTATATCAAGACTAATAAGTGTTAAATCTTTCTTTTCCTATTTGCAAAATCTATTAATGTTAAAGTTCTTCTTATATTATCAAAAGTATTTCTATTTACAATGAAGCCTGTCTGATCTATATCTATAATGCTGGGAATGATTGTCTTCAATCTATCAGCAAAGATATTCATAAACATTTTATAATCAACATTAAGTAATGAGATGGGCCAATATGAAGAACATCTAGTTGGATCTTTATTAGGTTTTAAAATTGGCGAAATAAATGTATATTGCCAAGATGGGGGGGGGTTATTAACTCAGTTTGGGCCAAAATAAAAACCTTATGTATTAATGAATATGTATTTTTAGAAAGGATTTTATATATCTCTGGTATAATACCATCATTACCCGGTGCTTTGTTTGATTTACGCTTATTTATTTGTGTAATAACTTCTGTATATGAAATACCCTTGTCCAATAGTTTAATCTTTTGTTTATTAAGCTTTTTATTCATATTTGTGGTTATAAACTCCTTTATTTTATCTTTAGGTTCCATGTTAATATTATTATGGTTAATTTTGTGAAAGTGATTTCTAAATTCATCTAGTATTTCTGGTATACAAGAAACATTCTTCTTTTTCCTTAGAGAAAAGATTTCTTTGATATGGTTTTGTTTATTCAACCTTTTTGTTTTATTTTCAAGTTTATGTAAGTATTTGGGGCTTATTGAATAAGACAAAAACTTGTATTTCTCTAAAGTTATTTTAACTTTATGAGTTAAAATTTCTTTGTATTTCTCATTTAGTTTGTTTATTTCTTCAATAACTTTCTTGTCCATAATATTTTCTTTATTATTATGTTTATAAGAGTCTAATTTACTTTGAATATCTAACAATTCCTTATCCCAAGATTTCCTTTTATTATTATACCATCTGATACTTTGTCCATATAGATATGATTTTAAGGTATCCCAAACATAAACAATGGAGACTTCAGGAGTGTTATTTATGTCTAAAAAATGTTTTACTTCTGAAAGTATATATTCTTTATAGTCTTTTAGTTGAGTTAAGTATGCTGGTATCCTTTTGATCTGAACATTATGAGTATTTTTTATCATGAATTCAAAAGCAATTGAATTATGATCAGATATAGGACATGAAATGATTTTGGAATTAATTAAATCTGTTACCATCTGGTTAGAAATAAAGACCCTATCTATTTTTGAATAAGTTTTGTATCTGTTAGAAAAAAGGTGTATGGTAATGATTTTGAATCTATCTGATTATTAATATCATTCAAATGATAAGAATTAGCAAAATCCTTTAAATGTTTTGCATTAGATGTAATTCTTCTCTTTCCTATAGTGGTAGTATTACTTTCATGTAGTATACAATTAAAGTCACCAGCTAAAATAATATCTCCTATAGAGAATGATATGATCTTATCAAGATGATGTTTCACTGTATTAATACCAATTCCAGGTATCCAATACACATTAATTAAAGTGTAAGTCTTCCCATTAATTTGTATTGTAACCATACAAAACATTCCTTTGTCATCCTGATAAGACTTAATGGTTTTAGGAATGGGCATACTTTTATTCCATAAAATAGCCACTCCTCTTTTTCTGAGTGTGCTCTGAACTAACCAATACTGTATATTTGTTTGTGGCTAGTTTATCAATATCTTTTTCAAGAGATGGGTTTCTTGTAGGAAGACTAAGTTGGCCTTATGTAAATTAATGTATCTTATTAGGCTTGCCCTTTTACATGGATTATTCAATCCATTAATGTTTAAAGAAATTCCTTTTAAAGATGTCATTTGGCATTTTTAAAACTTAAGAATCTTATGATCAAAATAACAAATAACAAGATAAGTAATGTTACATCTCCTCCTTTAGGTGTACCTTTAAATATAGCTGTATTTATTGAATCTCTTATGGGATTTCAGTATAGGATTCAATTTTGTTTGTAGTGACAATGAATGTACAAAATATATTGTGGATGTCAAAACTATATACAAATAACAATGAACAAGTGAAAATAATGTAAGGATTAAACCTTACATCCAGCCTGGAGTTGTAAACTCCAACTTAGAGTAATATTTACCACTCAAGTTAACCCCCTACCCTAAGCAGCAGTACGTCAGCTACCACCTTATCAATTTAATACTAGTTATATTTAACTGAAGTTAACAGTTTTCAATTCAATTATCTAGCAAGACAAGACTACACATTTGGTAAAACAGCATCATATAAACTAAAATAAACTTTTTTTTTTTTTTTTTTAAAAACTGTTCATACTACTATATACATCCATGTAATATAAAACACTTGTATTCAAATAGCATTCAAATAATCTTGATGTTAGAAATCAAGAGGAGAGAAAAATAAGTTCTAACATTCATTTAAATCAAAAACTTTGGCTAATATGATTCAGACATTACATATATTAGGATGCATCTATTTTCTGTCATGTAAATACAGTTAACAGCTTCCAAAAAAAACCTTGAATTGCTTGTATATGAGCATTTACTCAAACTCATTATTGCCAATAAAATAAAATATTGTATTCATAGAAATTGTTAATAAATCATACTTCAAAGTTAAGCAGATTCTCAGAAACATTTATATACATATCTACATACACACACATACACACACATACACACACGCACATATATATATATATATATATATATATACATACATACACACATACACACACATATACACATATACATATATATATATATATATATATATATATATATATATATACACATGTATACACACACACACATACACACACACACACACACACATACACACGCACATACACACACACACACACACACACACACACACACACACACACACACACACACACATACACACAAACACACACACACACACACACACATACATACACACACACACACATACATATATATATATATATATATATGATCTCACTGAGTTGTATCTTTACTGAGCACCATCTTACATTGCTGTCCCTTCAATAAATCTGTCTGCTTTATACAAAATAATGCACAGCAAACACATTTTAGTAACCAGATTTTACAAACATGCTATACTACTGCATAAAATATATCACATGACAATTTCTTCCAGTATAGAGTTATAAAATTATTTATGCTTGTCAATCAGATGAATTAAATGAGTTATAGTAATGTATATGTTTGGGACATAGGTTTTTAACACATAGTATTAATCTGCTATTCCTGTATCTGTGATGTGTCAGTGTGATATCTATGTCAAAGGTAAGACCAGCTGCTTTCAGCTTCTCTGTGAGAATTCTGAGAATTGAAGCTTTTGAAGTAGCTCATGGACACTGTGCATGAGACAGCCCACATCCCAGATTGTCTCTCTTAACATTTTGGCGGGAAACTTATTAAAAACTAGTGACAAACATTCATTTAGCAGTGTAAATGCATTTAAACGTGACACAATCTTCACAATGCATTCTATGGGTTATTACAGACTCTATGTAAGTGAAATCATGCCCAAAATTATTAATAAGTAACAAAACTCAACATTTTTGTCCCAACTCAACTCCTATGTGAATCTTATTATTTACTGTGTTTATATGATCAAAAGTATTTCTATATATTAATAAAGAAAAGAAAAAGAGAGTAGAAAGTAAAAGGGTGTAAGGCAGAAATAAAAAAAAAATGTAAGAGAAAGCTATAAGAAGTATATACAATAGAATATTACTTACTGTTTATATTAATAGAGTTAAAAATAAAACATATTATTTACTATTATTTAGTTCTAATTATTATTAGTTAAAGCATGACAGATTATTTACAAACAAGCATAAGCAGTGTAATCAAGAAAGTATAATTAGGGGGGCGTGGCCAAGGATGAACACAGGATAGCAGCAGATTTCTTCAGCTCCACCAATTTCATTACATTGACAGGAATTAATTACTTAAAAAAATTAATTTTTGAAGTAATTTTCTTTCTAAATATGATTGTTTTATATAGTTCTTGAACTATATCTAAAAAAGAAAGGAAATCTTAATAATATTCCTGTCAGAAATTACTTTGGAAATTTTCCTGTCAGTTTATCAGTCTGAAATGAGTTCCAGTAAGACAAATTCTCAAGACTCCAGCATCAAGAAAGAACTTCAGTCTCTGATAATTATAGTCCAGCAACTTACTGCTAAGATGGATAAAATGGATACTAAAATAGACACTTTCATAGAAAAACTACAAAACAAATAGACTTGTTACATATGGACCTGCAACAACAGAAGATCCAGATGACAGGCATAGAAGAAGCTGTGAATGACATGGAAAATAGAATACAAGAAGAGGAAATCAACATTGAGTTTCTGCTGAAACAAAATACACATTTACAAACAAAGCTGGATGACCTGGAAAATAGATCTAGGCGCAATAACATTAGGATTTTTGGACTGCCAGAAAATATTGAAGGTAACAATATTACTTCTTTTTTAACAACATGGCTCCCTAAAACTTTAGATTTACCAGAAGCATTCTCTTTTGGTATCGAAGAGCACATAGATCTATAGCTAATACTAACTCTAACAAAAACTATCCTAGATCAGTTATAGTTAGATTTCTATCATCTTTTGATAAAGAGATGGTTCTTAAATCTGCTTGGGCTAAAGCTCCTGTTAAGATTAATGAAACAACTGTGCTTTGACAATGACTATTCTTCCATGGTATTAGCTAAAAGAAAAGTTTTTCTGCCACTAATAAGGGAGCTTAAAAAGCACAGTTTAAAACATACCTTCTGTTTCCTGCCAAGCTTAAAATCTTCCTTCCTGATGGTCCTAAAATTTTCGATGACTTAGACTCTGCTTTACTGTTTATCAAAAAAAATAAGATTTTGGAAAAATAGAAGAAATGGAATGGGCTAGTCCTTCGTTAAAGAGACTGGCAACTGAAACTTCGTGGAAGACTTCAGAGAAGAAGAAGAGACTAAAAACAAATGATTTGTACTATGTTTTTTTTCTCTCATCATTTTATTTTATTATTAATCTTTTAAATATAGTTCCTGCATTTCCAAGAAGCAACAAATATTTTGAAAAGATTTAATCAAAGTTATTCTCTGTGTGCAAAGAAATGTTTTGTTTCATAACTAGTCAAAATATCTGGAGATTTAATGGCAAGCTGTGATTTAACTTGTTTCTCTTTCTGAAGAGGAAAAATAAGGTCAGTAATTTGATACATTTTTTTTTCCTTTAAAAGTTTATATGTTCTTCAAATGCTATTCCTAATTATACTTTCTTGATTACACTGCTTATGCTTGTTTGTAAATAATCTGTCATGCTTTAACTAATAATAATTAGAACTAAATAATAGTAAATAATATGTTTTATTTTTAACTCTATTAATATAAACAGTAAGTAACATTCTATTGTATATACTTCTTATAGCTTTCTCTTACATTTTTTTTTATTTCTGCCTTACACCCTTTTACTTTCTACTCTCTTTTCTTTTCTTTATTAATATATAGAAATGCTTTTGATCATATAGACACAGTAAATAATAAGATTTGCATAGGAGTTGAGTTGGGACAAAAATGTTGAGTTTTGTTACTTATTAATAATTTTGGGCTTGATTTCACTTACATAGAGTCTGTAATAACCTGTAGAATGCATTGTGAAGGTTTTGTCATGTTTAGATGCATTTACACTGCTAAATGAATGAATATTTGTCACTAGTTTTTAATAAGTTTCCCGCCAAAATGTCAAGAGAGACAATCTGGGATGTGGGCTGTCTCATGCACAGTGTCCATGAGCTACTTCAAAAGCTTCAACTTTCAGAATTCTCACAGAGAAGCTGAAAGCAGCTAGTCTCACCTTTGACCTAGATATCACACTGACACATCACAGATACAGGAATGACACTACCTAATTATACTTTCTTGATTACACTGCTTATGCTTGTTTGTAAATAATCTGTCATGCTTTAACTAATAATAATTAGAACTAAATAATAGTTAATATGTTTTATTTTTAACTCTATTAATATAAACAGTAAGTAATATTCTATTGTATATACTTCTTATAGCTTTCTCTTACATTTTTTTTTATTTCTGCCTTACAC
>NC_056733.1:1675126394-1675376394 GCF_019279795.1 Protopterus annectens
TCATTACTTAATGTTGATTATAAAATTTTTATGAATATCTTTGCTGATAGATTGAAGACAATCATTCCCGGCATTATAGATATAGATCAGACAGGCTTCATTGTAAATAGAAATACTTTTGATAATATAAGAAGAACTTTAACATTAATAGATTTTGCAAATAGGAAAAAGAAAGATTTAACACTTATTAGTCTTGATATAAGTTCAGCATTTGATTCAGTAAGTTGGGACTATCTGTTTACCTTAATGAAGTGCACAAAGTTCTCGGATACATTTGTAAATCTAATTGAACATTTATACAAAGGAACGTTGGCTTATATTAAGGTAGGAACATATGTTTCACAAAAAATACCCATTCTTAAAGGTACAAAACAAGGATGTCCACTTTCTCCACTATTATTCACTTTAGTAATGGAGCCTTGGGCTAATTTGATCAGAAACAGTACTGACATAGAGGGTTTTGAAATAGATGAAAATACAACATCCAAAATTCAACTTTTTGCAGATGATGTTCTAATTACATCAGCAGGATCTAATTCTTCTATACAGTCTCTATTTGATAACATGATGAATTTTAAAAGTATTTCTGGTTTAATATTCAATGAAGAAAAAACTAAAATACTACCTATATATACACGAAAAATATTCTCATTAGTGATTTTACTAAATATGTACCCAATTCAGGTCAGATAACTTATTTAGGTATAATACTATCTAAAGATATTAAATCTATTATATATAATAATTATAATACCTGTTTTCTTAATATACAAAATCTTTTTAATACCTGGAATAATATGTTTTTACTATGGAGGAGAGACTTACAATTATTAAAATGATAATATTCCCCAAGATTTTATACTTAATACAATCAATAATACTTCCACCTACAAAAATAATTATCAAGAAACTGAACACACTAATGTTAAATTTCTTATGGGCACCTAATAGACCTAGGATTGCATTAAAGAAACATACTAATAGCTGGTCTCAAGGGGTATTTCTTTTCCAGACTTTAATTTATATACTATCTCTTCTATTGTAAAAGTTATTACTTTATTAATAGATCAGTCATATGTCACAAAATGGAAAGATTATTGGGAGCTAATTAGTATACACTTCATGAAAATCTCCTTAACACATAAAAATATGATTGTAAATAACTCCATGTTATGGTTACTAAAGGAATTTTGTACTTCACCTATTACACCTAAACATATGGTTTGTTACCCATTAAATATTATTATTAGTTATCGTAACTTTATATTCATGCACCCTAAGTATAGGGAATGGAATTTTATTGTATTTCCTATAATGTATACTCAGGGTATGCTTTTGTCATCTACTTCTGAAGGAACTCATTTAGCTATAGATAATGATCTAAAGTACTGGTATCAGTTGATATCTGATAATAAAGTTAAAAATCTAGATTTCTTAAAACAAGAATTTGATCTAAGAGAAACTTGCTGGTTAGAGGTTCAGACCTTTAGACAACATCTCATTAATAAAATAGATTTAATGTCTATAACTGTTAAAGAATCTATTCCAACACTGATTGATTACTTGATATTAAATTTACAACATAAAGTTTCTGATAAAGGTAAACTTTCATACATACATAAAGTTATCAGACAAGAAACTTTTTACAGTGTAGATTCATACTGGAATTATTTCACTTCTATTAATGGGGACCCACCGAATCAACAAGATAAACAATATATATTGGAATCTGCTTATAGAACTACGTCTTCAATTGTCTGGAGACTTTATACATGGAGATTTTTACCTAGATCTTTTTATACACCTTTGATGATGAATAAAATAAATAATAAAGATAATCTATGTAAGAGATGTAATGTAGAAAT
The DNA here is from genome assembly GCF_019279795.1 of Protopterus annectens. Lineage (NCBI taxonomy): Eukaryota > Metazoa > Chordata > Ceratodontiformes > Protopteridae > Protopterus > Protopterus annectens. The sequence continues at coordinate 1,675,128,260 of NC_056733.1, forward strand.
TAATGCTGACTGGGCTCATATGTTTTATGACTGTATAAAATTGAAAGAATACTGGAAGTCAATTAATGAATTTTTGCAGGCTCTTTTTACAGATAATTTCATTATTTCTAAATCTCTTATATTATTCAACACACCTGTACCTCAAAGTGTTAAAAAGGTTAAGCTTCCCTTGTTATGGTCTATTCTAGCAGTGGCTAGGAAAATAATAACTAGAAATTGGATTTCAGATACACCTCCTTCGTTCAATGAATTTAAAAATGTTATGAATATAGTGTGCCATATGGAAATAAACACAATTAGGACTAGAACAAATAGAAAAACATCTTATTTTATTGTATGGGATAATTTACAAAATTTGTTAAAAAAATTTTAATTTCAATAGCATGGTATTTTAGTTTAATTAATTGATCTGATTGTAGTGGATGTCTTTGTAAATACTTTAGTTGTTTTGTTGAATATTATAATAACACATATTTTTAATTACTTGTATAAAATTGTTATGATATTTCTCTTATATGTTAAAACAATAAACCTGTTTTGAAAAAAAAAAGAAAGTATAATTAGGTAGTGTCATTCCTGTATCTGTAACAAAAACAAACTCGTATGGAACAACTCGTACTGAATGTAAGGAAAATCCACACAAGATTATTCACTCCCAGCTCATGAATGTTAGCAAAATAAATCCACCGGATGTACTTAAAAGCACCAAAATCTGTTCATTACAAATGTTTAGAACAAACAAAATCCGATCGTCAAGCGCTTTCACTAGGCTATGCTAGCTTCATCAGAACAGTTAAAACAGCTGATTACTCTTCCTTTTAAATGAGAAATGGCGCCAAAAATAAAAACATCATTAAAGCAACATACTGTTGTTAAATTCATACTTGCACATATATATTATAAATACATTGTTTGATAATCCAAATGCCTATGTTTATAAATAAATATGTTATATGTATTTTATAAATAAATAAATAAATAAATGAATTTATGTACTGTGACTGAATATATAATATATTTTATATGCCTCTGTTAATTATTTAACAACAATAGAGGCTTAATAGTAAAATAATCATTGATGCCTGGTGTTCTTGTGGCATCTGTTAACACTTGCCAATAAAGTTCTCTATAAGCTAATAAATTTTTTGTATTACCTCCTCTGGGATCGCTCTTGACTGCCTCTATTATAGCAAATTTAAACTTGTGTTCTTCCCCTTCATCTATAATGTGCCTAGCAAGTGCATTTTTCAAATCCTTATTTTTGATGCAATATAAATGTGCATATATCCTCTGTCTTAGTAATCTTTCAGTCTTCCCTACATAAAATGAGGGACAGACTGTGCACTTGGCAATATATACTACCATACTTGATTTACAATTGCCCTTAATTGGATATATTTTAGTTCTATTTTCATTCCCTAAAATTATTGGACTCATTGTGTATATACTTGAACATTGTTTGCATGTCCCACATCTCGAGGTGTGTGCGTTTCCACTATATTTTGTCCTGTATCCTGTTTCAAGTATTTTCTTAATGTTCATACCCATCTTGTTCACAAATTTAGGTTCTGTTCCCAATACATTAGCTGTTTCTTTATCTTTTATTATAAGATGCCAATTTTTGATAATAATATCTTTAATGTAATGACTATAAGGACCAAATTCTAAAATGCATACTCTGTTGTAACTAGTGTTGATTGTTTTCTTTGTCATTACTTCTGTGGCTTGCTGTTCATTAATTTCATTATTTACTATATCTTTAGATATACTGTTAGAGCCAAATAATGGCTTATATTTAATTCCCCATTGACTTATCACATATGCGGAAATATCTACCATCAAATCATTATCATATCCTCTGTCCAAAAACAAGGATGTGATATAGTCTATTTCCCTAACCATGTCAATGTAATTAGAACACATTCTAACAGCCCTTATGCATTGTCCTTTATATATGTTTCTTTTCACTTTTCTGGGGTGAAAACTATTGAAGTCCACATAAGAATTAGTAAAGGTGTCCTTTCTATAAACTGTGGACTTCAATGTATAATTATCAGTTGTTACCAAAGTGTCTAAATACGGGACACCATGTTCATTTACCACAGAAGTAAACTTTAAAAAATTACTGCTAGTGTTAATATAATTAATAAATGCAGTATAAGCATCAATACCCCCGTTCCATATGATATAAATGTCGTCAAGAAATCTTGAGTAATATATTAAAGATTCATTATGTATACCATCCAATACATTTTGTTCTTCCCATTCAAGCACTAATGTTTGGTAATAATGATAGAAAAGATAAAGAAAATAGTGAAGGTTTATTGGGGTTGAAAAAGAAAAGCAATTTTATTCCTATGAGCAATCCCAGTGTACAGACTTACGACCAAGTGGTTACTAATGAAATGTATAGATTGTATCGAAACAGAAAGAAGTATCAAATTAAACATAACTTGTCTAAAGAAGAAAGGAAAACATTATTAGAGTTACAGAAGGACACCAATGTACGTATAATGAAACCCGACAAAGGTGGTGGCATAGTTATGTTTGATACCCTTACTTATAATGCCAACATTTTAGAAATATTACATCATTCGGGAAATTATACAGTATCATCCATTAATGAGGTAAATATAGCCTATAGAAGGATTGATATGTACCTAGAAGAATACCTATTGGAACATAGAATAACAGAAGAAATGTATAGTTTCATGTCAGTGGAAAACCCTATTTTGGCAACTATTATTGGGATACCTAAGGTACATAAAAACCTAGACAATCCTTCCTTTCGTCCTATAATTTCAGGAAGTAAATCTAAGACATTCCCAATTGGAGTAGTAATAGATACATTATTGAAACCTATATACAAAGAAGTGAAACATCTAGTAAAAGATTCGTGGGAATTTTTAAAAAACTATCCTATTGATAGGTACCATCAAGGCATTTTATTCAGCACAATTGATGTTATAGATTTGTTCAGTTCTATACCCATGGAAGAAGGTATTGAAGCCTTTACCAATAGTTTAAGGAAACACACTAAAATGACATGGGATAGAATTCAATTGTTGGCTGAATTAATGAGTATTATTTTAGATAACAATTTTATTTTCCACGAAGGGGAAATATTCAAGCAGACCAGGGGGGTAGCTATGGGAGCAGCTTGTGCACCCATATATGCCAACCTGGTTATGCTTGAATGGGAAGAACAAAATGTATTGGATGGTATACATAATGAATCTATAATATATTACTCAAGATTTCTTGATGACATTTATATCATATGGAACGGGGGTATTGATGCTTATACTGCATTTATTAATTATATTAACACTAGCAGTAATTTTTTAAAGTTTACTTCTGTGGTAAATGAACATGGTGTCCCGTATTTAGACACTTTGGTAACAACTGATAATTATACATTGAAGTTCACAGTTTATAGAAAGGACACCTTTACTAATTCTTATGTGGACTTCAATAGTTTTCACCCCAGAAAAGTGAAAAGAAACATATATAAAGGACAATGCATAAGGGCTGTTAGAATGTGTTCTAATTACATTGACATGGTTAGGGAAATAGACTATATCACATCCTTGTTTTTGGACAGAGGATATGATAATGATTTGATGGTAGATATTTCCGCATATGTGATAAGTCAATGGGGAATTAAATATAAGCCATTATTTGGCTCTAACAGTATATCTAAAGATATAGTAAATAATGAAATTAATGAACAGCAAGCCACAGAAGTAATGACAAAGAAAACAATCAACACTAGTTACAACAGAGTATGCATTTTAGAATTTGGTCCTTATAGTCATTACATTAAAGATATTATTATCAAAATTGGCATCTTATAATAAAAGATAAAGAAACAGCTAATGTATTGGGAACAGAACCTAAATTTGTGAACAAGATGGGTATGAACATTAAGAAAATACTTGAAACAGGATACAGGACAAAATATAGTGGAAACGCACACACCTCGAGATGTGGGACATGCAAACAATGTTCAAGTATATACACAATGAGTCCAATAATTTTAGGGAATGAAAATAGAACTAAAATATATCCAATTAAGGGCAATTGTAAATCAAGTATGGTAGTATATATTGCCAAGTGCACAGTCTGTCCCTCATTTTATGTAGGGAAGACTGAAAGATTACTAAGACAGAGGATATATGCACATTTATATTGCATCAAAAATAAGGATTTGAAAAATGCACTTGCTAGGCACATTATAGATGAAGGGGAAGAACACAAGTTTAAATTTGCTATAATAGAGGCAGTCAAGAGCGATCCCAGAGGAGGTAATACAAAAAATTTATTAGCTTATAGAGAACTTTATTGGCAAGTGTTAACAGATGCCACAAGAACACCAGGCATCAATGATTATTTTACTATTAAGCCTCTATTGTTGTTAAATAATTAACAGAGGCATATAAAATATATTATATATTCAGTCACAGTACATAAATTCATTCATTTATTTATTTATTTATAAAATACATATAACATATTTATTTATAAACATAGGCATTTGTATTATCAAACAATGTATTTATAATATATATGTGCAAGTATGAATTTAACAACAGTATGTTGCTTTAATGATGTTTTTATTTTTGGCGCCATTTCTCATTTAAAAGGAAGAGTAATCAGCTGTTTTAACTGTTCTGATGAAGCTAGCATAGCCTAGTGAAAGCGCTTGACGATCGGATTTTGTTTGTTCTAAACATTTGTAATAAACAGATTTTGGTGCTTTTAAGTACATCCGGTGGATTTATTTTGCTAACATTCATGAGCTGGGAGTGAATAATCTTGTGTGGATTTTCCTTACATTCCTGTATCTGTGATGTGTCAGTGTGATATCTAGGTCAAAGGTGAGACTAGCTGCTTTCAGCTTCTCTGTGAGAATTCTGAGAGTTGAAGCTTTTGAAGTAGCTCATGGACACTGTGCATGAGACAGCCCACATCCCAGATTGTCTCTCTTAACATTTTGGCGGGAAACTTATTAAAAACTAGTGACAAACATTCATTTAGCAGTGTAAATGCATCTAAACATGACAAAACCTTCACAATGCATTCTACAGGTTATTACAGACTCTATGTAAGTGAAATCAAGCCCAAAATTATTAATAAGTAACAAAACTCAACATTTTTGTCCCAACTCAACTCCTATGCAAATCTTATTATTTACTGTGTCTATATGATCAAAAGCATTTCTATATATTAATAAAGAAAAGAAAAGAGAGTAAAAAGTAAAAGGGTGTAAGGCAGAAATAAAAAAAAAATGTAAGAGAAAGCTATAAGAAGTATATACCTTAGAATGTTACTTACTGTTTATATTAATAGAGTTAAAAATAAAACATATTATTTACTATTATTTACTTCTAATTATTATTAGTTAAAGCATGACAGATTATTTACAAACAAGCATAAGCAGTGTAATCAAGAAAGTATAATTAGGAATAGCATTTGAAGAACATATAAACTTTTAAAGGAAAAAAAATGTATCAAATTACTGACCTTATTTTTCCTCTTCAGAAAGAGAAACAAGTTAAATCACAACTTGCCATTAAATCTCCAGATATTTTGACTAGTTATGAAACAAAACATTTGTTTGCACACAGAGAATAACTTTGATTAAATCTTTTTCAAAATATTTGTTGCTTCTTGGAAATGCAGGAACTATATTTAAAAAGATTAATAATAAAATAAAATGATGAGAGAGAAAAAAAAAACATAGTACAAATCATTTGTTTTTTCGTCTCTTCTTCTTCTCTGAAGTCTTCCACGAAGTTTCAGTTGCCAGTCTCTTTAACGAAGGACTAGCCCATTCCATTTCTTCTATTTTTCCAAAATCTTATTTTTTGATAAACAGTAAAGCAGAGTCTAAGTCATCGAAAATTTTAGGACCATCAGGAAGGAAGATTTTAAGCTTGGCAGGAAACAGAAGGTATGTTTTAAACTGTGTTTTTTTAAGCTCCCTTATTAGTGGCAGAAAAACTTTTCTTTTAGCTAATACCATGGAAGAATAGTCATTGTCAAAACGCACAGTTGTTTCATTAATCTTAACAGGAGCTTTAGCCCAAGCAGATTTAAGAACCATCTCTTTATCAAAAGATGATAGAAATCTAACTATAACTGATCTAGGATAGTTTTTGTTAGAGTTAGTATTAGCTATAGATCTATGTGCTCTTTCGATACCAAAAGAGAATGCTTCTGGTAAATCTAAAGTTTTAGGGAGCCATGTTGTTAAAAAGAAGTAATATTGTTACCTTCAATATTTTCTGGCAGTCCAAAAATCCTAATGTTATTGCGCCTAGATCTATTTTCCAGGTCATCCAGCTTTGTTTGTAAATGTGTATTTTGTTTCAGCAGAAACTCAATGTTGATTTCCTCTTCTTGTATTCTATTTTCCATGTCATTCACAGCTTCTTCTATGCCTGTCATCTGGATCTTCTGTTGTTGCAGGTCCATATGTAACAAGTCTATTTGTTTTGTAGTTTTTCTATGAAAGTGTCTATTTTAGTATCCATTTTATCCATCTTAGCAGTAAGTTGCTGGACTATAATTATCAGAGACTGAAGTTCTTTCTTGATGCTGGAGTCTTGAGAATTTGTCTTACTGGAACTCATTTCAGACTGATAAACTGACAGGAAAATTTCCAAAGTAATTTCTGACAGGAATATTATTAAGATTTCCTTTCTTTTTTAGATATAGTTCAAGAACTATATAAAACAAACATATTTAAAAAGAAAATTACTTCAAAAATTAATTTTTTAAGTAATTAATTCCTGTCAATGTAATAAAATTGGTGGAGCTGAAGAAATCTGCTGCTATCCTGTGTTCATCCTTGGCCACCTAAAATTGCCATTTTCTTGACAGCATGATGGTGTTTGGTTTAGGCATTGCTATGCAGATACATACATCAAACCACATGAAGCTTGGTAGTGGTGTTACTACAGGAACATACTTGCCAATGAAAAACACATTGAGACATGATAGAAGATTGCAAAATACCATAACAAATCTAGGTATTACATTTGAGAGTCTGCATATGTGTCTGCATGTGGGAGGCATAGTATGGCATTCATTTCTGTGCATGATATTGACATTATGCAATTTCAGTCCTGCTGGTAAGACTTTTGATGATAGATGATTTGCATTGCATCAGTTTGTGTAATATTTATATGGCTTGAAAAATGACTGGTAAGACTTAATTTGCTACACTGGGAGCTATATATTTCTATTTCTGCAAGTGATGCACAAATTATTTGAAAAGAGTCTATTAGTCCTCATTTCTTCTGTTTTCAGTTTTGGTGAATATCAGCTAATACTGCCATGCATTCTTATTTGATTTTCTGTGTTGTAGTTTCGGAGAATATTTTGCTTTTTCAGTTCTTAAAGTTCACTAATCAATAGAATGGTATACAGACTAGGGAAAGGAAAGGAAAATTTGCATAAGAGAAAAAGGGTGCACACTTCCTGTCTTGACCTGGCCAAAGCATTAGATACAACACCTCTCTCAGGCATTGCAGAAAAGCTTACTAAAATAGGTATAAGCCCCATCATCACCCATTTAATAGCCATCTGCAATACAGACAGGGCACAAAAAGTTAAAATAGAGAAGGCTTCCTCCCCAAAATGTCTGGCTACTACTGGGATGCCTCAGAGCTCAGTGCTGGGTCGAGTCCTGTTTGGCATTTACTTCACCGATGCCATGGCTAACATCAAGGGCATCTGGCTGACCAAGTTTACAGATGATTAAAAATTGGTTGCAGTCATTAACATTCACCACCCCTGATAGAAGTATCTTCCAAGAAGACTTGACACAGACTAATAACTGGTTCTAGAGTCATGGTCTAAAACTTAAAACCAAAAAATACATCATAGTGTTTTTAGAAAAGATGACCACTCCAGAAAATCAGTACATTGGTAGTACACCCCTAATAGTCTGCTGTGTAGTCAGGGATTTGGGACTGAATGTAGACAGTGATTTGGCATTCGCCTATCAGGTGGCTACTTAGTGGAGACACATTATATGTTGCACAACTTATAAGCAGGGTATAACATCCAGATCGAAACATCTCATCATTTTGTTGCACTTTGCTCTTAAAAGAGCATTCAGTACAAAGTCTCCTTCAGTATGCACCTAGTCAGACATATACAACAACTGGATTGTCCTCAGAGATTCCTCACAAAAAGAATACATGGTGTGGAAAATGGGTCCTATGAGGACTGCATTAATGACTTCTTCTTATACTTAGATTTCTGCATACTTCTTAGGGGCAATCTATGCCTGGCTTAAAAAGCTTTCGTCACCCCATCCTTAATGGATGTTGTAAATCCATAAAACAAATATCCTATCTGGGAAATTAAGCCTTGCCTTCAACATAAATGGGGCATGGTGAAAGGACAGGTATGTATCTCACGGGTTCTACATTCTCTGGAATAGGCTTCCCATCCATGTGAAGCAGATTGCATCCTTGCACTTATTCTAGCAAAACGTAGATCAGTGGATGCGGAATCATAAATATACTCCTTGTCTGGCACCTATATCTCTATTAGAGAGAAGAAGCTTGTAAATGGTTGGCCACCCATGCCGAAGTATATGTACCCCACACAAAACTTATCAAATTTTACTGTGAAGTATGGCTAGGATTAGAAAGGTCCCTTGGATCAATATGCCTGTTCTCTACTATGATGCTATCTGGATAAATACATTAGCATAACTCATATTTAAATGTAAGTTACTTATGCTCACAGTAAAAATATAAGTTACTTATGCTCACAGTATATATCTGTAAGGTGTCTTACACTATCAGTGACTAATGTAGATTAAAACCATCTATGGGGTACACCACAGCTAATCAAATTTTAAACATCAGTTTGCATTTTAAGAGTACAATTCAATTGTTATTGGAGTTTTCAACAACATTCAGATTCATACTGATACTGCTGTGTCTAAAATCTTTGACTTGTGGCAACAGCTAATCTCCTCCAACAATGGACTGGTATCTAAACTTTATGATGCTGCCTCCTACGAAAGCTCAGAATCTTACTATGAAGTCCATTATTCACAGGTGTTTACTACATATAGCTTGAACAGATTTATCTGACTGATCTTATCACATCCTCATTTAGAGATTATGACTTATCAAAAAAGAAGTAATCAATTATACAGACCACATTAAATACATATTTGGTTATTTATTTATTTTTTATTTAACATTTTTTACTGGGAAAGACCCCATATTCAGTGGAGTCCTGGGGAGAAATGTTCCAAGTGCATGTCTTTGGAATGTGGGACCACCCGGAGGAAACCCAAATTAATGCAGGGAGGACATGCAGACTCCACACCGAAGACACACCAGCCGAGAATGGAACTGACGAACCTTTTACTGCAAGGTGACAATGCTGACCGCTGTACCATTGCAGTTAGATCACACTTTAAAAAAAAACTTGTGTGAAGGATTTTTTATTTTTATTTTGCTCATGCCACCATGTGACAAACTTTACTCACTGCACCCTCTTGTTATATGCACCAACTATGAGATGTTAGACTTTCTGGTACATGTAACACAATAGTAGCTGCTTTTATTGAAAATAAATTCTTTAGCCTGAACATCAGGTATTCAAAGTACTTGGCTGTGAAGAATCATTATTGTCTCCAAAAAAATAGCAAAAATATATGTATAGATCAACACCATTGATCTGGAACTTTGAAATTTCAGTACATACATAAATCTACCAACAAAGAAGGAGTTAATTCATAACTGTTACTGAAATGGTGATGAAATAAGTCATTTTGCATGGTGGATTTGTGTATTGAACTTTCAGAGTGCTGAATCATTGGTGTTTGTGTATTATTGGATCCATGGATGTTTTATGAATCACACAGCCTTAATACTGCACAGAAATGTACACTTATCAATACATCTATAAGGGCTTCATCCATGCCTGAAAACCCTATGCTACGGAAAATTATAAGCAATAAAATCGGTTTAGTACAAGAGAAAAACTACAGACTTGCTTAATGCCATCGTGAATTCTATAAAATGTTTTTATTAAATGCAAAATGCAGGCTTCTAAAAACAGCATTAGAATGATAATATTAATACTACTACTACTAATAATAAATACATAAACTATATGGGTACAGTTCAGAAATTGTCTGTTAGTAAAATGATGATAACCATGGTGACCATTTGCTGTCTTTTAGGTCTTTTTTTGGAGACATTAATGATTCTTCACTAGAGAGTGAACCACATTGATGCCCATCACACATAGTGCTTACTTCTAAACAGAACAGCAGTGCACTGAACTGGCAACTACCATAGTAGTCTTGGTTTGGAAAACAAATGGGCTGGGTAGGCAGCATACCACTATGTGCCCAATATATAACAGTCATCAGCAGGTGAGGCACAACACATTGTGACAATGCAGTTAAGTGATTTACTGACTGCCTCTGTCCATCAGAGGCATAGGAGCCAAACCAAGGGTGTATTTCTGATTACCCATCCACTGGTCCAAGCTGAACTTAAATAGGGATAGGAAGGAACTTTTCTTTGCATGAATGGGAAGCCTGTTCCACAGAATATCCTATTTATGTTACAAGCAAAATGTAATCTTTTAATCTAGTAGTTCTGATGCTGCTTGTTTTGTAGATGGGTAAAAGATTCATCAAAGCAGGGTTCAGGGATCCTTTGTATGCCAGGCAATGATTGCCTCTTAGAAGTCTGTATGATAGTGAGTAAAGAGGCAAGGCTTTAAGTCAATCAGTTTAGGACATTGTGTTTAGTCCCTGTAATCTTTTTGTAAGGAACGTTTGTGTATGTCCCATTTGCTTCATGTATCTGGTCAGGTACTTACAGAAGGGGACATTATAGTCTATGAACTAATCTATGATGGGCCTGATGAGGGAAGAGTATAGTGGTATGATGACCTCTCTGAACCTAGATGCCATGCACGTGCTTACTAATTAAGCAACATAGAAGGATTTTCTTGCTACCTTGGATGCATAGTGTTCAAAGGCTAGGTTACTATTTATATGACTTGCCAGATCCCTGACTAGTGATTTAACTTTTAAGGATGTCTTATTGGTGATGTATTTACCTGGGGTGGCAGACTTTCCAAAAGGAATTATAATGGATTTCATTGAGTTTTAAACCATAGCTTTGATACCAAGCATTTGTCTGTATTATACCTTCCTGAAGGGTGTTCTCATCTTGGGGGAGCTCAGTGACTGCTCTCAGTTTGCAATCACCTGCATACTTGGTTAACCACAGGTCTTTGACATTGGCTTTGACATCTGAGAAGTAGATTTCAAAAAGGAGTATGCCTAGCAAAGAGCCTTGGGGGACTCCGCCAGTGAATGGCCTCTTTGTGTAGGTGGCCTCACCAATTCCAACTTTCTGTGTCTTATCAGTGAGCCAACTAGCTCTCCAGTGTGTTATAAAGGGTTTTACATCTAGTTTATAGGTTCATAGGTGTGTACTAAGCTAATGGCCCTGGAGCCTTTACAAGCCTAGGCCATGGAAGTGCCCTGGCACTGTGCCGCCCGACGTTAGTTCCATAAGTTTGTTGACAATGTCCAAGTTGGGTAATATATCAACTGCCACAGCCAGATCTAGTTAGGCAGCATACATAGTTTTCCCCCTCATCCGTTGCTTTAGTGACCTTTTCAAAGAAGTCCATGAGATTAAGTAAGCATGACCCTCCATTGTCAAATCCACCTTCCTTTGTCAAAGCCAAACTGGGATACTAGGAGAGGTACTTGGGATAATAGTAATGTTACTAATGTGGTGCACTGTACTCTGCTCTGCTGTGGAAAATGACTTTATCTTTTTAGTTCAGGAAGCAGTTGAAGACAAAGGGTGATTTCCTTGTCTCATTAAGTATGCTGCATATCATTGCATCATTTATTTTCTCATACTTTGCAAACGATGTCAGAGTTTTGGTTACAGTTTTCAATCTGACTGAACTAAATACATTGACAGAACCAGTCAGAGAATTGGTAGCTTTCTTACAGTGATAGTACTTTCGTATGTTGCAGCAGCATCAATGTCTGATGCACAGTATTAGTGACTATACGTTAAAATAACAGAAGTTAGAAACTGGACTTCTGTATATAACAAAATTGATATGTGCTAGAAGCACCCATGTTGAGAACACATAAAAAGTGAATTATAGTTCAAGAAATCCAATCATACTTCTTTTATATTGCATGAAGCCTTATCTGTTCCATGTATTGATAACTACAGAAAAAAAGTGTAGTAGTGCAGAGGGCTTTACTTCTTTGAAAAAACATAAAACACTTACTATTGCCAGAGACAGCATGCAGACACAAAGAGCACAAGCCATTAGAAGCTGTTAGGCACTTCACTCTGTCACACTTTTTTTTTCTTTGTGTGTGGCAGAGGACTATAAAACTTTCTAAAGCTGTGTATATTCTGTACTCCCTGTTCTGTTGTGGCTACCACTGTCCGATGTTATGTTGTAGGATGAGACTAGAGATTAACAGCATTGATAGGTGCTTAACAAAGTTGTATTTTCCATAATTTGGAGCACAGTTGTGCACTCCATGCTTTATAAAAATACTTATTCTATCATGTAAGTATGATGTATAATTTTCATGACTCAGTAAACTGAATATAAACATCAGACCACACTAACTAAAAAAAAAAATATCTGTGGTACAAAATCCCATATGGCCCCAAGGTCCCAATATTGATCTCAAAAGTTTTGAAGGGGTGAAGCCCAGTCCCCATATCCCTTCACATCCCAATAAACTTAAATATAGTACAGTTACAACAACTCAGAAAAGGGAGATATCCCCTAATAAATGGAAATTACTGCTGACACACATCAGAAACTGACACAGGCAAAGATTCTAGAGGAAAACCTATCAGTTACTCATATCATGTACAACCCACCCACTGAGCACACTAACCTATCTCACAGAAGTCCACATAGAGAATTTCTATTACAAAATTATTTCTCTTTAAGACACCTAATATATTGTGGAGTCAAAATACCACATAGATGGCAAAAATACACAAACCATACTTGTCAAATGCCTGGTCTGTAACCATTGTTCTCCTCCCCCCACCCACATTTATATATACTTTTATATGTGTCAATACTGGAAATATGAGCTTTTTGATAAAACATAAAAACATGACATAGGTTTTTCTAAGGGCTTCTTGCATGCACATTCTGATACAGATCTTTGAGAAATTGTGTATTCTTAGATCTGTGCTATTTGTATGGATATAGCCATAGTTTTCCATACATGGTAGGGTACAGAATGTACTGTCAAACATTCAGAATTAGTATACTATCAGATGTTCAAGCTTTTTTATAGTCATCAGAAGACAGGAGTGCAGGAAAAAAGTATGAGACAGAAAAGACTGACCGAGCTAGGAAGTAATATTGGTTGATTAACAAATAAGCTATGAAAGGAGTTGCAGTAGCAATGAACAGGGCATTGGGGGCACGATACCAGCTTCTGAAAAGGGACTTAGTAGGTGGCACAAAAAATACTATATCAGGTTGCAAGGCAAAGACAGAAAGATAAAGAAGATAGTCAGACACTTTTCATAATGGATACCAGCAGCAACCTGCTCACCAATCCACAGGACATCAAAGGTAGATGGAAGGAGTATTTCCAGCAGCTTCTGAATGGAGAAAATGACACAAAAGCTGTACTGACCCAGAAACAGCCTATGATGAGAGAAGACGAGGAGCCCACCCTAGAAGAAGTAAGAATAGTGCTAAGGAAATTGAAGTCAGGGAAAGCAGCAGGATCAGATGAGGTCACAGCAGATATGATAAAAATGCTAAGTGAGATAGAGGTGAAATGGTTCCTGAGGGCACTCATAGTAGTGTGGAGAGAAAGGGATATCTCAGATGACTGGAGAATAACCATACTTGTGCTAATATACAAGAAAAAAGGGACATCCATAACTGTAGGCAGTACAGAGATATCAAACTCCTATCACATTGCAAGAAAGTTTTGGAGGGGGTGATTGATAAATAGATACACAGAGTAGTAGAAAGTAAGATGGGAGATGAGCATTTCAGATTCAGATGATGATGCAGTACAACTGACCTGATGTTTGCAGTGAGACAGATAGTGGAGAAGAAACTAGAGATGACGAAAGAGTCCAACTGGGCATTCCTAAACTTGGAAACAGCATAAGACAGGGTCCAAAGAAAGCAGATTTGGGGAGTACTACTGTGGTTTGAAGTCCCAGAATCATTGATAAAATTAGTGCAGACTATGTACAAGGACCCATTGACTTGAGTACAAACTGTGTTCGGTCTCGCATAGGGGTTCCCAATGGGAGAGGTGTGCACCAGGGTTCAACTCTGATCCCACCACTGTTCTTACTGGTAATGGACAACATTAGCAAACAGGTCAAAGGGGACAGATCAACAAAGTTGCTGTATGTAGATGATGTGGCATTACAGGCAGACTCTGAGCAAGAACTTCAGTGAAGGTTAAGGGAATGGAATGCAAAACTGAAGTCACATGGAATGAAACAAAATACAGATAAGACAGTGGTAATGGCAGCAAATTGGAAAAAAAAACAGAAGAAGCTGAGATATGAGATAGAAGGGAAGATAGTGGAACAGGTAAACTGCTTCAAGTACCAGGGAGGGGTGGTTGAAAAGAAGGGAAGTCTGAATGAAGAGGTCAAAGCTAGAATCAGAGAGGCTGGAGCCAAATGGCATAAAATCTCAGGTGTAATCTACAACAGAAGAATGCCAAAGAAGCTGAAAAGTAAGTTGTTCAAGACAGTGGTGCAACCAGTACTACTGTATGATACAGAAACCTGAGCAGTAAAGGCAGAACAGATGAGGAAACTAGAGGTGATGGAAATGAAGTGCCTGAGAGGGGTGGTAGGATGCACACTGTGGAACAGACAAAGAAATGTGTACATAAGAGCAGGAACCAAAGTAGCTCCAATTGAAGAAAAGATCAAAGATAACAGATTATGGTGGTTCGGACACAAGTACAGAAAAGCAGAAGACAATCTTGTGAAGAAGACTTTTGGCAGACAGGAAGAAGGTAAGAGGAAATGAACACATCCAGCAAAGTGGAGGATGGATTGTGTGTGTGAAAGAAGATCTGCAACAGTCAGGCATGAGTGTCGAAGAAAGCAGGAGTGTGGCATTGAATTGAGAGAGATGGCAGCAGTTAACACAATACCCCAAGCCCATATAGAAAAATGGCCAAAAGGTGGTTGCTGATGATAATAAGATGTTCAAGCTTTTGTTTTAGTTTGATTTGATTTGTATGCCTTAATACAAATGTGTGCCTTTGGTGTTCTGTATTATTTCAGCCTATGCACAGGAATGGCTTGTCAGTTTATATAATATCAAGACTGTAGATAGCACAAGGTGCTTGCCCCTAGAGAACACACTTATTTCCCAATGGATGGACTTAGCATGTTGAGACCTCATCAAGTTGAATGATGGAGACATATAGGTGAAGAAGTTGTTTGGAAATTACTGTGCTAAAAGGCTGAGCTTGGCAAAGATGATGATTCGGTATATTGCCCCACAAGTGATAACACAGAGGTCAGAAAAAAAATCCCATTAAATGCTTAGAGTAAGCTGCTTGTTACTTGGAGAAAGACAAAGGTCAGCTCCATCTGTAAACCTATAATAGCTGGCGCAAATACGATGCACGCAAAAGGAAAAAAATTAACTTGGATGAATTGGAGGTTTTGCTGCGTTCTGGGACTGAAGAATAGCTGAAGGATCAGAATTCTACAAATTGTATCAATGTTCTGATCTTGTGAGCATTTCAATCAAATAAAACAAAACAAATAGCTCCTATAAGATGTAGACAAATATCATGAAAGAAGAAAGAGTGGCTACACGACAGTTATTCCTTTCTTATTGACTTATTAGTCAGCAATATGAGGTGAACCATTCCTGAAAAAAGATCAGTAATATAGGATGTGGTGTAAATGGACTTCTTTGATGTGTAAAATCTGATAAACAAATAATTCACCAAGCACCATAACTAAACAAGGGTACAGATTCAATAAAGCCTACACAGTTCGCTAAAACTGTCTGTGCATCGTGATGTGACACCAACTCACCAATTTGTATTCAGTAGCTAGCTGTACACAGTGTATAGAGCTATGCAAACATGGTAAACATCATGGAATGCTTATTACAGCATAAACAGCTGAATTGTATGCTATCAACCAATCCAAGATGGAGGAGCTATATAACAAGTTATAAAGCAATTCTGCACACTCAGTGTTGGTTTTGGCCTCAAATTCCAAAAACCTATTGGAACAGAGAAGTCCTGGCTGCCATAGACTGCATGCACATTGAAATCAAAGCAGCATCCAGTGACCAGGGAAGGGTATCCATAAACAGAAAGGGTTTCCACTCCATTAACTGCCAGCTCATGTATAACGCTAAGGGATTCATCCTGAATGTGTGCGCCGACAACACTGGGGCTGCTGTTGCTCTTCTGCATGTGTATGCACAGAAAGACTAAATCGGTGCTGCTGCTGCTGCTGCTGCTGCTAATAGACCTTGGCCAAGAAGGAATAGTTGTTCAGATCCCATTTAACTTTTCATGATCTGCATGAGGTGGGCATAATAGAATGCTACAAGGTGAATAGAGACACACTACAGGAACTCTGCAACATCTGTCATCCTCAACTGAGAGCAAGGGCAAACTGAGGGGGACCGATATCTAAGGAAACTAATGTGTGTAGCACTTAGAATATTGGCCACAGGAACTTTCCAGAGACCAACAGAGGATATGCTGGGGCTGTCACAGGCATCTGCATCCAGGATACTCCATTAATTCCTAAAAGCTACTATGACATGTCAGTGACTACATACATCTTCCCGATACACTTGATGACAGAGCTAGAGCTAGAACTATGCAGGATTTCTACCCTATAGCACACTTCCTTGAAGTCCTGGCTGCCATAGACTGCATGCACAGTGAAATCAAAGCACCACCTAGGGACCAGGGAAGGGTATCCATAAACAGAAAGAGTTTCTACTCCATTAACTGCCAGCTCATGTATAATGCTAAGGGACTCATCCTGAATGTGTGTGCTGACAAACTTGACAGTTACCATGACTCCCATATCTGGTTCTATCTCAATTTTATCAGAGGTTTTCTATGGGGGATATCACGCAAGATCATTTAATGGGTGATGCAGGGTATGCACTCAAACCGTGGCTGATTATGCCAATCAGAAATGCACACACACGCGCGTGCATGCACACACACACACACACACACACACACACACACACACACACACACACACACACACACACACACACACACACACACACACACACACACACACACACACACACACACACACACACACACACACACACACACACACACACACTGAATAATGCTATAATAAGGCACATGCTCAAACAAGAAATATCATAGAGAGTGTGTTTGTGGTGCTGGAGTAGTGGTTCCGGTGCATAGATACATCATGGGGGGGGGGGTTGCAGTACAATCCTTGTACTTGTGCAGAAACTTCCACTGTCTGTGCTATCCTTCACAATATTATCCTGAGAAAACAGTTTCAATAGGAACACCAAGGGGAAGGGGCACACATGCTACCACCATTGGCAAGGTCACCACAGCCTCACACAGGTGTGGAGTCAGAGGAGGAGCCACCAGCTGCTGTGGGTGTTGGTTGACATAGGTGTGCAAAATATGCCCTAGCCCTGGCCAAGAGGCAACAGATAGCATACATGCTCACCATGCAAGGGGGTACAACTTTCATCCTATTCACACACATACAGTAAATTTGATGCCAAGCAATGCTCACAACTTTTACTTATCCATGTAATGGATTGTGTACTGTTAGCATCACACAGAGTCAGCCCCAAATAAATGCTTGTAACTGCAAAACTGTCAAGGTAAATGTTGAACCTGGAATAGGAAAATAAATGGCTAAAAACACAAATGATGGCAAATACTTGCATAATGTTACTTTCTAGTTTACCTAAGTAGAAGGTGAATGAGCTTTACAGCAATGACAAGAATATGCTACAGGACTGACTTATGTCAATAGATGTGTTCTCTATCAACTAATAAGCCTCATGCATCAAAGATATACACAATGCAAAAACCTGTAAGAAAGCAGTACAGTTTTCAAAACAGCATCACAAACACACACACACACACACACACACACACACACACACACACATATATATATATATATATATATATATATATATATATATATATATACTAAGCACTCAGTCAGCTATGTATCCTGTGCATCAATCAGACAAAAGACTTATGTGTCCCTGAATCCAAAAGATAGATTCAAGGAGATGGCACAATTATCATCATTTGAACAGGTGGTTGTTTGGTGAGGTGACAGGATGCCAAGGATGACACAAAAGGTGAGTGCCTTTGAGTAAGAAAGACAGTCAGGCAGAAATATAGATAGATTATCAAATGGCCAATGAGACAGAATGAGCGGCAAGCCTAACAAATGACCCATATGCCAATTATGTGTGTGTCTCTGTATGAGCACTCGAGGTGAAACGTGTGTGTTTGTAGGTTCATTAGCATGACAGTTAAAATTCAGAGTTGTATAAAAATCTGTAACATGAGTTACAATGTATTTTGCATTTTTGTAAATAATATTTGCGTGGCATGTTGTTTAGGGTAAATATGATGAAACAGATAAATATTTTAAAATTAAAGGAAGTTTCTTCTGTGATTAGAATATCATAAATTAGAGCTGTGAATTTACTGTGTGTAGCACACCTGGTAAGCATGATGAAGCGTGAAGCACATAGGATATATAGATCATGGTTCAAGTCCCGCATTTTTCTTTTAATGATAAAAATTAATAAACAGTTTTTTACAATAATAATGCATGTTGGGCTTTGACTGACTCATTTGCACATTGCACACCTATGTACAAACACAGCATAATACCACAGTCAATAAGGGGACATTACCAATTTCAAAAAAAGATGCACTGTCAGATATTTTGCCTTCCATTGCACAAACACTCTAAGCAGCATTGGTGGTGGACAGCTTGCATATCCAACACCTGCAATTCCTCAATACCTTTTGATAATAAAGAGACATTGTCACTTTCAAAAATGATACATTGTTGCATGTATGGTCTTCCATCTTGCAAACACGCTAAGCTGTATTTTGCAGTGGTCAACATTCACACACAGTAATGAGTTTAAATATACACCTGCTATTTAGTTCTCCCTGTGGCAACAGGTATAATTTAATGACAAATGAGTTGAACCAGCATTCTAATTCAGCAAACTCTTATGTTTTAATAATGCTGGTTCAATGTAATTTGCATAAAAAACAACAATATAAAATAATTATACATAAAAATAACTATGTGTAGCAGGTGGATTGAAAATACACATATATGCATCATATGTCTAACTGTGGGTATCAGTACAATTATGGTTTTACAATTAAAAAATAATTTTCTGAAATTTCATGTCACACATCTGCATGGTTAACCACTCAACCTTTTAAGGTGTCTATATAGCTAATGAGCATGTCTGACAAATAAATGCTCAGTGTCAATAAGTACTCTGGACAGTAATAAGTGTAAAAAATGTACCTGTTGCCCAGCCTTCCGTGTGGCAACTGGTGTAGGTTCATGACCACAATACACGTGAGCCAGAGTTCTAACTTACTACACTCCAAATGTTATTAATATAATGCTGTTTCACTCAATTGTTAAAAATAAATAGCAATATAAAGACAATTACGCATAACAATAAATATGTGTAGCAGTGGATATCATATGAATTATATATGTGACTGAGGGTATCCTGACAATTATGTTTCTGTAATTAAAAGTGTCTTTTCTGCCCTAGGATGGACTTAATACTTCAATGATAGTCATACTGTATACACATGAATGTATAAACTAGGACCTTGTCAGGTCACACCCATGCATGGTCAACCACTCACTCTTTAATGTGTCTATATAATTAATGATCATGTCTGACAAGCACCTCTTCTATGACAAGGAGGAAAAAACACGTATGTGGAAGAATTTGAATTCTCTATTACATAGCTTTGAATCCCATACTGTACAAATTACTATTATCAGTGTGTAAAGCAACACAAAAATATGTCAAGTCATACAATATATATACCCAATACATATCTAAAATATTTAAGTCATCTAACAGGTATAGCAGTATACAAGCCATAAATTAATGCCAACTGTCACATTACACTTCCTGTTTCATAAACTTTCTTCCTCTCTGTTTGACATTGGTGTTCTTTGCTTAACATAGTGCAAACATGGTTGGCACAGATGTGCAAGTTTATACACTAGCCATAAAATGCAATGTTATGAATTGGTGGGGAAAACCAGAAAAACACATTAAATGTTGCTGGCTTACATGTGTTGGCATGGCTGGAGCTAGGAAGGAAGATGCTCAATTTAGGGCTCATAGATGGGGTGTAGAGGAGTTCAGAATATTCACTGGACTCCTTGTAAAGCACCAAAGCCATAGTCTTTTGTAGGGGGACTATACTGGGTCTCAATATAAATCTAAGCTTAGAATAGTCTAGCCAAGGCTGTCTCCAGTGTATGTAGCATTCCATGCACTGTACAGCAATACAGACACCATTACAATGACCTGTAAACATGCAAGCAGGAACAACTCAACCAATGGCTGGATGAGTTTAGAACTGCTGACATCTTACACTTTTGTAAGTATACAGATAAAAAGGTACTTTAAATTATATACAAAGCTGAAGATGGCTGGTATGCATAATGCTCTTCTCTTCTTTTCTCCTCTTTATTTTACAGCTGCCCAGGAGATTTCAGCAAACAGGGAGACCCATGTTGAACACTTAGACTGAGATAAGCAAGGGGTATGTAGGCAACACAAATTAGTAATTATTGCGTTAAAGATATTACTCTTCCATGCATTAGTAGCAAATTAAGCATGCATATCAACTGTAAAATCAAGCATGCTTGCTTCAATCTGTAGGAGTGAATTGTAATAGTGTATTCAGATGATGTGGGTTCAAACCCCACAAGTAACAAATACATACTAAATTAATAAAAAAATGAATACTAATTTCAACCAAATTGACATAAATGCCATATTATTAACTTAATCTGTATTAGTTTTAAAGGTATATGTGCAATATATGCATGTCACAAGGATTATTTGGAACAATTCTCAGTCCTATTTTGGATGTTTAAAACATATAATTAACACAAAAGTAAAAATATATTTGTATTTTAGTAATTTACTGTATGTGACATAAGATGGTTCTACTTAAATTTTTCTTTTTTTTTTCTTACCCACCCCTTCTCTCTCCTTTTTTATTTTTATTTCTGTGATCACAACATTCTCATGTCATAATTTTCTGACAACTAACAATATGAATTCCAAAACTGGGAGTTAGGCCAACCAGTGCATCTCAGCCTGCCACCACTCCAAAGGCTGCCATACCAACACCCAACACATCTGGGAAACAACCTGGCAGGATTGACTCTGCAGCGCCTACAGTACCTGGGCCCTCAACATTAGGTAGCATTATCCTGGCAGCTGGTGCAGGAGTACACTCTGGGAGTATTGGTGGATGTGGGGATTTTGTCACCTGGCAGGAACTGCCAAGCATGGTGCATGAGTTCGTCAAATGCATCATTTGAGCACACCTCAATTGTATGAAGAAGATGCTCATTGGAATGCTGAAAAAAACAAAAACATCAAGCTCTGATCTCTCAACAGGAAGGTGAGGAAGGGGACAGTGATGATATTTTTGAGGGTGAGGACTAGATTCTCACTGCCTATACTTGATGGGCATTGGCCTCCGATGTCCCCTCCCTCTCCCCAGTCATGGTGTTCCCTAATCTTTTGTGTCCCTCACCATAACTGTCTCTGCCTTGTTTGTACTATTTTTCTGCACTTGCTTCCTCATATACCCTACTTACCTGACCCTGACATTCCTACTTACCTTCCCCATTTATCTCTTTTTACAATAAAATCAAAAATGTGCACCTGTTCCCACAAAATAAATAAATAAATAAATTCCCATACATAGCTCTCCACATTGCACACATGTCTTTGCCACTCACTTAATTTGGGCTAATTGGCTATACAACATGAGTGTATTGTAGTCACCCATCTGTGTTGTGGTGACAGTCCAAATTCATCCAACATTCTATCCATATTCATATTACACTGTTGAAAAAATGGATAGCTATGGTTCTTTCCCAATTCCCTCATGCATATTCCTATATTACTTCCTCCTTGGTCTTATCCTTCTTGCCCCCATTTCATCACTTTCCTATCTACCCTATTTTCACACCTTTAATTCAGTCAAAAAACAGAATCACACTCCACATGCATGGCAGATCTGCACCCAAATAAAGCTGTTCCCTTTTTAACCTCTGCATTTGCATGGAGTTTGGCATCAGACACCAAGGCAGGGTAGCAGTGAATGGATCTTGATGCCCTATGGCATAGTACAGTTACCTATATGCAATGTTGCTTAAAATAGCTATGTTAAAGAAACCCACAGTTACATCAGATTAAAGGCCGTTTTATGAAACATTTACTGTAAGCATTTATTGAGACTGCTGAATGTTTAAAAATGCAAATCCATGTATGTTCTGTTGATATAAATCAATTAACTGATGTTCATTTTTATGGAGTACTTCACTATAGTTGCTGCCTTTCACATTTGCAGAAATTATTACATTTACTTATGTAATGCCATCCTGATAACGTATAAAAAAAATCAGATTGAGCTTGATTCATCCCCTTTGTCATTTGTATTCAAAATGTGATCTCACTGCTCTTAGACCTGCTGCCACTGGGAAAGCTAGGCAGCAGGTATAGTTCTTACACTCAGTACTGTCCAAAGTGCTGATGGCCACACCTCACTGCTTAGCGTCTTTGTGTGAAGGAGGGAGATTCAATAGAAATATTACTATTTTCCCTTTTCAACAGATACCCACATTTGGTCATCATGTAACTCTGCACAAACAGGGAAGGCAATAGCAATAGTCCTTAAAGTTTTAAACGTTATGACAAAACATTTCCAGTATAAACTACAGTACGAATACCACAGTATCTGTCAGCTGGTTCTACCCTGGCATATACGAATACATAATTTTCAAGTTTAAGTTGCATTCATTAAATGTGAATCTCACATTGCCAAACATTTTGCCATCATTCGTGCAAACCAGTTGCTCTGTGGTTCGCTATGTTGAGAAATGATTAGCATGAATTACTATGTTTATTGACAGTTAGTCTTCATCACATTAAAATCCATGTAAAAACACAATCAAAGAGAAGGGACTTGTTAGTGAATGAACACATAATTTCTCAGACTAGTGTGCCCTGCATTCATGCACTTGAAAATGGAAAAGTCTGTAATAGTTTGCAGATGTCAAATACACTACAAAGAATAAATAGCACAGCTTCATTGTTACATCATCTAAAGCTTTATGCTGTCAATAGACACTATGATTGTTTTGCACATGTCTTAATGTGGACATTAATTTATCCCAAATATGAACACACATACATCAACAGGTGCATCCATGCTGAACACAAAATATGTGTGTGTGTGTGTGTGTGTGTGTGTGTGTGTGTGTGTGTGTGTGTGTGTGTGTGTGTGTGTGTGTGTGTGTGTGTGTGTGTGTGTGTGTGTGTGTGTGTGTGTGTGTGTGTGTGTGTGTGTGTGTGTGTGTGTGTGTATGACTGTAAGTATGCTATGTACACAACTTATGGAGAAACTGGTGCATATATATATATATATATATATATATATATATATATATATATATATATATGTGTGTGTGTGTGTGTGTGTGTATAGTGCTTACTGACAGAACCCAGAATGTAAAAGTAGCCGACTTCAAATCCAGCTCCAGACAAGTGACAAGTGGAGCACCTCAGGGATCAGTCCTGGGACCGCTCTTGTTTCGCATCTACTTCTCTGAAGTATAGGCCAGCACTAAGGGACTCTGGCTAACAAAGTTTGCAGATTACTGCAAACTGGGAGCCATTATTGAATCCGCAAATGATGTGGATATTCTACAAAAGGGCCTTACAGTAACAGATGCTTGGTGTCAGAGCCATGGGCTCAAGCTTAATGCTAAGAAATGTATAGTTATCCCCTTTGGGAAAAAACATGTACCCATGAATTACCACATAGGTGGCAGTACACTAAACACTGAAAGTGTGATGAGAGACGTAGGGACACAGGTGGACAGTGGTCTCACCTTTGATAACCACATCGCCGCAACAGTCAGGAAATCCTTCTATGTGGCACACCTCATCACTAAAGGCTTTTCATCCAGAAAAAAGAAGGTCATTGTCCCACTGTACTCATCCCTCATTTGACCCATTTTAGAGTATAATGCCCCATTTGGTATGTACCTCACAAGACATCTTCAACAGCTGGAAATACCACAGAAATACCTCACTAAAAGAATCACAGGCTTAAAGCAGATGCCCTATGCCAACTGTCTAAAAAAACTCCAGCTATACTGTGTGGCATATCGTCTACTCAGAGGTGATCTTTGCTTAACATACAAAGCCATGTCAAACTCTAAGCTGTTGAACATGCTCCACTTAAAGAAATGCCAATCCCTCAGAGTCACACGCTCCAGGGATCTAAACCTTCTCATCACAATAAACAAAACATGTTGGAGGGATAGGTTCCTGACACAGAGACTCCCCATACTCTGGAATAGACTGCCCATACATGTCAAGCAGAGCACCTCCTTGGACTTCTTCAAAAGGAACCTTGACGATTGGTTGGGAGATAGGAAATTCACCCTGGGGATCATGTCAGTCACCCTGCTAGATAGGGGTCCAGGGAAGTAAATACTGTGGGAAGAAATATCAAGGGAATTGTTATGCCTAAGCTTGTATAGGCCCTAGGGCCGATAGCCTAGTACCAACCTATTAACCTATGAACCTATGTCTCAGTTCTGCTACGTGCATTCCTGACAGCTTGTTTCATCTAGTTTGAGAAACTGTCTATTAAAGTTATATCTGCACATTGGAACCAAAGCAGAAAATCCAAAGTCCACACTTTGCACATCCCTCACATAGCAGGAAATGTTACCTTCAGTATATAACAATGATGCCATCATCTATAAAGAGCACTATGACAAGGAAAAAAGAATACCTCTGTGATGGTACAAAAAATAACTACTGTGTTCTGCAGATGGGAACAGAATATTTAGGTGGGGGTTAACTTACCACAACAGTCATCACATTGTTGGAATGTCTGTATATATGTGTAAATGTGGGTAGGTATATTCAGAAAAGTATGAGTCTTAATACTACTGATAGCAATCAAGTGTCATGGAAAACAAAAATGTTTACAGTCATACATGCCTGCACAGCCATTTCATACAGGCCTGTCAGCATCTTCTCCCAAACACACAGATATGATTTATTCTGCTATAAAGTGTTCAGCAACAGTTTAAAATTCAGACTTGTGCCGTGGTGCTTGCATTAAGTACTGTATTCTCTAGCTTGTGTAACTAGTGATGTAGGAGTTCTACTCTCACTGCAGTCAACTGGTATGGGTGCATACTCAGAAGAACATGAACATGGATCCTACTGTTATCAATCCAGTCTAATGGAGAACAAAAATGTTAACAGTCGTACATGCCTACACAGCCATTTTATACAGACTTCTCAACATCTTCTACCAGACATACAGTGATGATGTCATCCAGTATAAAGTGTTCTGGACAATAAAAAGTTAGACTTGTGTTGTGGCGCTTGTGATAAGTATTGTGTTCTCTAGCTTGTGTAACTAACTAAGTAGGGTTTCTAATCTCACTGCAGTTAACTTGTGTGTGTGCGTGTATTCAGAAAAGCTTGAGCCTATATCCTAACAATAATCATGCATGTCTAAACAACCATTTCATACAGGTCTCCATAACAGTCACAGCTGATGTCATCAACTAGGTAGTATTGTCTGTCACTATGAAAGCTAAATTTGTTCTGTGGCATAAAGTACTGTGTTTTCTAGATAGCTGAATAGGGGTTCTAGTCTCACTATGGTCAACGTGTTTGTGTGTGTGTGTGTGTGTGTGTGTGTGTGTGTGTGTGTGTGTGTGTGTGTGTGTGTGTGTGTGTGTGTGTGTGTGCATGTGTGTGTGTGTGTGTGTTTGTGGGTGTGTGGGTGTATGTTTGTGTTCAGTTACTTCAAATTCTGGACACTATAGAACAGCACGTAAGACACTCCCATAACCTGTAGATGGAATAAAGGAGCGAACACAATTCGTTAATACTTTCATTCAAATTTATTCTTCATGAACTTCTTCAGAAAAAAGTTAACCTCTCAAAACACACCTCTTATAAAGTTACATCACACATCACATGACTTTCATGATTCTTTAAATTAAAGGTATAAAATCATACCATAAAAATAAAAAAAACTGTCTTGTTTTCCGAACAGCTTTGAATGTCAAAACATCATAAAAAATGTCTTAATATAAAACCAACATCATATTGTTATGATTTTAATGTTATTTTAGTGCTAAAAAACACTTAATATTAGTACATTTGTTCAGACCAGGGGCTCTGTCTGCTACCAAACTGATCTGCCACAATGACACCTTGCATTCTAAAATCAAATTGGTGCTCCCTATATAATCCACTTGTTGAACATAATCTATGACTGAAAAGGTGAACTTTTTAAAGTTCACACAGTGAATAGCATGCCTAGCTAAAGCATTGGTAAAGTCCTTTTTCTTAATAGCAAGTGTGTGCTCATATATTCTACACTTTAAACATCTAATGTTTTTTCCTATGTAGTAACTAGGACAAGAGTCACTTACTGCCACAAAAACTATTTTTGTACTCTCACAGGTAAACCATCTGTGGACCCAAATAATCATTTTTAGATGTGTAATAAATGTACTAGATGCGTTGCTTATATACCTACATTGTTTACACTTCCTGCAGGAGAAGGAACCTTGAACACTATTCACATCAGCCGATGCTAAAGTATGCCCCCCCACCATTTTCCAAAATAGTTTTGATGTTCTTAATTTTTTTTATAGGTGAACTTGGGTTCTACACCGACCACCTGTATGAGTTCCCTATTCCCCATCAAAACCTTCCAATTGTCCTTAATTATGTGTTTAATAACACCCATCTCATTGACAATGGGGATGGGAAAATCAGTGGTGAACACTATGATGTCCTTCTTTTTCATGTTGTTACTTACATCACTAACCACCCTGATGATGGGTTTGGCAGCGTTTTGTCTCAGAATGAACCTTTCCTTATGTATATTGGTTAACCAAGCCTGGTCATATCCTCTTTGTTCAAAAAAATGTGTCAACATGATGACATCTTGAAAAAAAGTGTCTTCATCAGATGTAAGTCTACTGAGGTGAATAAATTGCCCCTTAATCACCCCTTTCTTCATATGACTAGGGTGTAAGCTTTCTCTATGAAAATATTGGTTGACAAAAACATCTTTCCTATAAATCTTACTCACAAAAGTGTTACTGAATGTATCAAAAGCCAAATGTATGTCCAAGAAATTAATGGTCCTACCAAAACTTCTCAAAGAAAATTAAAAAAAATCAGTGGTTTGATTTAAGTCCCTAACAAAGGACTCAAATTCACTCTCATCACCAGTCCACAGAAATATCAAGTCATCAATAAATCTTTGATATAAAATAATGTGGGATCTTTGTGGGTGTACATACAAATATCTCTCTTCTCACATGGCCATTACAAGGTTGGCAAAAGATGGGGTCACCCTTGCTCCCATAGCCACCCCTGAGGTCTGCTTATATCTTTGGTTGAACTCAAAAAAATTATTATCAAGCACTATACCCATAAGCCTGCAATTCGTCTCTATTTTACTGTGTGTAAAGTCAGTGGACCTATTGAGGTAATCTCTCAGATATTCTATACCAGCATCTTGAGTGATACTTGTATACAGTGATTTAACATCTAAAGACGCAAAATAAAAATCACCATGGGTGAGGTTAATGTCCCTCAAAATTTCCAAAAGGTGCCAGGAGTCCCTAAGGTACGACTTTGCTTTTTGCACTATAGGATTAAGTATGTAATCCAGCCATAAAGAAATATTTTCTGTATCGGTTCTCTTGGCTGAAATAATGGGCCTAAAGGGCAGATTTGTTTCTGATTTGTGCACTTTTGTTATCCCAAAGAAACGTCCCATGCTGGGATGTTCCACTAACAAATATTCATATGTGTCATGATCTAAACTACCCTGGTAAAAGATGTCAAAAAGACCAGTGTTTATTCTCAAAAATCTGTTGTTAATTACATTCTTATCTACAACAGAATAAGCTGTGTCATTTACCAACAAATGTTAAATAAATAAATAAATAAAAAAAACATGTCTTCAATGTTTTTAACATAATCTTCAGTACACATAATCGCCATCATACCACACTTATCAGCTCTCATTACTCTAATGTCTTCATTTTTACTCAAAATACACACTGCCTGGTGTTCGTCCACAGTAAGGTTATGCATGTGGGTGTCCTTAACAATATTCCTTATGTCCAGTTCACACATATCACAAAACACTTGCAAAGTGTTACACAAGGGGGGTTGTATGTGCTATTCTTTTTAAATTTGTTACAAACCTCTTTTTTGTCTACATTTAAATCATGCAGTAGGTAATGAAGGTTCAGTTTTCTCAAAAAAAGTTTGAAATCAGCTAACAGTCTGGTAATATTAACAGAACTACTTGGTATATAGGAAACAACTTTTTTCAAGATTGAAATCACATCATTAGATAAAACACTGTTTGACAAATTCAAAATGTGAATTTCAAAGTCTGAAACATTTAATTTTTCTTTCTGTTGTTTCTTCCTTTTGTTTTTGTCTTATTCTGAACCTGGGTTGACCACCTGGGAGTCCATTTATTGCCCCCTTGGTTCACCAAAAAAGGACCTGATCCACAGGGGTGATTTTTAGATGAAACCACTTTAGCAAATGATTATTGTCAGACCACATAGAAACTTGCTGAACTATGGTACTGTTGTTGTTATTAATGTTATTAGGGACATTGTTTTTATTATTAGTGGTCATACTATTGTTGTTTCCACTTCCATTATCATTCACCTAACCCTGTGTGACATTATTGTCATTAGTTGCATTGGTATTGATAGTGTTCTCCTGAAAAGCCCGCCGACGTTGCAAAGGGTAGGCCTCTTTTTTGGCATAGGCCAAAAGGTTCAGCCACAGTTTGGACTGCTTCCTTGTGACTCCAGAGGCTCTGTGCCTATCAGCTTTGGCCCCAATGCTACTATATAATTCAGAAAGTATATTAAAACAACAATGTCCCTTGATTTTATTGTCCAAATTTGCCATACTTTCATTGACTGTCAATCTCTTTTAAATAATGTGTTACAAGCATGCGCATCATGTTGACCCCTGTTTCATTGAATAAGTTGACTATCTCAATGTAAAATGGGTCACCAAAGTTCATACAGTTTGAAAATTTTGATAGTATTAGTCCCTGTGGAACACATTTACGCTTAATGCATTCATCAAGATATAAAATCTCTAGTTTCATAGATATAAAGCAAACTGTGAGCTTCTCAAGCTCAAAAATGTCTTTCCTGCCACTGCCAACATCTTCATAATGACTTGTAACATTATTATTAACAACAGTACTTACATTTTCACTATTCGGTCCGAACATGATGTCCATAAAAGGATTGTTGACTTCCTTAAACACATAATCCAAAAAGCTGCCTTCTAAGTGTCCAATTCTGTTCCCACTTAGACCACTGCTGCTGTTAGCAGGTGTGTTAATGGCGTCATTACCTTCATGCATTTGCTCATTGTTGTTTATAATTCCCAATGGCGGTCAAGACTGTGTAAATGAACACAAACCAACTGGATACTGCTGCTGGGACCCACACAATCTCGAAAAAACATCTTGAATAGCTCCAGTAACTGTCCTGGAAAGTTGTTCAGTGAATGCTGTAAACTGTTCAGGCACCGACTGTACTGAGAGGTTTAACAAGGTGTCCTGTGTACTCTCTTCTAAGGCCAGGAAGTATAAACAATGTAGGTATATAAGCAACACATCTAGTACATTTATTACACATCTTAAAAGGAATATTTGGGTCCCCAGATGGTTTACCTGTGAGAGTACAAACATAGTTTATGTGGCAGTATGTGACTCTTGTACTAGTTACTACATAGGAAAAACCATTAGATGTTTAAAGCATAGAATAAATGAGCGCACACTTGCTATTAAGAAAACAGACTTTACCAATGCTTTAGCTTGGCATGATATTCACTGTGTGAACTTTAAAAATTAATCTTTTCAGTCATAGATTTTGTTCAAGTGGATTATATAGGAAACACCAATTTGATTTTAGAATGCAAGGAGTCATTGTGTCAGATCAGTTTGGTAGCAGACAGAGCCCCTGGTCTGAATGACTGTATTAATATTAAGTGTTTTTAGCACTAAGATAACATTCAAATTATAATAATATGATGATTTTTTATATTAAGACATTTTTATGATGTTATGATGTTTTGACATTCAAAGCTGTATGGAAAACAAGGCAGTTTTTCTTTTTTATAATATGATTTTATGCCTTTAATTTAAAGTATCATGAAAGTCATGTGATGTGTGATGTAATTTTTATAACAGGTGTGTTTTGAGACATTAACCTTTTTCTGAAGAAGTTCATGAAGAATAAATTTGAATGAAAGTACTAAAGAATTGTGTTTGCTCCTTCATTCCATCTACAGCTTTTGGTTTGAGTTCCACTTTCCAGTTTGTTGTGTGCTCATGCACTCCCATAACCATCTTCTTCTCATCAGATACTGCTATCATCATCTATAAAGTGTTATCTGGCATTGTGAAAGTCTGCCCTGTGCTGTGGAGCTTGCATTAAGTACTGCATTTTGTAGATAAGTAGGTAGGGGTTCTAGTCTCACTGCAGTCAGTGTGTGTGTGTGTGTGTGTGTGTGTGTGTGTGTGTGTGTGTGTGTGTGTGTGTGTTCAGTTAGTTCACATTCAGGAGACCATTTTAGAACAGCACATTTGGGCAGTACAGTAGTGCAGTGGTTAGTGTTGTCACCTTACAGTAAGAGGTTCTCTGGTTCAATTCTTGGCTGGGGTGCCTTCTGTGTGGATTCTGCATGTCCTCCCTGTTTTCATATGGGTTTCCTCTGGGTGCTCCGGTTTCCTCCCTCATTCCAAAGATATGAAGCAAGTGGATTGGACACTATAAATTGGCCCTAGGTGTGAGTGTGTATGTGAGTGTGTGGTATGGATGAACTATCACACCAGGGCTAGCCACCCAGCGGTGTAATGCTTGGCTCTATATTATTGTCACTGTTGAAGTGACACCCCAACCTCATGTGCAAAATTGGGAAAAGGGGTTGAGGATGGATGGACATGAGACACTCCTACTACCATCTACTCACCAGACACTGTTTATGTAATTTATAAAGTGTTGTCTGGCACTATGAAAAACAGACTTGTGCTGTAGTGATTGCACTAAACACTGTGTTCTGTAGGTAGTTAGGTAAGGGCTCTAGTCTCACTGTGGTTAAACTGTCTGTGCATGTCCATATGTGTGTTTCTGTTCAGTTATGTCACATTCTGGAGACCATTTTAGAACAGCATCTGAGTCACACCTGCTACCATCTTCTTCTCACCAGGTGCTGCTGATGTCATCATCAATAAAATGTTGTCTGACACTATGAAAGTCAGACCTTGTACTGTAGTGTTTGTGTTAAGTACCTCATTCTGTAAATAAGCTAGTAGGGGTTTTAGTCCTACTGCAGTCATCCTGTGTGTGGGTGCTTTTGTTCAGTTAGCTCATATTCAGCAGACAATTTTAGAACAGCATGTGAGACACTCCTACTACCATCTTCTTCTCACCAGACACTGCCGATGCCATCATCTATAAAGTGTTTTGTGATACTATAAAATCATACTTTTGCCATGACGATTGTGTTAAGTACTATGACCTGAAGCTAGGGGTTCTAATCTCACAGCAGTCAACTTGTGTGTGTTTGTGTTCAGTTAGTTGTCATTGTGGAGACCATTTTAGAGCAGCATGTGAGACACTCCTCATAACATCTTCTTCTCAAAATGCACGGATGATGTCATGTGCTATAAAGTACAGTCTGACAGTATTGAAGTATAACCGGTGCTGTGGCTCTGGTGCTAAGTACTGTCTCCTCCAACTTTTGTAACTAGATTGTTAGGGGTTCTAATCTCACAGCAGTCAACTTGAATTCATGTTCTTCCAAATAAAATATTGGAGACAATTTTACATCAAGATGACTCCACATCTCTGCAGACACTCCTCCAAACATCACTTCAGTTTACAATGCTGTTGTCATCCTCTATAAAGTGCATTGTGACACTGTTAATGTCAGATGTGTGTGGTGCTGCTAGCCTTACATTGTATGGAATCCAGCTTCTATGCCTACACAAGTATAATGTTAAAATTTGACCTCAGTCAACTGCTGTGTGTATGGTTGGTGGTATATTACAGTCATCATTTGAACTTTTAAATCTCTTTTCATTTGATTCCCACTTAGAAAAACCTTTAAAATAGCTCCATCCAACATCCATTTTCCCCTCTGTCCATATAACATCCTTTCTGCAGAAGACTGGAGGATGTCATCATCTCAAAGATGCAAACATGCATCATGAAACAGAGTCCTTCCATGACCTTCTGCAAGCCATATCCAGACCAATGGATGTGTGGTTGCTAATTCTGTCATGGTGTGTTGCACATCACATATGGACAGATGCAATATGTAATACAATGAAACACATGCACACATATGGAAGTACCCTTATTATCTTCTGTCCTATAGATATTGCAATTTTTGTTTAAATGTCATAATAATGGCTAGAATTTTATGTGATGTTGGCCCTTAGCCTACTGATGACCTATGACCCTATGAACACTGCACGTTTCAATGTTGCTGTCAACTGCATGTGCTGTGTAGAGGTGTGGATGTATGGTAATCCTACAACACTGTATTCCAGGCTGTTATTTGAAGTAATGTGCTGATGTCCACTGCCACCATTTGATTACATGTTTCTTACATAACAGCTGTAGTAATATGCATCATGAGAACTGTAGAGATTGGATGATGCTATGTATACTGTTTTTTTACTAAGGCATGTGTTTTTTTGGTGGAATAAACCAACATTCTACACATTTGCCATACGACCATCACAGGGACACTTGCAGTATGATACAGGTGTACATGTGTACACCTACCATCATTAAATGCTGTGTGAGATACATCAGTATAACATCATACTGATTACATAGGCACAGACATCTTATTGTATCCACGTGCTATAATGCTGTTATATACACAAACATATAAGCAGTCCAGATTCAATTGCAACCTTTGTTAACTCATTCAGTCCAATTGAGCTCATGTAGTTTGCACTGTGACTTCCAATAGGAAGAGCCTAAGCCTCTTGACAAAATCAAATTATGTCCTCACATTTCAAACAAATGTTTATAATATTTTGTAAACAACTTACAATATCTCAGCAACCAAACAAGTTACACACATACAGTCAGCAGCATTTTATTCAGCTGGCTGAGACCTTCCATATGAGGCTAAGGACTTCTGTCTGTGTTACTTGTTTTTTTTTAAACAGCTTTATTGAAAACATTAATATAATCAGATCTTTTGAAAGAAACTGAATAAGTTACATTTTTAAAATAAAATATTTAAAAAAGAAAAAATACAATAAATATATTAGCACAGTAAACTATGAACAACGATGTTCACTATATATCGAATAACAGGATCAATTACTTTTAGTTTGTCAGAAGTAAATGAAAACTTCCAGTTCTTTAACCAATAATTCATGTACATTTTCCCATTTGTAATATAATTTTGTATTCCTTGTAGATTTAGATTTGATAGTTAACATTTCTAAGTTAGATATTTCTAAGAGAAGACCTTTAAACTCTTTAAATGAGGGAACTGATGAGGAATTCCAATTTCTTTTAATTGCTTTCCTGGAAATGGAAAGTATAGACCAAAGTAAAGAATATTTGTTTTTATTTATACAGTCTGGGACAGGTGTACTGAATAATACAAGAGACTTTGTAAGCATAAAATTGTCTGTAAAAATTGCCTGTTAAAAAGTGTTAAATTCCTCGAAAATTTCTTTAATAATGCACAATTATAAAATATATGATTCCAATCAGCATTTGTTACTACCTTACATCTCCAGCAAACATCTTGTATAGTTATCTTACTTATTTTCTGAGGTGTGATGAAAGATTTATGTAAAAATCTCCATGTGAAGATTCTCCATTTAATGGAGGAAGTGGTTTTGCTGGCTGACTGAAGGAAATTAACTTTGTCTTTTTCTGAGGGAATAAAACTATTGATTGCTGCAAATGAATTCCAATAATTATCTGAATATACATCTAGATCTTGTCTAATTGCTTTATAAATATATGATCTACTATTTTAACTGGTAAAGTATTATAAGTGCATAAAAATCAAATATTGGCTAAGTTTGGGTATTTAATTTTTAGCATTTGAAGGTATTAAAATGAGCTTATCTAGAATATATTTTCTAAACTCTTGCAAATCTGACCAAAGTAGAGAGTTAAGGTTATATTCATCTATAAGAGCATTAATAGATTTTGCCTAATTTTTATTTAACATTTGATGCCAAAACATCAATTGTTTTTATTTAAATAACAACATTTTAGAATGGTCTGCAGATAGAATTATACCTTGTGTATAGGCAATAGGGAAGATAAGGAACATCCAGTTTTCAAAGATTCTAAACCTAAATATAATGTTTTTTAAGGCCCTTAGAATTAAAGTTATATAAGTAGATTTAAGCATTTGAATGGAATAATTGAAAAAAATACTCTCAGATTCCATATAAATGAATTATTTATTAACTGTGGTAGATGTTTGTTATTTTTCTTTTTTTGGTATTTTGGGATACATTTAACATAATTTCCTTCCATTTTGCAAAATACTCTCCATCTATTAGATAAACAATTGTTTTAATAACTGACGAAATTGAATAAAGTTCAAGATGTGGAAAACATATACCCCCATTTTCCCAGCTATACATATTATAGGACAATGCAATTCTAGGCTTTATCAGATGGAATAAAAATTCTTAATCAGTGTGTTAAATGTTTTAATAAAAGAGCTTGTAGGGGGAATAGAAATAGATTGTATTACGTATAATATCTTTGGAAGCAAGATCATCTTTATAATGGAAAGTTTTTCATCCATTGTAAATAAAATCTTGTTCCACTTACTAATTAGTCTCTATGGTAGTTATACTTTTACTATAATTTATGTGTAAGATGTCTTTAATATTGGTTGCTATAATTATACCTAAATATGTTATTTGTTGGGACTGAGGTATATATATTTTATAATGGTCTTGTATAGTATAACTTTTGGAACCAATTAGAAGAATCTGTGTTTTAGAATTATTAAAATTAAGACCAGAACTTTTTTTTAAATATATCCATAATTTTAAACAATTCTTATAAGGTAGGGTTAGTACCACCAAGACTGATTAATGTATCATCAGCAAACATTTGGATTTTTGATGTTTCATTACAATTTAACCTATATCCTTGTATATTATTGTTATCCCTTATTTAGTTAGCCCAAGTTTCCATAATTAATGTGAATAAAAGTGAAGATAGAGGGCAACCTTATCTGGTTCCTTTTATAAATGGGTATGTTCTGGGATATACTTGTACCTATTTTTATGTAGGTTTGACTTTCATTATATAATTGAATTATGGTTAATAAAGCTATTAGAAAAGTTTAAGTCCTTCAGTAAGATAAAAAGATAATTCCAATTAACTGAGTCAAAGGCACAGTTAATATCTAAACTAACAAGAGTAAAATTATTCTTTAAGGCTTTTACTGATTCAATTAAAGTAATTGTTCTTTTGATGTTATCATAAGAAGTTCTATTAATTATAAAACCTGTTTGATTCATATCTACCAGGTATGGTAAAAAAACTTAGGTCTATCAGCATAAATAGACATGAACATTTTATAGTCTGTATTTAATAAGGAAATGGGCCTATATGAAACACATTTTACAGGATCTTTATCAGACTTTAGTATGGTGGAAATAAATGTGCATTTTCCAAGAGGGAGGTATAATGTTGTTATTTTGAGCTATATTGAATACTGTACTTATAGATTTCAAAAATTATACCATCGTTACCAGGAGCTTTATTTTGCTTAACTTTGGTTATTTGATCTTTTACTTTTTTAAAAGATATTTGTTTATCTATTAATTTTATTTGTGCTTCATATAGTCTGTTATTTATATTATTATGTATAAAAGATTGAATATCTTTTGTACTATTAATGTTATCATTGGGTTGGTTTAATTTTTAAAAAAAATCTCTAAACTCACTTAATATATTTGGTAAATCAGATACCATTTTTTTTTTTGTTGAAGAATAGATTTCTTTAATATGGTGACATCTATTTAATCTTTTAGTTTTGTTAGCTAGTATATTCCTGGATCTGGGATTTATAGAAAACGTTATAAGTTTATATTTTCAAGATTTATCATAGCTTTATGGTTTAAAATTTCCATGTATTTATTGTTTAAGTTATTTATTTCATTCCTTCTGTCTTTCTTATCTGGATTCTTTGAATCATCACACCTTAAAGTATCTAACTTTTTCTGTATATCTTGAAGGTTGTTATCCCATGAAATTCTTTTCTTTTTATACCAATCAATAATTTTATCAAATAGGTAGGTGTTTAGACCATCCAAAATGTACATTTCTGACATTCCCTGTGTACTACTAAGTTCACTAAAATTTTGTACTTCTGTAGTGAAGAAATCAATAAAATCTTTGAGTTTAATTATATAGGCTGGTATCCTTCTAATTTGAAGATTAAATGTGGAGTTTAGTATAAAATCAAATGTTATGGAATTATGGTCTGAAAGGGGACAAGAAATCATTTTTGAGTTTGATAGGAAATTAGTTAAATTATTGAAAATTAATACCCTATCTATTCTTGAATATGAATTATGCCTATGTGAGTAGAATGTATAGAACAGTGACTTAGGGTCAGAAAAGTTATTAATATCTTTCATCTTGTATGAATCTGAGAATTTATTCAATAATTTAGCTATAGTTGGAATTTTCCTTTTACCACTGGTACTAGAGTCTTTTATGTCAGAAATACAGTTAAAATCCCTAGCAAGAATAATACCCTTAGAAAACTGAACTATATGTTGTTTCACTGTTGTAGGTCCAATGCCAGGAATCCAATTCATATTCATTAATGTAAACATTTTCTTATTAAATTCTATAATAACTGAAGATAGCATCCCCTTGTTATCTTTGTAGGTGTCAATTATTTTAGGCATAAGTAATATATTTTTCCATACTATGGCCACCCCCTTTTTTGTGTATATTCTGAGCTAATCAAAAGTTTGTAAGATTTTGATTCCAATTTTGTGACATCTTCAGTTAGTAAATGAATTTATTGGAGAAATATTAACTGTGTATTATGCAATTTAAGATATTTGTTCAAAGATCTTCTCTTATTAGGATTATGTAATCTATCGATGTTTAATGATATACACTTTAATGATATCATGGAAAATTAATGTTCTGAATATCTGTTGTTGAATAACACTCCTTGTTTCCCATTTTTTTATAAGTGAATAGAAATTGACTATTAGGAATACATTTATACTTTACACATAAAACATGAAAAACATTTATCCAATGCAATGTGTTTACATCAAATTCAATTTTGTAAGATTTGGTGAACATCATAATAACTATTAACAGAAATGTATAACATTCATTAATAACATAGACTCTTTAAAAAAAAAAACTGGAGTTAAAAACTCCGAATTTGAGTGGCATCTGTCACCCAATTTGACCATCAGGCTAGCAACAACATTAATCTCTTCCCCATCTAAAGATATACGTTGTTGCATAATTTCACAAACATCCATTAGAATTGTATGCACCAATTCAAGAAACAAATTAAAGTAAATCAAATGTAACTGTTGCATTTTAACTTTTGTCATATGAATTCAGCATATCATAAATACCAGATATGTATTATATAATAAAGCAAAAATCATAACTAATTTATATGTAATTGACTGTTATAATAATTAATAAGCAGACTAATCCCGTCTCTTTATGCATTGTGCCAATATTTAACAACATTATTCCCCATCTCCATGTATCTTTAAGACCTTTAGTAATCTAAAAGAGCTTCTAGATTTGTCAGACTATATCAAATACTAGTTTATATGGTAAACATCTGCATCTGAGACTATACTGTATGTAGCAGACTATAGACATATAAAATATATTATGTTTCAGTCATTACTGATTTATTTTCTACCTGTAATATATATTTTTTTATTTCTGATTTTTGTGTCTTGTAAAAGAATATTAACTTCTGCTTAGGTGTTATAAAAAGCTTTGTATATATTAATTTCCTTTCTTTTTCCTTTCTTCTTTCATAAATACTTTAATGGTGTTAGTATATATGCCTTATGTTTGTTGTACTAATCAAAAAAGGCTTAAATTACATAAAGTAGAATTATAAATAAAAGTGTAGAAACATAGGGGTATAAATGTATCAAAAATGCACTGCTTATACACTCTCATAAATGCTTTTAATATAACAATTATATTATACTGGTTACTTAGCTGCAGTTCATTCATTCTACCTGTAGATGGCAATAGAGCTATTATCCAGATCTGCAAGAGTTCTCTGCGCAAAGTTCAGACCGCAAATAGCTTCATGGAAACAACACTTTTTTTCTTGCTTTCTGTTGAGGTAGTCGTAGTACAAACAGGCAGCAGAGTCAATCAGCAGTTCGGATGCATGAGACCAAGGAGGGAAAACTTTTGCAGCTATTTTCTTCTTCCTTTTTTTTTTTTATTTTTGTAAGTCACAGACTATCTTGCAGCAGGACCAAGAAACACAAATCAGATAAAACAAAAAGGCAACAGAGGGGAAAAAAGCCAACATGAAACAGCTCAAAGCTGAGAAACTCCATCTCTCAAATCCAGCAAACCACTAGACCACCACAGACACACCACTCCACACCAAACCCTTCATTTTAACAACACTGCTATGTATACTATATGCTTGTCATACCAATTAATATAAAACTTACACAATCATAATAGAATTATGAAGACACGTGTACAAAATATAAGGGTTTAAGTGTGTGAAAAGTGCTTTGATTATGGACATTCATAAATGTTTAAACATAGCAGACATATCTAATATGTTATTTAGATGCAGTTTTTCAACCAAGCTGTAGATGGCATTAGAAACCTTCTATTCTAATTATTATTCAGCTTTTACAAAGCTTCTCAGCACAAGGTTCAGACTATAAATGTTTCCATGAAAATGGCACTTTTTTTCTTGCTCTCCGTTGTAGCAGCTGCAATGCGAGGGCAAGCCAAGCTTGTTTAACAGATCAGATGCACAAGCTTGTGGAGGGAAAACATTTATAGCTTTTCACTGAAAAGACTGTTGATTAGCTCATGGGAAAACTGGGAAACAACAAACGAACAATAAGAGAGGCATAAGGGAGGAAGAAAAATAATATAAAACATTAAAGGACCAACAAACTCCATCTCCCAAACCCAGTAAACCACTAGACCAACACAAACATACCATTCTTATAGCATGGTTTTAGAATTACTAATGCAAATATGAACAAACAATATTTGATGCCTAGAGGCATCAGTAGGCATTAACTGCAGATGCACCTGGTGGTGTCACTCGGATGTAATGAGTAAATTCATTGTATGCAATTTGTGTTGCTATTCACAAAGATTATTGGGGTGGTCCCCAGTAGCATTGTGTGACTGACCACAATTATTTCAATAACTGTTCTGCATGAACCATATTCATCTCATTTGCAATGTGTGAATATATGCTATCAGGACACTCACACTCAGCTTTACAGTGAAAAACATATATGCATATGATGAGCAATTGATGTAATTACATGACATAGGCAGAGTTGTGTTACTGTGTGAAGACTTACACTATGTGGCATGTGATGCATACCCAAGGTTGTATTTGGAGGTATTGTCATAAATCAGTTTTTAAATAAATACAAATGATATGTGGAATAAACAATTAAGTGCAGAGCTGTTTGTGGATGGCACCACCCATACTCAAACACAGGAAGTAGACAGTCTGTCAGCAGGCAGATTTTGATCAAAAGTCATTCCCCATCCACACTAGATATTGCCTAAACTATATATGAAAACATTACTAAGCTTATTTTCTCTAGAGAGTAGCTTACCTGTATGCTCTTTGAGGCCAAATACATGGCTTCAATGGTCCCTTTCAGCATTTTACGTTGACTTTTCAATAACTTGCAACCTGACCTTGCAGACACAGTTGAGCGCTAATTAACCACAGTCTCAAGACAGACTATGCTACATCTAAAGAAATCCCAGTCCCTCCACACCACACACTCCAGAGACCTCAACCTCATTACCACAATCAACAGAACATACTGGAGGGACAGCTTCATAAACCAGAGACTACCCCATGCCATGGAATAGACTTCCCATACATGTCAAGCAGAGGACCTCGCTGACCCTCTTCAAGAGAAATCTTGATGAGAGGATGGGAAATAGAAAATTCATCCTGGGGATAACTGCAGTGGCTCTACCCGACAGAGGCACTGGGAACTAAGTTTGGGTGGCATGATGCCAGGGTAATCCTATGGCTAGGCTTATAAAGGCCCCGGGGCCATTAGCGTAGTACACACCTATGAACCTATGAACCTATGATCTGGCAGAAGAGTGTACCATAACAGTCATTCATCTGAACAGGGTGGACCATCACCTGACCAAGGAAACTATAGACCTATAAGCCCGACTCACCTCATCTGTAAATCCATCAAAGGAATCATCATAGACTGCTTAGCCAAAAGACTTTTGATTCCTTAAGGATACATCACGTCTGTTAAATTTGTTTGACTTCTTCAAGAAGGTCACCATGGGCATGGATGAGGGAAATCCCTTGTATGTGGCACAACTCAGAAGAATGTGCAAACCATCCATAACACAGAACATTATAATGCCATTGTACTCAGCTCTCATTACATTTCTAATTGAGTACAATGCACCTTTTTGATTCACCTCACCACACATCTGCAACAGCTGGAGCAACCACAGAGTATCTGCACATTAAAGATAAATGGTGTGAACAATAAGTCATGTGCAGAAAGATTTAAAGTCCTAATACTGTATTATATCTACAACAGACTGCTAAGGGTTGATCTGTCTGGACTAAAGGGCACCATACAATCTGTCCTTGATGGCAGTGTTACACATTAAAACAAACTGCACAAGGGTCACTCATTTTAAGGATGTTAACCTACCCTCTGACATAATAAATCATGTTGGAGAGATAGATAGATAGATAGATAGATAGATAGATAGATAGATAGATAGATAGATAGGTAGATAGATACATCTCTCAGATACTTACCTTTCTCTGGAACATGCTTGCCATTCACATAATGGAAAGGCCTTTCCTGACCATCTTCAAGTGTTTCATATATAAATGAATGGCTAGTCATGATTAAACTCTTGGTGTTGTGCCCATGTCCTATGCATACCACCTCAAGGCTTTATAAATGTATTCTGTTTCCTAAAGGCTTTTGAGGGGAGATCTATACCTGGCATGCAGGGCATTTTCAGACCCCAGTTTGCTGGATCTCCTACATATCTGCAAAACAAACAGCACCACTATTACCCATTCTAAAGACTTAAACCTTACCTGTGATATAAATAGGACCTGCGGCAGAGGCAGGAATGTATTCCAGAGACTACCCCATCTCTGGAATAGGCTTGTTAGCTATGTGAAGCAGAGTTCCTCCCTAACCCAATTCAAGTGTAACTTGGGCAATTGGATAGGGAACAGGAAATTCATCCTTGGTTTGGCAACTATGTCTTTAATGGACACAGCATGTAAACAGTTCATCACCCAGATACCTGCTTGTAAATGTTTCATCCCCAATCCCCTGCTTACACTTACCAAGGACAACAGAACTTGTCATATATTTCAGATGAATGGCTAGACATAAAAAGTTCTTGTGGTCATTAGTTTAGTAAATACCTAGGAAACTATGGACAGAGGCAGTTGGTATTAGATGATATAGCATAGAAACATCCCTGTGTGAACATTGATCACATAGCTATTAAAATTAAGTCACATTAAATATGGCTAGGATTTTATGGAATATTGGATATTTAGCCTAGTACTCTCCTATGGACCTATAAGGGTATGAAGTTCAATTATTTCCTAGGTACAGCTATAGTGTGACTGTACTGCATCACGGATGCATCAGTACATCAAGTCAGTATTACCATTTGATAGTTTGGATGAACACATATGCATGCATTTCAGAATTCCATGGTAGATTAAAACTTTCTATGCGATGTCAGGGTGAAAGTGATCATGCAGCACATGTCTTTTCTTGACATGCACTGTTAGAAAATGTGCTCCATGTATTGTTTGGTCTGTGAACAATATGACAGTGACAGCTTCTTCGCTCATTGACGTTAGTCTTTTCAGTGCTGGTGTTTCTGTGGAAATGAGCACAATCGATGCACTGCCATGAGTCTCACATAGTGCTGTACCATTCATCATGATGGATCAC
Organism: Protopterus annectens; assembly: GCF_019279795.1. Classification (NCBI taxonomy): domain Eukaryota; kingdom Metazoa; phylum Chordata; order Ceratodontiformes; family Protopteridae; genus Protopterus; species Protopterus annectens. Next base: position 1,675,171,014 of record NC_056733.1, read on the forward strand.
TTCTTATTCACACATCAGTTGCAGATGCTGCAGACAATATTCATTACTATGACATGTGTCAGATGCAGGCAATACACAGCTGTGTGTAAGGAATCCACTCATACTAGTGTGTTATTTTTAAGTGAAGTTATCCATATGGCTGATACCTACATCATCCAGGGATGCTTTACTCAATGTTTTACTTTTGGCACAGTGAGCTTCTACACATCTTGTTGGCCATACATACATTTTCTTTGTGGTGCATAGTCATTAGGAGTTGACAGTGCAGACTTCCCTTCAAGGTGTTCTAAAAGATGCATGTGTGATAAGATTTCCTGTGATACATACAGTAAGTACATAGCTCATTGAAAACATTGATGGAATGAGTTAAAGTCTTGAAAGTATGGATTCTAACTTATGTGACATACAAACCTCTCAAATGGGCAAGATAGCTCCTAATGTAAACCTCAGGTATAACACTGTCCCTCTTAACACCTCCAAAAAGTTGTCATTTCTGAGGATGGTGTGTTGAATTCCCCTTATAGATTACTAAGAAATCAATACAGTTATACAAGTTCCTGCCAAACATGTATAATACTGTACAATCATATATTTTATGTCAATGTCACAAATTAATGGTGCTATTAATGTAAAATTGTCTATGATTATTGATACTTTTGTCTAATGTTGTCCATGGGCCTGCTGCTTTGTGTCCCTGATTGGTTGAGATCTATGGTGACATTTCAGTCATATTCAACCAACTTATTTTGCACACCTTCATAATATGCACATACCCCTATTGTATATACCATCCTTGCTAAATGACATCTCCAGTGATCATGCCAGGATGTTTATGTCACAACCAGTCATCTCCATTGATATGTAACCTTGTATGATAGTCACATAATATATACTATAATGTGTGATGATATAAATAAAATACTCACACAGGAGGTGTAAACAGCAGTGCAAACTGTGCTATGCACATATGTGCTTAATATTATGCTATAGACTTGTCTTTGCAGTGTACGTATATTGACATGCCCTTATGTGGTGTACATTACCATATATCACATGTCCTCTTCCTTTTTTTCATTACAAACATTCATATCTGTGGCCCATTCCAATATGCACACTTTCGCAAATTAATGCATTTATAATGCATTCTATGTACCCTTGATAATCACCACACATCCTTTTTTACAGTATACCAGAAACATGTTGTAGTGTACAATACATTGAGTATACAATATCTCTTCTTTGGAGTATTTTAGCAATAGCTAGAAAAAAACTTTGCAAAAAACTGGAAAACAAAGAGTACTACCTCATTCAATAATGAATGTATCTGTTTAGCAAAATCAGTATGGAATAATGAAATACTATAAGAATGAGAACTAAAATTGTGACACATAAATTATTAACTTGGGAAAAAAATTACAAAGCTTACTAGAAATGTATTAGTTATATTAGAAATATTTTGAATTTTGTTCTAGACTTTGTAAATATTATGTACATAATTTCATGTGCTTGTTAATTAATTATTGTGTAAGTGATTATTCTTTTGTTTTAAAATCAAATAAAAAGTTAAAATAAAAACAATAAAATATCTTAGTAATTTAGTAGTAACTCAGTTGTTAAACATAGAGATGCCCCACTCACAAATCTGGATAAGCAGAGGGACAGCCAATTGTGTTTCATGTCCCAGAATCTCTGACATTACAAGGGCCCTAAAGAATGTTTCCCCAAGATAAAAATGACTACAACATGGTGGTGGTCCTTGTAGAAGTGAATTACCTAGGAAGCAAAACTATGAATAATATACAGACATATAACTTTCAGTGCAGGTGTAGGTAATACTCTGTACCTGGGAGGAATCTTTCTTCCCTTTACCATAAATAACACCTAGGTAAAAAGAAAAGAAAAGGTAATTGTCTTTAACAACTGGCTACATAAATGGTTCAGTATGTGTAAGAATGAGTGAGATGATTGATTATCCAACTTATTTCACAAGAGATGGCCTACACTTTTTTATCAAAGGATTTTTTATAATGCAAGCAGCTTTGCTTTCCCATAGTGCCTTTTTATAGACAGAATCATGTTAATTTGTACTCCAACATACTAAACTCATCACATCTCAACCTGGACTACATTTATTATTGATTTACTGATATCTGATTACCAGGAAAGTCTGACTAGGTAGAAGCCCATTTTCAGCCAAGGCCCAGGGAGTAAAGCTCCAAATTATTAAAAAAACATTTTAAGAACAAAAGTTTCACAATCTTCAAAAATAAAACAAAAACATATGCAGTTCAGATAATTATAACAAATTAGACATAATATAAAAACATTGGTTAAAAATCAATAAAAGGTATATGACAATCATGTAATATTAAGAGAAATGGTAGACAGTTTGCAGAGAAACTAAAGATAAGTTAGTCTAATACAAATAGGAATTGCAATATGAAGTTAGGAAAAAAAACAGGCTTATGGTATATTTAGAGAGAAAGACATGGAAAGAGAATTAAACAGCAGTAAAGAAGTAAGTGAAGAAGGGAGAGTACGGAGGTATTAGGAAGGAAAAGGTACTTGTTCACATTTAGGGATATAGTTTATCCTGGTCTTGAGGAAGAAGAGATCCAGATTTTAGCTAGCAAGTCTTTCAGTGTACTTCCAAAAGATAGGAGGGAGGCTATAGACCTGATGGATACAGGTAAGGAGTTCCAGGCCTTAGCAGCCTTGCACAAGTACAAACAATGCCCAGCAGATTTACTAGGTTTGTAGACAAATGGGAATTTTTGGTCAATGGATCACAATGACTGATTAGAAATGGGTCCCTGTCAGTTCATTGAAAAAGACCAGTTCATTGAACTGCAATTTCAGTGTAATTATGTTAAACTGTTCATAATGAGATTACAGTACAGTGAAGATCGATACATTTGCCCTTTCCCACTGTAGTGCAATCTTGGAGTTGGTATATATAATTAGCGGAGGGTGGGGAAGCATGAGGAGAATTCAATGAACGGCATTTCTGATTAAATCCCTTATGTCGAAGTGACGGTTTGCTGAAGTGATATAGACCTACTGGAAATATAGTTGTGTAGAATGTTTTTTAGTGGTGGACAAGCAGATGATGATGCATAATTTTATAGATGGCAAGAAGTTGTGTACGTGTTAGTTGATGTGACAGTTCTAACCAATTCAGGTTTTTCCAATTTCTGGCCAGGATGCAAGATTTCTTTAATAGGTGTCCAAAATTTCTTAGGGTTGTGTTTATTGTTATTCTAAAAGTTATCATAAGCTTTTTGTCTTCATTTATTTGCTTTTTAGTAGGATTGCAAAGCATTTTGAAGTTTTCAATATATTGAGGTGTTTTCTATTTTTGCCATTCTTTCCATGTTTTCTCTATCCTGCATTAGCATGCTACTATTTTTGCATAGCCAGATTGCATTATTTGTTTTCAGTCTCTTCCTTCAAGCAGGTGCAAGGCTATTTAGCATATTTAGCAACATTGCACTGCTTCATCTAAGAGAAAGATTTTTAGAATGATCCAATTAATAGATGATCGTATAGTAATGAGCATTTCTGAGTTAAACTTGGAAACTTTACATGTTGTTTTATAAATATGCTGTTTAACTGGATGTGTGAGATGTCTAGTTGTATAACAGTGTGGAAGTTATGTCTCCATATTTGTCTGGGAAACTATCACCTCCAGACAGATTCCTATAGACTTGCAAACAAAGCTCACAGAACTCCAGTTCACACCAGTTCATCATAAATAAGACAAACTACCAACTTATAGCCTGGTATAGAATACCTTCCATGATGCTCTGAGACAATCATACTAGACTTCTAAAAGTATTACCAGGCAATTAACAGGAACACCTATAATTCTAATGGAGAGCTTGTCCAGAGCTTCATGGACTTAATTAACAAATATTCCCAAGATCAGATACCCAACAAACTGACAGGGGACATATTCTAAATCTAGTCCTCACAAATATATCCTGTACGTGCAATATCCCCCTGGTCCCCCCTTCCCTAGTTAGTCATACCATAAACTTTCTTCAAACTCTTCAAAGCCCCTGAAACCAATGCCTCTGATTTTAACAATTTCAGATCAGCGAAGATCATATAATTATATCAATTACATGACAAAATCTTAAAATTTTCCTAAAACAGCATCAACTTCATAAAGGAGATCTGTGCTCACATAGAAAGTGCATAAATTAAAGTCTCAACCAGTGCAAAATATAATTGGAAATTCAGAAACAAACTACCACAGTGGTCAAGAAACTTAAATAAACTTTATGACAGTAAAACAAATCCTTAAATTCTTTAGTAGATTCAAACTCCTGTTACAAGGATAATATTTTAACTTCAACAATGAAGTGTTTTGTTTCTGTTAATGTCAGCACAAACATTGTACTGGATCACATTGCCATTGCATTAGTGTGGTTACAAATAATAGCTGTCTATGACATAGACCCCTGCTTAGCTATAGTACCATTTTAACAGTGGAATGTTTTATTTCCACTAATGAAAATATAACACATTTGAAAAGAATTACACAGATGAACAAATGCTGAGATAGGTTTTCTTTCTAACAGCATTGACTTTAGATTGGTAAAGACTGATAACTGGAATTTCAGAACCATTTTAAAATAAAACTGGTTAATAGTCCATCATTAAGAAACTACTGGAACTCATTGCAGTTGAAGCTACATCTGTATGATAAAGTGACTTGTCTGTATATGCCTAGTAATAACTTGAGCATCTAAATACTGTGTCATGCTCAGTAATTCTCATATGAAAGAACCCCATTCTCAAAGAAACTAAGTTTCTAGGGGGTGTTGGGCAACAAAATGTCATCAGTAATCCCATGTGTTGCATATATTTTTAAATTCAGTGCTGTAAAGTTTTTATCTTAACCAAGCAATGCCATTCCTCTTGATTGTAGATTCATAAATCCACACTATACAATACAAAGCAGTGGCAGCGCACCCATGATTGAAACTGCTGAGTTAGAAAGTGAGGTAATATATCAGTCAATGACTGTATAAAATGCTATTAAGAATCTGCAGAGAGATGTTTGTTGCAGTTTGTAAAAGATAAAATTCATTCCCCTTGTGTATCTTCTTACAGCAAATGAACATTGTGGTTCAAAGCAAAGCAAAATAAGCTTGCTGAAACAATCAATTAAATGAATATAACTGAAATAGAAAAAATGTACATTGCGTGATAAGAATGATGTCACTTTACATGTCAGAATCTAACCTTCATGGTAATACTAAGAAAAGTTATAACACTAGAGGTTTGGGGTTTGACATAATGGTTAATGCAACTGGACACGAAATACAAGATTTGATTCCCACCTTTAAGGGGAAATTGGCAAGGCTGAAAATGGCCTGCAGTGCAGCTAGCCTATTGCTTACCAATGAATCTAAAAGTCAAGGCTGCAAAAATGTTGTGCAGCAAAAAAAAACAGTCATACGAACGAAAATTTAATATTTACTGTAGGGAAATGCTGAGCACTTGTGTGTGTACACTTAATGCTAATCTGCCCTTCGATGAGTATTTTAAGTCGATGGAAAGTACAGAAAACAATGCTGCCATAGTTTAAGAAGAAAACTTGATTATTTAATACAGATGCTACAGAGTGATTTGAATAATTGAAGGGTTAACAGCATGAGAGACTCAAGATCTATTGTCTATTTGTGATGTGCGAATGTTTGGTGTGTTATAATGCTCGGTTTCAAAGCATTCAAGCATTTACTGTGTGGGACGATGACTCTTGTTGGCAGAGCACATCATATTTCATAATGAGATGGTGTGTTCTTTGGTAAATTTGAGCAGCATAATTCTTTGAAATTCTAAGTGACTCACTCTTCGCCATAGCAATTATTCTTGCAATTGTGCTTGCTAAAGCAAAACACTCAGTACATATTAAGGTTTGTTAAATCATCTCAAACAGTGTCACAGTAGAAAAAAGACTTATGTCTTACAGCTGCAGTTTTGAATAATTATCTTTCTGTTATTCTTCATGAAGATATTGCAAGTCTATGCATATAAGTAAGAAATATGTCTTTATCATGAGCACATACCATATATTTAAATATGCATGTTTGCATGTATGCGTGTGTGTGTGTGTGTGTGTGTGTGTGTGTGTGTGTGTGTGTGTGTGTGTGTGTGTGTGTGTGTACATGCATGTACTTATAATTTTGTAGGATGCATGGATCATGACAAAAAGAAAAACAGATAGCTTTGTAGTGGAAAGGAGCTTGCATTATTACAGAGCTCATGCTTTATGAGAATTTTTACTTGAGTGTTATTGTTGAAAATAATATCACAGAAAGAGCATGGAAGAAAAAAATCTAAAACTGTGAGCATTTTTCCAGGAGATAAATAGAGGTTTATTATCTTCAGGCATGCAATAGCTTTTCAGCACCAAGTGCTTATCTTGTTCGAAAGGCTTCTGTAGCCCACTTATTGTTCAAAAATAAATTGCATTTCCTTCTCACCACATCTCTTCCTCAGCAACAGCATTTAAAAAAATCTGTGTTTGTGATTCTATTCTAGAAAAAAAAATGAAAGTCCATCTTTAGCCTGGTAGGATAAAGAATCCCTGTCACTTCCTGCAGTTTCACACATTTATAAAATTACTGGTGTAGTCACTGACCAAAAATACTCGAGGGTTAAAAAGCACTGGATCAAAATCAAACCGCAACTTTGTAACCATTGCTTTATGCAGGATCATTTCTTTAGTTCCTTTTTTTCTCTTCCCACTGGCACCTGTGAATAGACATTAGTCATTTTTTGATTACAGCAGAGCCTCACAATGAAGTAAATGGTGTTAGACTTCAAGTTCTATAATAAATCATGTGCACTGTCAACTTATTTATCCTGCACAAAGAAGAGCACTTGGAAGTTACAGTATCTACATGGTGCAGATTGTGGTATCTCTTCCTGCCTCAGCATACTGCATTCATTTGAAATTCACATTCCTGTTGGCTGGCAAAGTCAGGCTGTCCCTTTGGGTATATGACTTGCTGTCACACGAATGCTGAATATGGATATTCTTACTTGCCATTTCACATTTTTTTGTGGGGAGTGGAGCTTTACTGAAGTTTATATTTTTACTTTCCCACAGTTTAATTCTTTAAAGTTTTCCGAATACATTTTGATTTTAAATAGAATAGCAGATGAGCAGATAAAGCGTGTTATCCCTAGTATTCCATATCAAAAGGCCCAACTTTACAGCTGTATAGGCAACCTTGTAAAAACAACTGAGATTTAACTCCCTCAAAATATTCATCCTTTGAAGTGGCATGTACTTGCAGTGTCAGTGAAATACGTTTATAGCGATACCTTTCCAGCTAGAAAAAGTCTTATCTTTCAATATTAAATCATGTCAGGGCATTCTTGTGAACCTATTTACAAAGTAAAATGCTACTATTTTAGGACTGTTAGTTGTGTTTGTGTGTGTGTGTGTGTGTGTGTGTGTGTGTGTGTGTGTGTGCACGCGCATGTGTGTGTGTGTGTGTGTGTGTGTGTGTGTGTGGTGTGTGCACGCCTGTGTGTGCGTGTGTGTGTGTGTATGTATGTATATATATATATATATATATATATATATATATATATATATATATATATATATATATATATATATATATATATATATCTATATATATATATACCAACTCCAAGATTAGACTACAGTGGAGGAAAAGGGCAAATTTCCTAATGTTGGGCAATTGCCTCCATTCCCTTTGTAAAACTTTGCTGATTTTCCCTTTCGCTTAATTGAAAATTCACTCTTTTCATCCAAACAGTGTTTTGTGAAAGTGAACGCTCAATTATCTACAGTAGACCCATTTATATGTATGTGTGTGTGTGTGTGTGTATGTGTGTGTGTGTGTGTATATATATATATATATATATATATATATATATATATATATATATAGCTTCTAAATTTTGAGTTTCAAAACTACTAATTTGTTAAGCTTGAAGTTTTGACAGTTCATACCATTTAAATGGAAATCGCTGTAAAGCACAGAATGGTATATTTAACATTTTCCTCATTGTAGTCAGAGTTGGTATATTTAATTAGCAGGGGGTGTGTGGGGTACACAAAAACATATTTTTTTGCTTTTATTTTTTTAAGTAACATTTCAGAGTTTCAAAACTTCTAGCTTATTTATTTATTTATTTGATATTTGTTGACCAAGTTAGTCCAACTGGGCCGGAGCCCTTTTTCAGTGTAGACCCGAGGAGAAAAGCTCCACATAGATATCTACATGACTAATGAAGTACAAATACATAATAGAATAGTTACTAAAATTAAAAACAAGAGTTTACAATAATAGACATAAAAATACAAATGAATAATAAGTACTTCAAAGTGGAATGCATAGTCAAACATTTACATACATCAGCAGAAATTACAGTCATCACCAGAATCAGCTAAAAAGCTGCAGTGATAGAACTAGTAAGGGTAGTATAGTAAAACACCAGTGGAGAAGAAGGGAAAAGAGGAGGTATGTATATAGAGGAAGAGTGAGAGGAAAGGAGGCAGACAGGAGTAAGGTCAGTCATGGGGTGATTGCACTGACATAGCCATATATTGCGTAAATGCTTTTTTACGGCATTTCTGAACTGGTGTTTAGGCTTAGTAGTTCGAATTTCCAAAGGAAGTTTATTCCAGCTCTCAGCTGGGGAATAGCTGTAAAGGTTTTTGGCAATTTTAATTTTTGGCTTGTATATAGTGAGATGATGTATTTCTGAGCTCCAAAGTGTTCTAAGTGGGGAGTAGGGGGATATGATAGAGGAAATGCTAAGACATAAAGAGAGCTGGTGCAGTATAGAATGAATTATCTAAAGCTGAGGGCGGAAAAGGTTATTCGGAAACTCTAACCAGTTTAATTTCCTGAGTGTAACCACTGATGGAAATGGTAAGGGAGTTCAGCAGCAAATTTGGCCACCTTATTGTAAGTGGACTCTAGTTTAGAAAGAAGTGTGATTTGTAAGTTGGTAAAAATTTGAGAGCCATAGAGGAGGGTTGGAAGTAGGTAGGCATGGGCTAGGGCCAACTTGGCTTTACTGGATAAGACATTTTTATTTCTATAGAGGAGTCCAAGTTTTTGGTGGGTTTTCTTAATGTTACTAAGGACATGTAGGTCAAATTTCAGCTGATCGTCAATAATAACCCCAAGATGTTTGATGTGAGTTTCTACTGCGATAGATGTATTGCTAAGGGAAGAGATATAGAAAGAGGGTTTAAGATGATGCATAGTTTTAGGGACAAAGAGAAAAAGTTTATCCTTCTTATGGTTTAGAATTAGGTGGTTCTGTTTAAGCCAGTTTTCGATAGACAAGTAGGAGTTTTGAGTTGAAGCATGTAGTTCAGAGAGGGTATTTTCTAAGGTGGTAACTGTGGAGTCATCAGCGTATTGTACCAGTGATGACAAACATGTGGAGGTAGATAGTTGATTGTTGAAAATATTAAAAAGTAGTAGGCCAAGAATGGGGAACCCCCATATTTATAGGAAGTTCTGGAGAGATAACAGAGAGCCATTTAACAGATTGGAAGTGATTACTAAGGTAGCTATAGAAACAGGAGATAGTAGAGGTAGATAGGTTTAGTTCAGAAAGTTTATTTAAAATGAAGGGATGAGAGACAGTGTAAAAAGCCTTAGAGGGTTCACGAAAAAGGCAAGAGATTAATGTATTCTGCTCTCTGGCTTGTGAGATGATGTTAATGAAGGAAATGAGGGCGGTAGAGGTGCCATGTCCTGGACAAAAGCCATGTTGGGTGGGGGTAATTACGTTTTCTTGTATGAGGTGTCATATGATTTGTTTGTTGTACACATTTTTCCAAGATTTTAGAGAGAGGTGGAAGAATTGCAATGGGCCTAGAGTTGGAGAGTTCATTACAGTTACCACCTTTATGTATGGGTAGGGTATAGACTTTTTTCCATATAGTAGGGACTTTAGATTCAGAAATGGACCAGTTAATGAGAATACATATAGAAAGAGCAAGAGACTTAGCTGCTTTCTGGCAAAAGAGAGGAGGGAGACCATCTGTAGAGGGGGAGCAGGGCTTGAGTTTAAGAAGGAGGGATTTGATGCTTTTAGTAGACACAGTATTAAGGGAGAAGGTCAAGGAAGTGTTGGAGGGTTTAAGAGGGTTGTTGGGCAAGGTTGCGTTGATGTCTATATAGTTTCAGGTGAGAAGGGAGTTTAGTTTTAGTCAAGCGCATCCAGATTTTATCCCTCTGAGCCATTAGAGAGCTAGTGAAGTTTGGTAACCAGGGGAATATAATTGCTTTTATTCTAACATTACGAATAGGAGCTAGGGAATTAAGTATGTTAGGGAATATGTTGTTAAATTCCAACAGAGCTACATCAAGGAGTAGCAGTCTGAGGAATGACTAGTTGATCCCTGAAAGATGGTTATTTAATTTGTTGGAATCAAAGTCTGTTATTCTGTGACATGCTTTGACCATATGTGGCCTACACATGTGAGGAGTAAAACAGAGAACTGACATTGGGCAATGATTACTGAGAGTATCAGGAAGAGTGTCTGGGAAGTGATATTTTTAATCCAATCAAGGATGGAGAAATGATTAGATTTGGTAATATAAGTAGGTGTGGATATTAGTCTCAACCATAAGGAATCTGAAGTTTTGAAACTTCAAAATTTAGAAGTAGACCCATATATATGTATATATATATACATATATATATATATATATATATATATATATATATATATATATATATATATAAAAGGATAGGGTTCTATTGCAAATTATCGAAAGGGAAAGGAACCACTTGGCCACCATGGTGAACTCTGCCTTTCCTCAATTGCAGTGCAATTTTGGAGTTGGTATATTTAGTAAGTGGGCTGGGAGTGGTGAAGTCCCCTGCTTGGAGAGTTTTCTGTTTTTCTGTTTGTTGTTTTGCCTTGGTGGTCGAGTGGATCCTTTCCTAGAGTTTCCCTTTTATATTTCTGTGAGTTCAATATAATGAGATTCGAAGAAGTAGAGGTGATGAAATGGGATTTAATAAAGTAAATCTTCAATAATTTGGCTTAAATCCATGGATAGATATGGATAGACAGTGAAAAATAGAGAAATAGATATACACCTAACAGAGAGAGAGAAGGAGCGGGAGATAGGAAGAGTGAATGGATAATCATTTTTTTTTTTAATTTCTGAAATTAAAGTCTTTAGAATCATTGCTTAATATTTAGGCAAAGGCAGGTTTAGTCTCTCAGTTACTGAGGGTATTAAAATTCCTTTAACTAGGAATTTTATATGTTTTGTTCTACTAAACTGTTTTACATAGAATATCTTTCTGACCTTCACTACAGGAAAATGGTAAGCTGGCTTGATAACCTCTGTGGACAATCACCTTCAAAAATATACTGGCACTGTGAAGTCCACTACATAAGTTAATTATTTATTTATGTGCTGTTTTGTTTTGTTAGCTAGTTAGGTAGTTAATTAATGAGTTATTTAACATTTTTTGGACTCTGATACTCCTACTGTGCACATGCCATTCTCAGAGGACAATCATGGATGAAAAAAAATTAAACGTAAAAACAATTTAATAGTTTTGAGTGGGATATATTCTATATTCAAGTTACAATTAAAGTAGAGTAAAATATAAACATAATGCATGCTATGAATGCAAAAAGCATTTAATTGTTTCTTACACTAATATTGACTTTGCTATTACTATAATAGCAGGAGTACATTGCATTACAATTCACATTCTAAGGGCAGTCAGCTAAATGAAAAACTACAGTCATTGCATGGACAGATATGAATCATAGAATACTAAACTAATAACAGGAGATGAATGTATTTATGTGTTTGATGGGGGTGACTGAGGGCTGCAACTCTCTGTAGCACAAAAATGGAACTATATTTATATCTAAATATGATGTGTTGAACAACAACCTTCTGAGTGAACTGTCCTGCTCGCCTCGTATACTCTTTGAAGTCCTGTTGCATTTTAGACATTATGCATTCCTTCATCCATCCATCATTCCACTCAAGCCAAATATTAAGCAGTTATGTCACTATTATTACCAGTGTCACCAGTAATATCAACATGGGAAAAGGCACCACTTTACAAGAAATACAGAAAAGTGAAATGCAAAAATATTCTAAATACACTGACATGCTCTAGTCTGCTGCATGCCTTAATAATAATAACCACTGAAATAAATCAGCTCAGGCTGCTTTCTATGATTAGCCCTTGAAGTTCTTTACATATTGCTTGATAATGGCTTAGGTTTTAGCTTGACAATACTTATTACTTTACTTATTAACATAAGCATTGCAATTTAATTTTTTAGGGTGATGTATGTCAATGAATTGATGACAGTGTTCAAATTCATTTTAATACAAATGAAGCAGGCAAAATATTTAATGTGATTATGCTACATGTTTGCATTCAGATAACCAAACATGTAAGTCTTTTTCTGACAGAGCTAAATATAGTGCTAATAAATACATATTTTACAGCTGTAGATAAAATTATGCCTTCCTGTTGAACTGATTTTGTATTGATATAGATATGTTTTTATTTATTCAGGGTTAACAAAGTAGGTGAACTGATTGAAAAATGTATCTTCTCAGACAGCCATACCAATTTGAAAACTTCCAGGAAAAAAGTTTCTGAGTAAATACAATCGCACACACACACACACACACACACACACACACACACACACAAGCAAAAAACATACTCTGTGATAAAATAACTAAGTATGATAGTGTAGAATAATAGAGAAGATGTACATGACAAGTTAGAGATATGTTATTAAAGCAATTAAATGTTTTTTTATTAATGATAACTTCAATTTATCACAGCAAGTCAACAACTGATAAAGCAAGAATGGCATCAGGTAACGTAATAAGTGAAAAAAGGACAAGGTAAGATAGGACAGGATGTTTTTGTCATGTCTCATCGAGTTGCATTCAGTAAATGCTTCAACTGGGTGAAACAAACCATTCAAAGCTTCAACTACATGGAAGGAAATTAAAAATAAATATTTGTTGCAGTGAGCAAGCTCCATGGCATTGAATTACTGCCCATTTCCTTTAGCTATATTACTTTATGTCTGCACAACTATGGAGAAATGTAAAAAGCCTCAAAACCTTGAAAGAAGTGCTGTGACCCTTCCAGAAGCTATGCTGGCTGATATTATTTTCTTTACCTGATCTGCTTTCATTCCTTACTTCAGCATGTAAGTCTTTGCTCCTCCTTGCAATGCATCCTGAAATATTCATCCTTTCAACCTCAGCTTTTTGAATACTTGTTAACAGTAGAATCTTCCTTACATTTCTGCATCATCCATTATGCTACACTTTAGTGATACCTTCACTTTAACACAGCCATTAAAACCATTCACAGTCCATCCTCTTCATTTTCTCCACTATCTGGTCTACTATTTTCATAAAACCCTTCTGTCTTTATCTTTGCATTTCATCCTTCTACCTGATGTACTTGATCTGAAATCACATTTTCCAATTAAATCATGCTCTTTCTTGTACCCAGCTGCTTAAACAAACCATCAAAAAACTTACAGACCTCATTTACCTCTTATACTTATCTCTTCTGACATGTTATAATACCTCTCTAACCTATGCTGTTCTCCATATATATCACATCACTCACATCTATTTAATTTCTTTTCCTTTCAGCCTTCTTCTGTTTAATTCCCTACTCCTATTCATCCTGTGTGGCTCAGGTTGTACTTCGACAATGCAAAATCTTCTCATTTTTTCCTCAGGGCATTCGTCTGTACTTTCCTATGCAAGAAGGAAAGCATTTTGAAGAAACCCTCTTCAATTGCATTTACTTTGGATTTGACATCATTACTCTACAATATAAATGTCATTCTTCCTTCATGAGTCCCCACCTTTGATAACTTCCAGCATTACTGCCACTAATTCCTTTTATATCCCCTCTCACAGGATCTGTTTCTACCCCTGGATAACAAAATGTTCTAAAATTTGTTGTACTGCTCACTTTCAATTTGAGCTCATGTATTTGTCATATCTTCTCATTCCAGTGTCTGTACCATTCTAGCCTTCTTTATTAGAAACAATGCCCTTCTGAAATCAATGTCACAGGTTCAAGGGTAAGTACTAAGCTAACTGGCCTTGTGGGCCATTTTAAGCCTAGCCACTTTCCCTTTCTCTGCTCAAATTAAACAATCCCATTTGTTTAGAGATTTGCCTTACAGATCCATGATCGATGATTAAATATAATCGCTAATGAGAATAACTGGGATCATAGCATAGATGATTACATGGGACCTGTGCACAAGAAAAGTGTTTAAGAGCTGCCTCTGCCTATTAGTAGTAGAGAGGCAGTCTTGGGTAAAATTTCTCTTTCCCATCCATAAATCCAAGTTGTGCTTGAATATAGGCAGGGATTAACTTAGCTTTATGTGGATGGGGAGTCAGTTCCAGAGCAGCACTATTCTCTGCAAGATATATCTGTCCCTCCAAACCATTCTATTGATGTTGCAGCAGAGGCTTAGATCCTTAGACTATTTATGATGTAATTCATCTTGCTGATGTGCAGTAAGTTCATCAATACTGGGTCAGAGGTTACCTTATGTGGCAGACACAGGTCACCTATAAGCAGTCTATTGGATACCATGTATAGTGGCAGGACTTTGAATCAGTCCATGTATGACATGTTATTTTGGCTCTTCCTTCTTTTCTATGGGAATTGCAGTTGTTGCATGTGCCTGAGTATGCCAAGAGGGCATTGTATTCAATGATTGGGTTAATAATGGCTGAGTAAAGCGGGACAATGAAATCCCTAGATCTAGACTCAGTCCTGTTGTTTAACAGCTATGCAATATAGAAGGACTTTCTAGCAAAAAATGGATATATGTTCGTCAAAAGTTAGGTCACTGACCACATAAGTTCCCAAATCCCAAACAACAGGGCCATCTCTTATAGGTAAATTGTCAATGTGTTAGCTCTCTGGGATGGATAATTTCTCAAAGCATACAATAATGCATGTTTTGGCATTTAGTTTTAGTCCATGATTTTGAAACATTTTTTTTTTTATTTTGGACAAACCTTCTTGTAGAATGACTAAGTCATTTGGCAATTCAGTGATTGCTCCTAGCTTGCAGTCATTAGCAAACATAATCCGACAGAGCTCATTGGTATTAGTTTTTACTTCAGAAAAGTATATGGCAGCACAAAAATCTGAGCACCTCCACTAGTGAGTGAGTGATCTCTTTATGGAGATAACTTCCCCTGTTTTGATTTCCTGCATCCTATTTGTGAGCCAGCTGTCAATCAAATGGGTGACATTGGGTTTATTCCCAGTTTATTTAGCTTTTCTACTATGCCTGAGTGGGAATTGTGTCAAAAGCTTTGGTCTCTAGACTTAGCCATCTCCTTCAGATCCACAGGCACCTCTGTCTCACATCTTTCCTTAAATTTTCCATGTCCATCTCCCTTTTATATCTCATCCTGAACTATACATGTTAATTTCTCCTCTGCTGATCTATACAGGCTATACAATAATCTTATTCCTGCATGTGTCCATTTAGCGGTCAAGCTAAGCCAAGCCCACTACATAGATATTCAGGCCTACATCATTCTTCTCATTGCTGCAAGCAGGACAAACACCTCCACCTCACTCACCTTTCTTTACCATTTAAACCACGCATTCTTCATTCTGAGCAAATTTTAGGGAGGGAAAAAAAACACACACACAGCAAAAGTGCTGGCATTTCAACACCAGTATATAATAGGGAGATATTTAAAGTTACGTGAATAGTTAATGAGGCAAGAAAAGGAGAAAGGATGACCAGAACATTCTACACAGTTATCTATTATAAATAACATTTAAACATTCTATTACTGCTACAAGAATCCGATTATGTTTGTAACATAAAGTTTTGGGTCATTCATTTTTCATGTCCTTGTCTGTATTTTGCTTGCCTTTTTTGAGGTACTGCTTTGCACAGAGCCTAAGCAACACAAGGCATTTAAAGCATTATTTTACCACATTCGCTTATCTCCCTTGTCATTCATTTATTTTCTTTCAGGGATACTCATAAATCATGTATAACTCTTCATTTAAATTCTAGACTCTGTTGGAATTTGTTCTGTTTTCATTTCTCCCCAGCAGCAGAATATACCTTTCGATAGTGGCTTGCCTATTGAGCTCATCTCCTTTTCTCCCTACACTCCTTTTACTTATTTGTTTGTTTGTTTGCTTGTTGTATGTTTGCTTATTTTTCTTTGTTTGTTTGTTTTTCTTTGCTGTTTTTGTTTGTTTTGTTTACTGGGAGAATGCAGCTAGGAACAAGGTCCCATTTCAGTGAAGGCTTGGGAAGAAAAGCTACAAATACATAAAGTTAAAGAACAATACATTCTCACACTCAGTGCAAATACTGAAAAAAATATGTGTACAAGATAGTAATACACACAACATAATACAGCTGTACTTAATAGTAAGACAAAACAATACAGAAGGGCTTATGAATACACTTACATCAATCTTTCGAATAGTACATTGTAGGAGTGTTTCAACAATGCTAAGTTTCAGTACTGAGGCAGTTCAACAGAATACTAAGTGCAACACGTTTTATTGAGATAGGTGGTAGATTTAGAGAGTATATAGAAAAAAAGTAAAATAGATGTCAAGGGCTAGTAATATTTTATATACAGCAAGGAGTAAGCTCATTTATAGAAACAATACAGTATAATACAGCAACAAATGGCTTTAACTGGTGAAAATGCCAACTACAGTTTGCATATTTATTTATTATTAATGATATCATGGAATGTAACAGCCCACAAAAGTCAACTTCTGCTGCCTTGATATGTCTTGGGGATACACTCCAGCATGACCATGTCACAGCTTCCAGAATGGTTTTGTTTGTTTGTTTATTCATTTATATATATTTGTTTACTAGGGTAGTGCACTGATGTCAATGGACCATTTGCAGGCAGAGTCAGGGTGAATAGGATCACATAAGAAATGAAAATATATTTTTTATATATATATATATATATATATATATATATATATATATATATATATATATATATATATATATTTATTGTTAGTTATATAAGAAACATACACATATTTACAGATTTAAGAATATGCTACATAATGTGCAGAAGCAGCCTTAGGTCAACTGGTGCCCTAGGCAAAAGGGCTCCACGGTGCACCCCCACCATACCATCCGGTGCCCCCATCCTGGTCTACCTACATCAAACAAATACTGGAAAAGTGCCCCTACTAGAGCAGCACCCTAGGCAGCCACCTAGTTGGCCTATGCCTAAGGCCGGCTATGATAATGTGTTGCTATTCAACATATTAGAAGTGAAACAGGCTGGGATGTTGCAGGATACTGGGACAGTGCTGACTACTGGTGTTTGAGAAACAGAATCATACAAACACAAAGGTTTCATATTGGCGAGGAACTGACTAAGCAGACAAAATAGCTCACTGGCCAATCACAAAACATGCTTGAGGGTTTTCTCTGTGATTTCCAAGCTCTGAGCAGATCAGGTTATTCTCAATTGCCATACAAGTGCAGTCGTAAACTTTCTTAATGTAGAACCACAAAAGACTAAGCGTAAAGAACTAAAACTATAGAACAAGCGAAAAATTAACCAGCAAACACTTCCCTGATAAAAACAATGACTACAGTGCAGAAAGCCAAGATCTGGTTAAGATCAGTGAAATAAAATGGCACTTTACAATGATAAAAGTGCAGAGCTAAAGAAATGGTTCAGAATATAGCAGCAGCACACTTTAATATCTAAGAAAAGTGCAAAATATCAATCCACAGGGCTTATCAGTGGTAGGATGGCACCGAGTTGAAGCAAAATACTTTGCAGTTAATGATCACAACTTTATACAGGCAGAGAAATGGACTAAGCAGGCACAGTAGCCCACTGACCAATTACAAAAAAAAAAAAATTAACAAGCTCAGAAGGTATTAACTTAAGTCACTTAAATAAGTGATATTAAAATGAGTTGGGGTGCTTCAATCTGTACAAAACTGGCACAGGGAGAAACACATTACCAGTCTGGAGATTTAGCCCTCTACACTAACTCTTTCCTTTCTAAACTATAATAAGTATGAAATTTTTCACAGCTGGCATTATTGACTGACTGAATAGTCCACAGCTTATGATGAATAGATCAATGTTGAAATCAGGAAAGATTAACAAGATAGCACTGTATCTGTGTGGGGTGGGCTGCCGTATCTCTAAAATGACATTCTGAAGACAAAGCTAGGTGGAACACAAGAAGACACCAGGGATACTTTTTTAAAAATTGCTCAAGGCCACTTAAGTTATCAGAGGGACAGGTCTAGTATCATGATACAGTTTCAGAACAAAAAAAAGAATGAAGCTATAATGTATATCATCAATGACTGTAATCATCTGCGATTTATGAGAGGCAGGGTCAGAATATATGGTAGAATTCAGAGAAATTGGGCTAGGTAAGAGGTATGTTGCTGTCTACGTGTGCGTTTGTGTGTGTGTGTGTGTGTGTGTGTGTGTGTGTGTGTGTGTGTGTGTGTGTGTGTGTGTGTGTGTGTGTGTGTGTGTGTGTGTGTGTGTGTGTGTGTGTGTGTGTGTGTGTGTGTATTTGAATGTGTGTATTTGTGTGTAGGAGAGTGACTAAGGTGAACTGGTGCCTGTGCAAGCATAATGCATGGGACCCCATAGGTGCTTACCTCAGGAAAGTGCCAATTAGCACTCATAGTAATTATGTGTGATTCTGACACACTCAAAGTAACTGACAATGAGGTCCTTCCTCGCTGTGGCTAACATGTCCCTGAATTGCACCTCTCATGATCATGTAAACACCCCAGCTCTTGTTGTTTGCTTTAGGATGTCTTTTCATATTTAAAGAGATGCACTCAAGGCATATATGAAAATTTAAGGCACTTGCTGTATGCACTGAAAAAAAAAAAGGCTGTTTTAAACACAAGCAATGCAATTTCATAAATGGAAATGTTATTCATATGAAGCAGTAAGGTCACAAATGTCTGATTTTAGCATATTCTAAGCTGATGGATAGAAATAAAAATAAACAGTAAATGTAAAATTATATATGTATTGGCAGGAAGGAATTGCTTGAAAGTTTATTAGCTAATGAGGCACTTCCTAAAAGTATGCAACTTAACCCTTTAACTAAGAGTGTGCAGGTGTCTGTGCACATGCAAAATTTGTCATAATCTTAACAGAGTGCTTTAGGTGTGGGAGGAAAGGACACATTTCCAAGCATTGTTTAACTACAAATAGGAACATTGTACCCAAAGAAACTGTGACAATGTGATATTCAGTCAACATTTGTCAATAAAAATGTAATTGCTAAGCCAAACCAAAATGTGATTTTCAACCAGCCTGATGATGAGTAAAGAATACTGATGGCATGTGTAAAAATACTTGCATGTATGGTATTGGTGGGCCAGCAGGAAATTAAGTTCCTACTGGATTCTAGGAACATGGTCACACTTATGAAGGAATACAGTCTCTGTATGATGGCAAGACGAAAGTGTAAACAAAATGTGTTCATGGAGACTGGAAAAATTATCTTATAACACACCCAACATTCCGATGTTGCTGGGTACTTTACCCTGTACTTTGGCTCATAATATATCAGTTATTCAATGTTTTTCTGAGATTAAGGCCCAGTTTGATACACTTATGCTAGAATATAACCCCAGTAGAACGTAGAGGAAAGAATATACTGTTCTGATTATGGAGGCAGCAGCAACCTGACACAATGCTAAAAATATGCAGTCCTGATAAAGGAAAAAAATAGAAGGAGAAACATCAAAAGGAAATATAATCTGGCTTAGGATGGATGGGATAGAAGAAATGTTTTTTTTTCTCCCAACAAACATTTTTATTAAATTATCACATATGACATAGGCAATCTTACATTTATATAAATGAAAAACAAACAAAATGACACCACTTTAGTTGAAAACATCATACATCATAGACACCAGTGAAACAACTGCAGCTGCAAACATTGTGCATCACTTATAATCTATCCAGTCATTGTCATTTAAGCATTACATGGCTCATTCAGGTCCTGTGTTTTAACCCTCGTTCCTTCTTTGCATATATTGTTCCCACAATTCCCATTTTTTCCTATGTACTTTGCTCCTTCCCTTTTCTAAAAATCCCAGTTCCAGTTGTTTTATCACTGTTACTACATTCACTACTTCTAGTAAAGTTGGTCTAGACTTTGATTTTCATTTTCTAGTAATTGCTTTTTGGCAGGCACCATAATTAGACTCAGCAAAGCTTTACTATGTCTAGGCAATTCCCATTCTCTATCATAGCTCAAAAAAACATCTCCGCAGTCAATCCTATCTGATCACCTAGCATCTCTGACACAGTGGTCTGCAGGGAATCCCTTAAGTCTGCCAGTTCATTACACTCCCAAAAAATATGTTCACAGCCACCTCTTTGTTGCCCTTCACACCTCCAGCATTTGCTATCCACGAAGTAAAATGCTTTGGAGTCTACTTGGGGTGCAAAAATACCCATATAAACACTTCCAGGCAAAGATCCTAAATCTTCCAAACTTTGCTGCATATTTGGGAGATATACAAATACCCCCCATTGTCTCTTTGTCAATTGCTTATCTAATCTCTCTTTCCAATCCTTTCTAAGCTCCTCTGATAGATTCTTATAATTATCATGCATTATTTTATATGCTTTACTAATTATTCCTTTTTTAATGTCGCTTCTGTTCCACAGAGTGGAAGTAATTCATATTTTACCCATGGTGAGAATGACTGGTCATAAGGTTGCATCCTGAGTGACCAAAATAGAGCCCCCTTCACTATTGTGGGTAAAATATGAATTGCCAACAGCCATAACATGGATTAGTATTTTTATGCAATGTCATCATTAAAAAAAAATTACATTTTTTTTTTATTCTGTTGTTTAATGATAACTCCAT
Source organism: Protopterus annectens (assembly GCF_019279795.1). Taxonomy (NCBI): domain Eukaryota; kingdom Metazoa; phylum Chordata; order Ceratodontiformes; family Protopteridae; genus Protopterus; species Protopterus annectens. The sequence continues at coordinate 1,675,191,999 of NC_056733.1, forward strand.
TCCATGTTCATCTTTCTGCTCTTATATGAGGCATCAAGGGTAGATCTAACCCCTGCACTTTTGAGTCATCAGGGATGGAATTGAAATGTAGTACTCCACAACACCTTAAAATCTTGAATGTGCCAAGCTTATAGCAGTTTAGTTGCTGCCAGTGTAAAGTGGAGTAAGCGTGGGATGGGTTTTGTTTAAAAAAAAGTGCAAATACAAGAGTATAAAATAAATTTTTTTTTAAAGGGAAAAAAGTCTTAATGACTTTTGCCATTTAACAGTGAGAAAAATGGTGGAAATAATTTTTGATGTTTTAAACAAAAATCAACTGCACTGATTTTTGTTTCACTGTGGCTATTGAACTTGGTGTGGGATATTGTATTTTACTTTCAGCTTTTGTATTGTAGTCCACTTCTCTGAGTGGCAAAACTTTCCTGTTGTATAATGCACTGTAAAATTAGATAGGTTGTGGGTTTAAATTACTTTTGTATGCATCATTTTCTAACAGTCCTATTAGTTAAACTGTCTCACTGTACCATAACAGTCAGTTTATTGCTCCATTTTCGTGGGTGGCAAAAGCCAGGGTGCCTTTTTGGCTATGCTTGTATAGGCCCTAGGGCTGATAGCCTAGTACCTACCTATGAACCTATGAACCTATGAACCAGTCTATTACAAACTCAACCAGTGCTGGTCTTTCATTTAGACCCGCTATTTCTTTATTTTTGCCTATTCTCTGATCTCAATCCTTGATAGGGAAGGCAATCTCAAACCTGCAGTCCAAATAAATTCTTGGCCTCTTCTCATTCTATTACTTTTCCCTTTCTAGTTATTTAATCCCAATACCTTGGTTACTTTGCCAGTTTTCTCCAATAAATTCCAGCCCTGTCTTGCCTATTATCTGTTTTCCCCTAACCACAGTCATCCCTATCAGCAGAATCACTTTTCACCATTATTGTGATGGTTTAGTTCAACTATTTTATGAATATAATACTCTGCATGATTTTTGTTGTTCTCCTTAAACGTCTGCATCCAACATCCCAGTCTCTCCTTATTTCTTGAGATTCCTCCCTGTATCATCATTATTTCTTTCCACTTTGAATAATAATTTTCTGCTAGTGATAAGAGCCTTAACTGTGTTGCTCTAAAATACCCCCTCAAATTGGGTAATCCTAGTCCGCCTTGTTCTATTGGAAGTATCAACTTATCCCAGTTGACACTTGCTGTCTTCCCTTCCCATATAAAATCCTTCAACTCTTTTTTAATTGTTATCCACAGCATTTCCTCTGGTTGATAAAAATATGCCTGACCTGTGTATAAGACTAAAGGGACTAAAAACATTTTAATGGCTTGTATCTTAGTATCCATATCCATATAACAAAGGTTCCAGTTTCTCAATTTTAGTATTATCTTCTGTTTAGTCTCTTCCCACATATCCACATAGCTGTCACAACAAAGTCATTTCTAATCCATAGTCCTATCATGTCCCCATAAATATGGATATTATTGGATGAATTCATGTGTGGGTACATAATTTACCACTACTGCCTTTGTTTTAGCTTCCTTAATTTTGTATCCCAAGAAGATATGAAACTGTTTTAGAAATGTTCTACAACACCATAATGTCTCTTTCTGGTTTTGTCATGTATAAAATAATATTGTTTGAAAATACAGACAGCTGTTCCTGACTACCATACCAATTATATCCTTGAATTTCTAAGTCCCTTATTTTCTTTGCCAATGGTTCTAAATATAATGCAAACAACAAAGGGGAAAGTCAATGGACAATCCTGCCTGGTTCCTCTACTCAAGCAGAAGTTATCAGGGAGGACCCCACCCACTTTAATTTTCATCTCCAATCCCTCATATATACTTCAAATCAACCTTAGAATTGTATCAGGGAAAGCAAATGCCTCCATTGCCCTGCTCATGAAGTCCCAGTCTACTCTGTCAAATGTTTTCTCTGCATAAAGACCCACCAACAAAAGTGGTATTTTCTTACATTCTGCTTTCCTCTGGATCATCAATTTTTTGTTAATATTGTCAAATATTTGCCCACAGCACAAAACAACACTAGCAATTTTGGTAGCACTTTTACCATTCTTTTTAACCATTATAGACATAAACACTTTATAATCATGGTTTAGTATGAAATGGGCCTGTATGAAGGTGGATCTGATGGATCTTTACCCTCTTTTTGTATTACCGTTACCACCACCTTCATCCAGGATGTTGGTATTTCTCCTCTTAAAATACTATTAAACAAAACCTTCCAGACCTTTATCAGTTTTTTCCCTCCTAGCTTCCAAACTTCCACAGAAATAACATCTATTCCTGAGGCATTCCTGTAGATTGGTTATACATAGCCATTTTTATCTCATCTCTTCCTATCCTAACTCTTAGTAACTGAGCCTCATCTGCCTCTATCCTCAACATATTTAATTCTCCCATAAACATTTCCATTTGAACCTTTTCTTGATTTCCATATTTCTCTGCTTTATGCAAACTTTCATAAAATTTCCAAAATATTTCTAATACTTCTACAGGATCTCTTGCTATCTTCCTTGTTGTAGGCTCCGTAAGCTTGGTGACAGCCCTTTCCACTTTTTTTTTTTGCCTGAGCTGTTGTTCTAGAAATGTTTGTGCTCTAGAATTATTATCAAAAAACAGTTAACTGCAGTCTTTCTAAAATCATGCATATTATCAAAGTACTCCCTTATTTTCTGTTTAGCATTCTGCAGTTGCACCTTTACTTGTTCTGAGAGATTCCCACTATTTTGCATACTTTTACATTTGTCAGTCCCTCTATATAATTCTTGTTACTTCTTAACCATATCTCCCTTTCTTTAATTTCCACCTTCCCCACTTTAATTTTATCCCACTCCCTAGTAATATTTTCAGAAGAAAATTATATCTTCTCTAGTAGCTCCTGAATTAATTCCAAAACCCATACCTTAAATTTCTCTCTTTTCAACCAATAGGTGGGAAAGTGCCAGTGTCTCATTTTTATTTCATTACCTTGCATTTTTATTTGAGTTATTATTGGCGCATGATCTGAGACAGTAACTGGGTGCATTTCAAGACATTCAATTAAATGCACATGTTCCTGTGTGATATAAAATCTGTCTAGCCTAGCCCAGTTTTTGTATCTCAGTGAATAATATGTAAATTCACTCCAAACTCTTAGTACTGAATTCACTTCTTCCATGCCAAACATTTTCATAAATTTCTTCAAAAATCTACCCTTGTTATATTTTCTCTTCTAGGCCCCCAGATACATCTTCATTGTTGCAAACCAAATTTCTGCCTCTACCTATAAGTAATATTCATTGCTGAAACCTGATTATTTCTCCCAGAATTTTCTTAAGCTCCGTTATAGCAGTTTTAAGTGGAATGTAAACGCATGCCAGTGTAATCCTCTTCCCTAGCCAGTAGCCCCTTAGTACCATGTATCTTCCATTATTATACTTTTTCCTCTTCTATCACTATTGGATCAATTAATGTAAGTACTCCTTTTTCCTTTGCTCCAGATATTCTGCTGAATAACCATCCTGAAAACCTTACTTTATGAAATTCCCATGTTCAGTTCTTTCCAGGTATGTGTCCTGTCGCATAGCTACTTGCACTCTGCATTTTTAATATAGTTCACTACTCTTTTTTTATATTTATCTGTAAGACCATTCAGATTGAAAGACATTACAGAAAGCATCATTTTCTTATATAGTTATTATTACCACCTTTTATGTATAACTGCTTTTCTGTTAAATGTCTATCTCTAACTTTTTATGTTACATGCATATACTGTTTGGCAGGTTGGTCTTTTATACAGTTGTTTCTTGTCATATTCATTTACACCTATGCCACATCTTGCATAGCTTTTTGTTTTATTGAAAGCCATGAAAAGGAACAATCAACCCCCAAACCCCCTTAAAATCCATTAATTAGTAATAACACATACAACTATGCACATCTTCAAATGTTGAAGTTTTTGCTTCCTAATAAGTACAAATGTTCTAAGTTGATAGCCAGACAGACAGATAAAGTTAACCAAAAAGAAAGGTTAGTCATGCTAAGATGCATTGTACAACCTGTCCTTTTAGTAAGTGCTATTTGATTTGTCTTTACAGCTCACCCAGTTGAGGAAACACTTGAATGCTTTCAGTAAAATCTTTCTCCAAGCTACTTCTCTTTATCAAATTGTCTTCTAGTACAATGCAAACCAGATGCAAAACTGCTAAGGGTACCATGTTTACCAGAAAAAAGCCTTATAATATTCAAATCTTTTTCATTTACATGCTTTGTAATAAATTTGTTACTGGATAATGCCTAGGGTCTTAACCCAGTCATTCCCCTATGCAAGCATGGGAAAAAGCACACTGATCTTTTGTCACAATCCTTTAACCAGATCCTTCCTCACTTCCCCCTTCCTCTTATTTTTTGTTGAAGTATGTACATTTCTTAAAACTGAATAAAGAAAAAGAGAGAAGGGAGGAAAAAAAAAAACAAAGCACCTGTTTATATTAGTATCCCCACTGCATTAAAAAAATGAGAAAACTTTACTTCGTCTAATTGGTTTTGTAATTAACTTTAAAGCTCTCACAGCTGGGAAAATCCCTGATTGTTTTTTGGACATATGGCATTATTTCTTAGCCAATTACTGCTTTCTTTTTTTTTCTTTTCCCTCATCCAGTCTGCTACCACCAGACTGTCTCCAGTTTCTCTTTATCAAATTGTCTCCATGGAGACATGAAGGCCAGCTACAGAATTGCTACTTAGTATACATGCATTTGCTAGAAAAAAGCCTCATAATATTCAATATTCTTTTTCATTTACTTGCTCTCTCTTAAAACTAATCAAATTACGGTCCTTAATCCAGTCATTTACCCATGCAAGAATGAAAAAAGCACATTAATTTTGATTTTGTCATGTCTTTTTAACCAGGCTCCTTTTTTATCATTGCATTGCCTACATTTCTCAAAACTGTACAAGAAGAAAGAGAGAAGATGAGAGAAAAAGAAAAAAAAACAACACCTGTTTACAATCCCCATTACACTTAAAAATAGCATGCAAAAAGAAAAAACATGCACCACATATACAGTACTATTAAAAAAAGAAAACCTTTTCTTTACCTACAGTTAGGCAAACTGCACAGTCAGAAGGGGCCGCTATCTAATCATGTCTGTCAACCTGTCCCTCACCACTGCAAATGCGAAAGGACACACAGCTGACCCCTGATGTACACCAACCTCCAGCTTAAATCTACCTGTCATGTCAAAACCAGAAATCACTGCTGACACACTAGCCTCCTACATATCCTGTGGTGTCTGACTGACTCTTCTGGCACCCCTGATCTCCACATACAATACCACAACTAATCTCCAGGCAGCATGTCATATGCTCTCTGTAGGTACTCATAGACACAATGCAGCTGCATCTCAGCCTCAGTGCAGAGCTCCATCAACACTTGTGGATCAACATTTGCATCAATAATGCTTTAACCTGGCATGAAACCATAAAGCAAATCATCAATCATCACCATGTTCTCAACCTAGCTGCCACCACCCTTTACCATTACCTCATCCTATGACCAAACAATGTTACCCCTCACTTGTTACTACAGCTCTGCAGACCACCTTTGTTCAGAGAAGCAGTACTCATACATATTCATCAACATCTCACACATCCTCTCACTTTCCAAGATTGCAATAAACAATCCATTTAAAAAATACCACTCCCAGGTATCAGAAACACCTCCAGAAATCCACAGGTATGTCACCTGGAACAACAGCCTTTCCACTGTTACATCCCCATAGCTATCTTTACATTCTCCTTGATAATTTGCCGCAACTCCTGATTAACCATACCCACCAAAGCAGCCAACCTTCCCTCTCTCCCCATTTTCCTCATGGGACAGGCCATCAAAGGGATGTTTCCATATGTTCTAAACACACTCCTAGCTGGCATGTGTCACCCATATTCCTTTATCACCCTTTTGTGCTGCATATCCTTCCTAGCTATGTGCCTCTGTCTAGCCAATAGCTACTGGCCCAATACACCATCTATGCTGTCCAACATTACATACAACCACAGACTCCACATCTGTATGTCAGACTCCACATCCATAGCCATGTACAACACTCTCTTTGTCATGCACCCGCATATCTTTATACTCATATCTACTCTCTACATCTGTCTGTCAGTCCCACTTCTCCTTTGCCAACACCTTTCTCTGCATACTCCCCTGTACTTCTTCATTCCACCACCACGTATGTAGGAGCAGTCACCATCTGGGCAGCATGTCAACCTGTTTCTGATTGAGCATAGTAGGTCACAGGTGCAATAATGTAATGCTGAGTAGGAGTACAAATAGGACACATCCACTGAAGGCAATTGGAAGGCCATCACCACAAATGTCTGTGGTCTCACAGGCAACTATCCAACCAACCCTGTAATGAAGGCCCGCCACACCACATACACACACACAGACACATCATAGCTACAGACGACCAACTATGAACATGTTTAGGACAAACATCACCCTCCTGGCTCAACATCTGTATAGAAGGATATGCACACCACATGCACCCCAACCCTGACCATTAATCAGGTGCAAACTGCCTACTTACACATAATAATATGCATGTCCATACAATTCTGCTAGGTACTGGAGTATTATTTGATGTAATGTTGTGGCTACTCATACTCATTGCTAGCAAGCTGTCTCTGTAAAGAAATATGGACAATGTCTGATGTCCTGTGATGTGTCTTTCCCTGTCTATCTCTTTCAGGTGTGATGCAGAGGCTTCCAGCCTATGATGTCCAGGAGATAGCAGCCATAACTGAGGCCATCCTGGAACACTACCACATCCTCTTCAGTCGGGGTCGCCAACATCAGCGGGAGAGGACAGGCCTCTGGGAACACCTCACACAGAGAGTGAATACCTTGGGGAACTATGCCCACATGTACAAACAGGTCAGGCACAGAGCAACCAACCTGATTTGGCATGCATGTCAACGGGCTGCTGCAGTGGCAAGGGACTGTTCCGCTACTGGTGGGGGGCCAGCCAGAGAGGCCCCACTTACAGCAATGGAGGAGCTCCTTGCCAACATGTATATATGTATGGAGATGCATATATGTGGACAAATCTATACATAATACATGCATATATATTTATATAGAGAGAGATATACATCCACATGTATATCCACATATATGCATAGATACATATATATATATATATATATATATATATATATAGAAAGGTGAATACATATATATATATATATATATATATATATATATATATATATATATATAGATATGTATACATAAATATACAGAAATATATGACAACTGCAAACACATGCAGTCTTAGGGTCATGCTGTTGCACACTAGACATCTACATCTGAAAATGCACTCACTGGACATATTATTTAAAATGGGGAACTATGACATCTGTGCCATAACAGAGACCTGGTTAAAGGCAGCAGGAAGCACCCCTGCACTACCAACCTATTACCCATTTCACATCTCTTGGCTGCAGAACTGTGACTGAAGCTCCAAAGGTGGTGGTGTTTCCATATTCGTTAAGTACCTGCAGGCATAGCTAACATTGGGTAGGACAGTGGTTGAGGTCTAGCCTGCTATAGGTCCCCAAACATGTCCCAACACTTACACTCCATGTCCCTAAACACCCTGGAGGATAATATTGTCCAACCTAACACTCACATACTGGTTGACTTCAACTACCCCTCCATTAACTGGGAAAGCTACTCGTGTGCCAATGCACATGCCCATCACATCGACCTGGTCCTTCCTAACATGGGTGACTGTTGCTCAATACCAATAGACAACTCCACCTTGTTATATCTGAACACAAATTAATCACCTTTGGAAAACCATGACTCCCTCATGACCCCTTTACAGGTAACCACCATGAAAAGCCTTTCCAATGATGAATATGGTCTCATAGCAACAGAGGTGGCAAAACGCATGGCAGCCATGCAAATGGAGACTAAGTGCATGACACCTGAATCAAACAACAATGCACCATGAACATGTACACAAATGCATGGGTACTGTCATACCCACTACAACCAGGACCCTCACCTCCAATGGAAGCTGATCTGGTGGCCTCCTGCCATACAGAAGCTGTACAACAGAAGGCGGGAACTGATATGGAATAATGTGAAGTCCCAAGACTAGAAATCAACCCTTATCAGCCTCAACTGAAGGTGGAGATCCCTCATCAAATACTACAAAGTTAGCTGTGAGAACAGAATTGGGGCACATAGTGAAAACAACCACAAGGTCTCATACAGTTATGTTAAGAATCTCCATGGCAATAGCAAGATTTGTTCTGAGCTGCTAGACAATGGAACCTCCCAGACTGAGTCAACAGATACTGGCAACATAATGGCTGGCATCTTGAGTGCAAACATTACCCCTCACACCCCCCAGAGGAACAGTCACAATACAAGTACACCACCAGGCACCCAGTATTACTGCAGCACAGGTTAAAACACCACTGTCCAAGGCCAAGAATACAGCTTCTATGGGATCTGAGAATATCCCTGGCTGTGTTCTACATGAACTACAGAGTGACCTGGCACCTTACCTGTGTGCCCTGTTCAAGCACAGCCTCACTTCAGGCTTTGTCCCTACTGAATTGTACACTGCTACAGCCACTGCTCTCCACAAATGAGGTGTAACTACAGACCATGGGAAATACCGCCCCAACTGCCTGATAATTCTGTTATGAGAAGATATGGAATGCATCATCATGCACCTAATAAACAGGGATATGTGAATCTGCAGACTCAGGATCCCACACAGTTTACCTTTGTGAAGGGTAGGTCATACCTGCTCATTCCACCTGGTTAACTTCTTGGTGTCAGTCACCTGAACTGTGGATGAAGGTAAGGTGAAACATACAACCTACTTTGATCTGGCCAAAGCCTTTGATAGCATTCCCCACTCAACTAGGTGGGAACAGAGACACAAACACAGGGGTAGGTTGGACATACTGCTGTCATACATTGAGACAGTTGCAGATGTCACTGGGTTTGTTGTCACATCCTTTATGAGGAATATGACGTCGATAATACCTGTAGATGTGAGTATTTACTGACTGCATTCCCCAGAGTCCACAACTGATTTACCAAGGACACCAACTGTCTGGTGAACACACAAAACATAACAGGCAGACAAGTAACCAGTCTGTGGACAGCATGCCAGTGGAGAGGTATGTCAGAGACATATCACTGTGAATCATGACATCAAACACTAAATGCATATCCACACAAACCCTGTCAGTCTATCAATCCACCATGTGTCTATCAGCACTGATGACATAGTATCTGTTCACAAATCTGAGCATATGTCTCCATGTTGGTTGGCTGCCTCCATGTGTCTTGTCCTGTGACATATTGTCACAAACTGTATGTGAATCTGTAGGACATCACCTCTGTAATGTCCCTCACACAGGCAAGGAAATGGGGCAAGGCCGACATTAAGGAATGTCCCATATGTCAGAACTAGCAGCAGTGTCCAGGCCAACAGCACAATATAATGTGGGCACCAACATAATGGTATGGCCATAGCAATACCTAAAATCTGCACATCTGTACAGAGGACAGTCAGTAAGTAGATAGCCAACAGGTTATGCATTAGGATGACTGTTTTGCAGGATACACATCTGAAACTGAAAGGTATGCCATTACTACATGACAGCAGTCCTCAATGACATGTCCAAAAAACATAGTAGTCCACAGTTAATATCAACATATCAGATCAATATCCAATAGGAGATACATATAAACATACAGCTCAAACACCAAGAACAAGATACTCAGTACTCAGAGTCCAGCTTTGCATGCAGGGGTGTATGGTTCCAGTACTACAATCTGCAATCTACTCTTACTTGAAAAAGCACTGCTAAAAGTGCTAACGTAATGATGCAAAATGTGTTAAACTATTTCTATCAACCAGTGCACTGTAGGTGGTGTAAAATTCAAGTGTTGTGACTGCATATAACCTGGGATACTACCCATGTATGAAACAAATCCAAAGAGAAAAGATTGTGGTACTACCCATGTATACTCAGGTGTCCCATACAGTATACTCACAACCCTTACGACTCTAACGACAGCACATGGAAGCATGTTATGTATAGAAGATGAAATACACTTATTAATAATGTCATTACCCTGCTATTTTATCAAATTGGAATGTGATCACTGGTTACCAGGGCTGAGCTATGCTTAGCAGGTGTAAACTTTGCTTAAATGTAAATGCTAAGCAGATTTGTGCACTGGTAAGCGAAGCCTACACGGTGTAAGCACCTTTTTGTTTAACCATATGTTAGCAGTGCTTAGCTTCATGCAAACCCACACAAACCTACTTAAAGCTGCTTTAAAGTGCCTTAATCACTGTGTCTCCATCAGCGCTTGTTCTGCCCAGCAACAAAATAAATAACACATACAGATCTTGAACCCAGGACCCTGTACACTATAATCACAGCACATAACCACCAAGCCATCTGAGCTGTAAGGATATCTCTTGTTTTTTCTAATATATCATTCAGTACACATACTGAATAGTACTGAACAATTGCTTTGATTACTACAATTGTTTAGTACTTGTAAGTGTAAATAGTGTTGAATCAGTCATGTTCATATATGTAAATATACACATTTCAGATTAATATAGTAGGATACATCTGAGAAAGTACATAAAACACTCATGTTTACACATAAAAGGAGTTTATATATATATATATATATATATATATATATATATATATATATATATATATATATATATATATATATATATATATATATATTTATATTTATTTATATAAATATATATATATATATATGTATATATATATATATATATATATATATATATATATATATATATATATATATATATATATATATTTATATATAAATATATATATATATATATATATATATATATATATATATATATATATATGTAGATATAAATATATATATATAAATATATATAAATACATATATATATATATATATATATACACATATTCATACACAGACACACACACACACAAACACACACACACACACACACACACACACACACACACACACACACACATATATATATATATATATATATATATATATATATATATATATATTGGTAAATATTTCCATCTCACTCTCTCTATATAGACATACATATATATATATATAGATATATATATATATATATATATATATATATATATATATTGCATCAGCGAATGCTTAAAAAAGCGATCACTGATTCATCAACCCTATTTAAGCAAAAGCTTTCAATCCAGAACACTCAGAACAGCAATTATTTTCCCAGGGGAAAAAAATCACTGGGGGGTTTCACCCCCCACACCTCCCTACTTAAATATACCAACTCTTAGATCACACCACAGTGGAGGAAATGGCAAACTCCCAAAACTGGCCCAGCGATTTTTTTCCCTAGGAAAAAAATTGCTGTTCCGGGTGTTCGGGATTGTAAGCTTTCACTTACATAGGGTTGATGAATCTGCGTTCGCTTTTTTAAGCATTCGCTGATTCAATATAGACTCATATATAAGTATTTACATATAGGTTCATAGGTGTGTACTAGGTTAATGACTCTGGAGCCTTTTACAAGCCTAGCCCATAGGATTACCCTGGCATCATGCCACCCAACCTTAGTTCCCAGAGCTTCTGTCAAGTAGAGCTACTGGAGTGATCCCCGGGGTGAATTTTTTGTTTCCCATCCACTCATCAAGATTTTTCTTGAAGTGGGCCAGTGAGGCGCTCCGCTTGACATGTATGGGAAACCTATTCCATAGCATGAGCAATCTCTGGGTTATGAACCTGTCCCTCCAGCTTGTTCTGTTGATTGTGATAATGAGGTTGAGGTCTCTGGAGTGTGTAGTGTAGAAGGATTGGGATTTCTTTATATGTAGCATTTCTGACATAGCTGGGTCAGACATGGCTCTGTAAGTCAAGCAGAGATCAGCTCTAAGTTGGCAATATGAGACAGCAAATAGTTTGAGGTTTTTGTCTGTCCATATAGGACAAGTGTTTAAGGCCTAGGATCCTCTTTGTGAGGTACTTTTGTGGCCTCTCCAGTTGTTGCAAGTGTCTAGTGAGGTACATGCCAAATGGGGGCATTGTACTTGATGATTGGCCTAATGAGGAAAGAGTAGAATTAGACAATGACTTCTTTCTTCCTGGATGCAAAACCCTTAGTAATTAGATGTGCCACATACAAAGGCTATCTGACCACAGTGGCAATATGGCGGTCAAAAGAGAGGTTGCTGTCAGCCTGTGTTCCCAGATCTCTTATGAAGCCTTCTGTGTTCTGTGGACTACCATTGATGTGGTAATTCTTGGGAACCAGGTGTTTCCCAAAGGGGATGATGGCACATTTTTTGGCAATGAGCTTAAGGCCATGGTTCTGACACCAGTCTTTGGTCTCAGTGAGGCCTTACTGTAGGATGTCAACACTTGCAATCATCTGCGAACTTTGTCAGCCAGAGTCCATTCATGTTTTCCTGGACTTCAGAGAACTAGATACCAAACAGGAGTGGACTGAGGAACGAATCCTGCGGTACTCCACTCATAAATGGTCATCAGTCTGACTTGGAGTGAGCTACTTTCATTCTGTGGATTTTAAGTGTGAGCCAGTTTGCAACCTACCTAGTGATATAGGGGTTGATGCCTAGCTTAGTGAGTTTTTCTATGATTCCTGAATGGGGGATGATATCAAATGCCTTGGTCAGATCAAGGTAGGCTGTATGAACCATCTTGCCTTTATCCACAGCTCTGTTGACTGACTCAAAGAAGTTAACCAAGTTGAACAGGAATGATCTACCCTTCACAAAAACAAACCGTGTGTGATCGAGTTTGGAGATCCCCTATTTCCTTGTTTATTAGGTCCATGATGATGTGCTCCATAGCTTTGCATATCAGACTTGTCAGGCTAATGGTGTGATAGTTCCCAGGGTCTCTAGTTGCTCATCCTTTGTGGAGAGGGATGACTGCAGCAGTGCACCATTCGGTAGGGACAAAGCCTGAGGTGAGGCTGTGATTGAACAGGCCATACAGGTGAGGTGCCAGCTCAGTCTGTAGTTCAAGTCAGAACACAGCCGGGGATATTATCAGGTCCCATAGTAGCTGTATTCTTGGCCTTAGACAGTGTTGTTTTAACCTGTGCAGCAGTAATACCAGGTGCCTGGCAATCTACTGGTATTGTGATTGGTCCTTTTGGGGGGGAGTGGTAAAGTTGGCACTGAATCTGTCAGCCAGTATATTGGCAATATCTGTTGGCTCAGTATAGGAGGTGCCATTGTACAACAGCTCCAAGCAAATCTGGGTATTATCATGGAGGTTCTTTACATAACTATAGAAGGCCTTGTGGTTGTCTTTGCTATCTGCTGCAATTCTGTTTACATAGCTACACACACACACACACACATATATATATATATATATATATATATATGTGTGTGTGTGTGTGTGTGTGTATGTATATATAACATATGCCCATGATATGTTGTGGAGTCATACCTCAGCACCATAACTCTCAACCTTTTAGTGCAAGGGAACATAATGTATGTATTGCAGTTATAAATGTAGAATGTTACTACAGTGACAGGGGTTCTGTCAATATACATGTTGTGATGGAAGGCTCTTCTGAAACTGACGTACTCCATCAGTTACTGACAGACATCATAAAATCATCATTTATTTATTTATTTATTGCATTTGTTTACCGGGAAAGTCCACTGGACCTAAAATAACCCATTTTCAGTGGAGGGCCGGGGAGAAAAGCTCCAACGAGATACAGAAAAATGTAAACATTAATTAGTACAGAAGTAGAAACAGTGTTACAGATAGTAAATATAGTAACATATACAGAATATATACATAAAAGCAGGAATCTAGTTTGTTTGATTACAGTAATATATACAGAAAATATACATTCAAGCAGAATTCAATGAATTCAATCAGAGTGGTATAAACAGAGATATATTAATCAGTATTATTGTACCAGTATCAACAAGTGAAGACAAAAATAAATATGGAGACAGTATCATCAGTCACTAGTAGCAAAAGACATAGGAGTTTAGTAATCATATAAGGAGAGTGAAGAGGTTAGGTTATAGAGCAGGAACATAGCCAGGAAGAGTTGAGATGATTTTTCAGTATTTCTTTGAAGGTGGTGGTGCTGCCTGTGTTTCTTATAGAAGGTGGAAGTGAGTTCCATAGTTTGGCGACAGTGAAGGAATAGAGGAGGTGACCAGCAGGTAAGGTGGGTTATCTACTTTTAGAAGTAGATGATTTTCAGATCTTAGATGCCTGCTGGGATGGTATTTGACAAGTAGAGTTGAGAGAGCAAGACAGTCTGTGGGTCTGCAGTTTATTTTGTGCACAGTAGTTAGTTGGGTGAATGAGAGATAGTGGGGGAGTTCCAGCCTCCCTAATTGATTCAGTGATTTACAGTGGTGGGATGAGAATTTGGCCTTGGTGGCAAATTTTGCTATTCTGTTGTAACACATAGCAAGTTTGGATTTTGTAGAATTTTGAATATTGGTGAGGACAGGGGCACCATAAAGGAGAGAGAATAATAAAAAGGTAGTTGCAAGGGTTTGTCTAGTAGAGAGGCTATGAAAGTGTTGGTGCCTGTAGAGCATACCAAGCTTTTGGTGTGTTTTTTTGATGTTATTGTTTATTTGTAGGTCAAAGTTAAGGTTTTCATCTATAATAATGCCTAGTATTTTAGTGTGTGGGACAAGTTCTATAGTGGTATTGTCTTGGGCTTGTATAGTGAAGAGTTTTTTTTATCAAATGGAGTGGTTTTCCTATGAGTAAAAATTACTAGTTTAGTTTTTTTTTTTTTTACATTTAGGGCAAGATGATTGTTAAGCATCCAAGATTCAGTAGATGTGAGGGCATTCTGGGTAATTTGCTGGAGTTCAGAGGTGGAATTTGCAGTGCATATTATTGTAGAGTCATCAGCATACTGGATTACTGAGCATTGTGGGAGAGTGGTGTGAAAGTTGTTAATAAAGATGCTAAATAAGAGAGGACCAAGTATGGAGCCTTGGGGTAGCCCTGTGGAAGTACTGAGGAAGGGAGAGTAAGATTGATGCCATTTGTTGGATTGCTGCCTATTGAAGAGATAGCTGTTGAAGCATTGTGGGGTAGGGGGAGAAATGTGGAGGGTGGGTAGTTTAGAGAGGAGGATAGTGTGGGGAATGGTATCAAAAGCTTTGGAGAGGTCACTTACACAGACACTTGCTGATGGCTTTGTGTAAATGGTCCAGCACTTTGTTACTATGGTGCCTGAGGATCCCCTTCTTATACATATATTGACTTAACAGAATGGCCATATCCTGCTGTGGCCATACCTCTCAGCTGTACAGATTCACCCTGGTTACCCAGAGCCAGGGCTCATATATCTGGTCAGTTCCATTTCACATTGTGGTTTATGAGCAGGTTTGTAGCCAACCATTACTGGGTTTGCAGGTAGGGGTAGTATGGGCACACATCAGAGTTTCAGACTTTACACACTCTGTAACGTCCATGCACCTACACCCACCCCCTCTGTTATTCTATCCTCTTCCTAACATTATGTGAGTTATATCTGAGAAGTATCCCTATAGTTGCCCCTTCATCCCAGTGGTATTTTTGGATTGGTCCCCAGTTCATGCAGTGGGACATGGGGGGCATGCTTCTGGGATTTGTCAGCATGGCCTTGTGTTTGTGTTCTGTTGAGTATGTTAAGTTGTTAGTTGTGACCTCATGAGATACCATACATTGGCACCATGGGTGAGGCCCAAGCCTCTGACAGAGGACTGTAGGCCATTTGGTAGTGATGCAAGCCATCTGTAGCAGGACCACTGCATTCTGTCACTCCTACATTCCCAGGCTGTGAGCCAGTGGATTCCCCTGGGGTTACAGGGTAAGTGTTTGAGCTGTTAATGGCAATAGTTCCTGTCCATATTGATCCATTGGTCTGGATGTAGGCAGGGTGCTGCTTACAGCTAAGGAGACACCTGCACAGGATGGCTCTTCAGCATGCTGCATTCTGTGGGTATTCCCATGTAGAAGTGCAGTCATACTGTACTCATTCCCAACAGCAAGGATATGACCTGTGATACACCCGTGGCTGATGGTAGGGTGAGCTGAGTGCATGTGTGATATGGAACCTACTTGCAGCTGACTCACAAATATACCTGAGACATTCCCCTTATGCTGCCTTGTGCAGTTACATAGGCAGTCTCTCATTGCTTCATAACTGTGCCTTTTGTGGTCTGCCAGTGACTGGCCAGACTACATCAGTATTCCATACTACATGGACAACTAATGTGCTGCTAATCTGTCTGCACAATTCCAATGTTGTGTGCAGCTGACAGTTAAATGTTATGCACTCTGTCTAGGGTACTTCCACCTGTGTACTGTGTGTATGTGTGGGCCCACAATCATAGCATGTCCACCTTTCAGACAGTGACAGATATTGACATCTGGACAGTGAGTATGGATGACTTCTGACATGGGTATTGCTGAGAAGCATTGTGTTTGACACTGCAGTTGTTTGAACATGGCTCTGTAAACCACAGTACTGGCCATAGGCCACTGAGACACAACCCTCCATGCCTACATGCTGACCACTTCCAGATAATATTGAACACACAACAACCTAACACACAGACCCCTGCATATTGTACACATGCAACACTCTATCTTGTAGATTGTGCACTCGGGTAATCTGTGTTCCACTGATACTACTCCTCACACATACATGTTACTCCATTTCTACATAGGATTGTGGGGGCGGGGGCCCACCTGACAACTTTAAACTGTGTTATGACTGTACTGGTATGTCAGGTACTCTGTTGGCTTCCACACCATTTTGTATTCTGACCTATCATGCAGGCTAAGGCATATCAGTGGAGTACAGATCTTAGGTTTTATTGACCTACATTTCAGTTTCAGACTTCCTACACTTCAGAACTAACATACAACTGCCAGACCTGTTGCAGTCTGTCTGTGTAGGTCTGGAGGGGGGCTGTTCACCATTGCCATCAATTGGAGGCCTTATCCCAGCCTTTCTTTATGGTTATCTATACCTGTCCTGCTGGCTGAGGATGGTGTTGGGTATGTGAGGCTCACTGACATGCATGTGTGTGTTCTATGGACACACATTTGGGCCACCACATGCACTGCAGTGGGATTTGTCAACTTGTCTAGTACTGCCTAGTGTGTTGACACCAGTATTTGTTATGGATTCCGTGCTGCCCATATAAGTGTCCAATATCTGCTGCCATCCAATTCAGACATCCTTTTCCCTTGCATGCTTGCATCTTTACCATAGATACAACTATCAGAACATGCTACTCCATTCAATAATTGATGGGAAGAGTGACTTACCTTGTGGCTGGCCTAGTATTGAGGACGGTGCTGGAGGGCTGACTATGTCAGACGGTGCTGGAGGGCTGATTATGTCGGATGCACATAGTACACTCCCTATACATGGTAAAGCACAAGTAGTGTCATGTTTGGCATCCCTTTTACTGTATGTGCGAGTCAGAGAGAGGTGTAATTTCCTGGGTTCCTACTGTGTCAGTGTATGTGCTATGTGTTGCCTCTTTGCCAAGGCCTGGGCATACTGGGCACACCTCTTTCTGCCTACATGTGCAGGCTCAGGTGGTTCCTCCTCTGAGTCCCTCTGAAATACCATACCTTGGCACCTTGGGTGAGGCACAAGCCTTTGACAGAGGACTGTATGTCATTTGGTAGTGATGCATGCTATCTGTAGCAGGCCACTGCATTCTGTCACTCCTACATTCCCAGGCTGTCAGCCAGTGGATTCCCCTGGGGTTACAGGCTAAGTATGCAAGATGTTAATGGCAATAATTATTGTCCATATCAATCCATTGTCTGGATGTAGGCAGGGTGATGCTTACAGCTATGGACACAGTTGCATAGGACAGCTCTTCAGCATGCTGCATTCTGTGTGTATTCCCATACAGAAGTGGGGTCATACTGTACTCATTCCCAACAGCAAGGATATGACCTGTGATACACCTGTGGCTAATGGTGGAGTGAGCTGAGTGCATATGTGATATGGAAGCTACTTGCAGCTGACTCACAGATATACCTGAGACATTCCCCTTATGCTGCCTTGTGCAGTTACATAGGCAGTCTCTCATTGCTTCATAACTGTGCCTTTTGTAGTCTGCCAGTAACTGGCCAGACTACATCAGTTTTCCATACTACATGGGCAAATAATATGCTGCTAACCTGTCTGTACAATTCCAATGCTGTGTGCAGCTGACAGTTAAATGTTATGCACTCTGTCTAGGGTACTTCCACCTGTGTACTGTGTGTATGTATGGGCCCACATTCATGGCATGCCCATCTTTCAGACAGTGACAGATACTGACATCTGGACAGTGAGTATGGACGACTTCTGACATGGGTATTGCTGAGAAGCATTGTGTTTGACACTACAGTTGTTGGAACATGGCCCTGTCAACCACAGTACTGGCCATAGGCCAAAGAGACACAACCCTCCATGCCTACATGCTGACCACTTCCAGACAATATTGAACACACAACAACCTAACATGCAGACCCCTGCATATTGTACACATGCAACACTCTATCCTGTAGATTGTGGACTCGGGTAATCTGTGCTCCACTGATACTACTCCTCACACATACATGTTACTCCATTTCTACATAGGATTGTGGGGGGGGGGGGCACACCTGTGCTATGACTGTACTGTTATGTCACGTACTCTGTTGGCTTCCACACCATTTTGTATTCTGACCTATCATGCAGACTAAGGCGTATCAGTGGAGTACAGATCTTAGGTTTTATTGACCTACATTTCAGTTTCAGACTTCCTACACTTCAGAACTAACATACAACTGCCAGACCTGTTGCAGTCTGTCTGTGTAGGTCTGGATGGGGGCTGTTCACCATTGCCATCAAATGGAGGCATTAACCCAGCCTTTCTTTATGGTCATCTACACCTGTCCTGCTGGCTGAGGACGGTGGTGGGTATGTGAGGCTCACTGACATGCATGTGTGTGTTCTATGGACACACATTTGGGCCACCACATGTACTGCAGTGGGATTTGTCACCTTGTCTAGTACTGCCTAGTGTGTTGACATCAGTAGTTGTTATGGATTTCATGCTGCCCATACAGGTATCCAGTATCTGCTGCCATCCCATTCAGCTACCCGATTCTCTTGCATGCTCGCATTCATACCATACATACAACTATCAGAACATACTACTCCATTCAGTAATTTATAGGAAGAGTGCCTTACTATGTGGCTGGGCCAGTATTGAGGATGGTGCTGGAGGGCTGACTATGTCGGATGTACATAGTACTCTCCCTATACATGGTAAAGCACAGGTAATGTCATGTTTGGCATCCCTTTTACTGTATGTGCGAGTCAGAGATAGGTTCATTCCCTGGGTTCCTACCATGTCAGTGTATGTACTATGTGTTGCCTCTTTGCCAAGGCCTGAGCATATTGGGCACACCTCCTTCTGCCTACATGGGCAAGCTCAGGTGGTTCCTCCTCTGAGTCCCTCTGAAATACTATACATTGGCACCACAGGTGAGGCACAAGCCTTTGACAGAGGACTGTAGGCCATTTGGTAGTGATGCAGGCCATCTGTAGCAGGCCACTGCATTCTGTCACTACTACATTCCCAGGCTGCAAGCCAGTGGATTCCCCTGGGGTTACAGGCTAAGTGTGCGAGCTGTTAATGGCAATAGTACCTATCCATATTGATCCATTGTCTGGATGCAAGCAGGGTGCTGTTTACAGCTAAGGACACACTTGCATAGAACAGCTCTTCAGCATGCTGCATTCTGTGGGTATTCCCATACAGACGTGGGGTCATACTGTACTCATTCCCAACAGCAAGGATATGAACTGTGATACACCTGTGGCTGATGGTGGAGTGAGCTGAGTGCATGTGTGATATGGAAGCTACTTGCAGCTGGCTCATAGATGTACCTGAGACATTCCCCTTATGCTGCCTCATGCAGTTACATAGGCAGTATCTTATTGCTTCATAACTGTGCCTTTTGTGCCCTGACAGTGATTGGCTAGACTACATCAGTATTCCATACTATACGGACAACTAATGTGCTGCTAACCTGTCTGTACAATTTCAATATTGTGTGCAGCTGACAGTTAAATGTTATGCACTCTGTCTAGGGTACTTCCACCTGTGTACTGTGTGTATGTATGGGCCCACATTCATGGCATGTCCATCTTTCAGACAGTGACAGATATTGACATCTGGACAGTGAGTATGGATGACTGTTGACATGGGTATTGCTGCGAACCATTGTGTTTGACACTGCATTTGTTGGAACATGGCCCTGTCAACCACAATACTAGCCATAGGCCACCGAGACACAACCCTCCATGCCTACATGCTGACCACTTCCAGATAATATTGAACACACAACAACCTAACACACAGAGCCCTGCATATTGCACACATGCAACAATCTATCCTGTAGATTGGGCCAGCTCAGGTAATCTGTGCTCCACTGATACTACTCCTCACACATACATGTTACTGCATTTCTACATAGGATTGTGGGCTGAGGGGAAGTGCACCTGACAACTTTAAACTGTGCTATGACTGTACTGTTGGCTTCTACACCATTTTGTATTCTGACCTATCATGCAGACTTGAGGCATATCAGTGGAGTACAGATCTTAGGTTTTATTGACTTACATTTTAGCTTCAGACTTCCTACACTTCAGAACTAACATACAACTGCTAGACCTGTTACAATCCGTCTGTGCAGGTCTGGAGGGGGGCTGTTCACCATTGCCATCAATTGGTGGCCTTAGCCCAGCCTTTCTTTATGGTCATCTACACCTGTCCTGCTGTCTGAGAGTAGTAGTGGGTATGTGAGCCTCACTGACATGCATGTGGTGTGCTTAATGGACACACATTTGGGCCACCACATGTACTGCAGTGGGATTTGTCACCTTGTCTAATACTGACTAGTGTGTTGACACCAGTATTTGTGTTCTTACTGTGCCAGTGTATGTGCTATGTGTTGCGTCTGTGCCAAGGCATTGGCATACTGGGCATGCCTCCTTCTGCCTACATGGGCAGGCTCAGGTGGTTCCTCCTCTTAGTCCCTCTGTTTCTGTGCTGGCCTAGGCAATGGTGGGGGGCTTTGTGGCCTTCCCCCATGCTGTTCCTGCTGCAGCTATTTCCACAGGATCATATTGTGTAGCATGGCACATACTATGAACATTTGTGTACATGTAGCTGGAGAGTACTGCAAGGCTCCACCACATATGTCAAGGCAGCAGAACCGTGACTTGAGCATCCCAAACACATGCTCTATTATGATTCTGGTTTGTGCGTGTGCCTCATTATGGAGTTCTTGTTTAGGTGTGTGTGCATTTCTGAGGGGTGTCATCAGGCACGGCTCCAGTGCGTAGCCAGCATCCCCCACTAGGTGGCCATATGGGATGCCCCCACTGGCAAATGACTGGTACAGCTGTTTAGTTATGCCAGATGTGGGAGATGTGATAGCTTCCAGGGCTGCCAGCATACACATTCAAGATAATTCCCTGGGCATCGCACATGACCTGGCAGTTGATGAAGAGGAAGCCCTTGCGGTTTATGTAGACTCTACCCTGTTCACCTAGCGGTGATTTAATTTGTATGTGCTTGCAGTCTATAGCACCGACTACCTCAAGGTATTCTGCTATTTGGTGGAAGAGACGCATACTGCTGTTCAACACCTCATGGGTGATGGCGAAATATATGTTCTCACCGGCATGTGCTGACATGGCATCCAGGAACTGGTGGAAAGTACCTGTGGCTAGTATTCTTAAGCCTACACATACCTTGGTATCCACTCAGATAGGTTCCCCACTGTTGGTTCTGTGTGTGAGGTGGGGCCAGCACAGCTCAAAATTTTGCTGTAGAATGTCCCTGTCCACCCTATAGTGTTCCACAATCTCCAGCTCATGTAGGCTCTGGTAGGTTACCCTGGGTCTGTACACTCTTCCCCTCCTCCTCATTGTAGGATGGTCATCAGCATTCACATCCTCACCACCCTCAGCCTCTTGCACATATTGATGTATGAGTGTGACAGCAGACCCTATCATTTTGTTAGTTTTGTCAGGTAAAATTTCCCCATCTGTGTACACCAGTGGTGTAGAGTTTGTGGGAAAAAACAGAGTGAAAAGGATTTGCATAGTTTATAGTACTGTGCTGAGCTGGGCTGCTGCCTGTATAATTGGCTGATTCTGATACATTTCACCTGCCAGCTATGCTAGTTCTCCTTGATTGCCTTCCTACTGCTGTTTTCCCTTCCCATTGCCTTCCTGTTTAAGCCCCAAAGTGTGCCACGCATACTCAGTACTCACATGTGAATGGAGATACTATTTCCTGTTTCTCTTTTTTGTTGTTGTTTAATACCCAGTGTGCAGTGTGCACACCCATTTAAGCAGAGAAAACAGTGCTCAACAATGTGAGACACACCCCCTTCATTAGCTCTGCTTAGCTAAGAGTAAACAGTCCGCAGGGCACCAATAAGTTTATACCAAGCATGACACACCCCCTACTGAAGTCATCCTTTTGTCCTGCCTACATGGCTCCCTATTTCTGCACCTGCATGATTAGGTGCAGGCTTCCAGTAGGTAGAAATCTGTGATTCAGTATAGGTTCCTTAATTTGCGTAACTCAGTGTTCAGGTCCATAGTTACAATTCCCAAGCACACCCTTTCCCCTTGGCAAGCAGTGATCCCTTGTCTTGTTTACATTCTACCTGGCACTGAGTAGAATGGCAGAATGCATATTTCTGTTAAGTGGCAGTTTTTCCCTTTTTTATTTTTATTTTCAGCACCCCCGTGTTTGCGCACTGCTGCCCTTAGCTTAAATGGCCGAGATCGGCCAAAAAAAAATAAAAGTTATATTTTTATAAAAATTATGCGTCTTTTCATGCCAATGGCCTTATATTTGTCCATTGGCTTGTCTGTTCTACATAATACATGCTTTTCATGAGCTGTCATGCCTCCGTTTTGTCAGATGCAAAATGTATTTGGCTACTAACCGAATACATTTTTGCACTGATACAGTTCCTATATGGATTCCATTCAGCTTTCTGGATTACAAAATCACCTCATTTGCATGGTTTTCACCATCAGATGAGGTCGTTTGCATACTGAATGGAATTCCATGCAGGAACAGTATAGAGTCACACGTGCATGTGAAAATGGCCCTATCCTGGATTGCACGGTTGTCATATTGCATGCAGGAGCTGCTATACTGTTCCTGCATGGAATTTGGCCATTCATGAATCTGGCCCAATGTACTCTCAGTTCTTCTAGTCAACTCTTGTGCTCACTTCCTTCTCTCCAACATGTTTCTATTGAAATACTGGAAAAGGTCACACTGTGGTCATTTTTACCAGAGGAGCAAGAAGCAGAATCTCCTTCTGTTTCACAGCTTACTTTTTTTTGACAAACATTTGTATTAACTCCTTAGCATGCACTTCATCAAAAAATGATTTTGTCCCTCCAGGGAAGAATACCTTAAAGACAGCTGGATACAACAGTTTGAGTCTCACACCTGCATCTCAACATTCTCAGAATAGTGGAATGAATTTATTTCTCTTTTGCCTAATGTACAATGAGTAATCATTCTACACTAATACTCTGCAGTCTCCCACTTTTAGTGTTTTGTCCTTCTCCCATGGTTTTGCCAGAATCAACTCCTGCTGGTAGGATTGCAGTCTTTACCATTAAAGGTGTATGTTGCTTTCTTATGGCTAGATTTGGAGCACACTCACGATGTGCCATTTCAACTAACACCTGCTGTGGAATACCAGTCCAGTTGCTCATATGTGCTTTCATAAAATTAATGTTGTCTGTTCCTTCCAGCTTCTCTGGCATAACTGAAAATCTAAGGTTTTCCCTACATGTTCTGTCCTCTAATTCTATTATTTTTTGAAACATCTCTTCATGAGCATTCTTATATTCAGTCAGCCTTTTCTTCATATCAGTGTCTGATTTTTGCAGCTTTATCATCTCATCTGAATATCTCTTTAAGGCTTCTTCCATTTTTTTCCAGCCTTTTGTTGTTTGTGTTGATATACTCCGTCAGTGTTTTGTTTATTTTCACCAGGTCTGTATGCAGTTGTCTTATATCTTCCTGGAGGTTATTGGAAGTCAAGTCTGAAGGTTGCACTGCTTTTTGCTGAGCAGCTGCAGAACTTTCCCCAGTCAGTGTTTCTTCCTCACTTTTTATAGCTGATTTTTCCAGGTCTTCTGTATTTCTTTATTCCTAGCATCCTTGCAGTGCAGTTACTAGCCACTTACTGAAATTTACTCATAAACACAAGTCTACTGGTCTTCTCTGCTGAGTTTCTGTTTTTCACACTAGGAGAGCTAGAAACAAGCTTTGTCTCAGGGTGTTGCCATTTTGGAAGTCAGAAGAAATGATGGGTTATCAAAAACCTGCCTGTAAGCCCTCAAGAAAAACCCAGCTATTAAGCTAATGAGAGAAGCCATCATAAAAACTGAAAGTTGTGTGTGTGTGTGTGGTGGGGGTGCACTCATAGTGAATGAAATGGAAAGCTGTCAGAAGATTCC
The DNA here is from genome assembly GCF_019279795.1 of Protopterus annectens. Taxonomy (NCBI): domain Eukaryota; kingdom Metazoa; phylum Chordata; order Ceratodontiformes; family Protopteridae; genus Protopterus; species Protopterus annectens. Next base: position 1,675,216,679 of record NC_056733.1, read on the forward strand.
TAACATTAAAGTAATGAAGGATGTGTGGAGTCAAAGAATAAGAGACAACATAAGAAAGAGAACCTCAATATGAAAAGAGAGTTAGGTTTGTCTCTGTAATATCAAAAACAGAGAGCTAGTCCGAAATAGTGCTCTCAGCAGAAAGCACTTTAAGTGACAAGTACTGAAGTAAATGGAGTTATGAAAGCCAAAGGCAGAATACAATGACTGGCTTGAGTTGCCTTTTGTAGGGAGGAAAGCAGAATAAAAGGAACACCTAAGTTTGTATTTGTAGAGGCAAAGATGGTATATGCTTTATTTCCTTAAAGTGTACTGATTAAAGAGTTCCTGATTTGGCAAATGTGCACACAGATAATGAAAATTTTAAGAAGCACATTGGCAGGATGACATATTAAACTGTATCATAAAAATATAGCCATAGTAGAAGGAGAAGCAAATGTGTAGGCTAGTCCTATCCCATATTCATAATTTGAGTTGAGGAGTTATTTGCTGTACAGGGTAAACAAAGACAGTAAGAGGTACTGCAGCAACTCTTAGTTACACAACTTTTTACAACATTTGCAAAAACTTGCATGCATCTATATGTTTGGAGTACTTATAGGGATGGACAAAGCTAAAGCTAGAAATTGAACTAGGGTTAATTTGCCAGGTGTAATTAAAAACATTGAGACTTTCTGTGTGCTTCTCAAAATGTGAAAATACATCACCATATACTGGGATAAGAAGTCCACTAATAACTACACCTATAATTAAATTCCTGTTCAAGTGGTCATAGATCTTTTAAGTCCAGTGGTAAACTATGTTATAATACAGCCTAGACTACTAATACAGACTGACTATGCCACAATGTTTCCTGAATCAATAATTCTACAAAAAAAAAAAAAAAACAATGTAAATCAATAGCCAGATAATTCTTTTTTTTTTTCCAAGGTAAGGATCCCCCCAAAAGATAATCACAGCTCAGTGACCCTAATTTATATTATGCATGATGCTTCAGCTTTGCCAGTGTTTTAAAGTAAAGCTACTAACAACTTCAGAGTGCCACCCTTAAATGAAAGGGTCAATGGAATGCTTTACTAAAACACTGATGCCTATGCTGAAAGAGACAAATAACAGGATGTTGTTGTTGTTTCTTTTGGCTTTTCCCGGTTAGGGGTCACCACAGCGGAATTCCGGTCCACTAATTATTGGCAGTAGATTTTTACATTCCGAATTGCCAGCTCTGATGCATAACCTTCAACAAAGGTACGCCCATTCACGCATGTCTTCACACAGAAGACGCTTTAGCTGAGAATCGAACAGGACGTCTTACTGTGAGGCGACAACGCTACCACAGCACCACCACCGCAGTTACAAATAACAGGATGTTAACAAATGAAATTAGTTACTTCAGTGTCCTCCTTTTTACTGTAGCTATGTGCTCCCAGCTTCAACAAAATTTACCACATTTTGGTTAACAAACATCCCTGAGGCTTGATGGATATAGTATAGGAGACTTCAGAAGATGAGAGAATCTCATTTATAAGTCTAACAGCACACTTTATAATTTTGTAGATAGGTTAAACTTATCATGCTAATAGGTGAAGAGCAAAAGCAAGCTGCACAAGAGGTGCAATAGGTGGAATATAATAAAAGTGCAGATGTAAGAAGTTGAAAACGGAGTATAATTTATTAGTATTAAATCCCTCTGATCAACATGCATTCCTTACCAAATGATAAAGACCCTTTGAAGTGATCTACAAAATAAGACAAGTTAGAAAGTAAGAATCAGAGCAGATATGCCACGTATATTTATTAAAACCTCAAAAGGGAGATGAAGCTTCTGTAGTCAGTCAGAGATGTGAAATAGATGCCAGTAGTAAAATAACAAGGAACTCCTTTCCCATTGTTCAGACAAAACATTGTAGAAGACCAAGAAGCAAAGCAGCAAGAAGTAAAAGAGTCTTTATTATTTATTTATTTTTTTTTTTTTACTGAAAATGTTTACGCTCTTGTACTTGAGTTGTTTAACATAAACTTCTCTGGGGAAAAACTTTAACTTAAAACTAACCATTTAATATGCCAGTCCCAAGGAAAGTAATAAAGTAGGAAGTGAAAAGAATAGTAACACTAGAAGTTTTTGAGGAGTCCCAAAATAAACAAAATAGTTCGATGGTACTGGCTTTTAAGCTAGGTAGCTCTATTAGATTTTGTAATGCATTCTAAAAACAAAACATATTCATATTTGACACTTATTCTCTTCCCACAGAATAAGTGAGAAGCTAGGCAAACAGAGCTACTGACCATACAAGATTTAACTAAGGGGATCTGGCAGTTTCTTGACCCTCTTGAGGCCAAAGACATGGTGGCATTTTTCACCCCTGAAGGTCTGTTTTATTATATTGTCTTATCCTATGAACTTCATAATACTGCGTTGGTGGTGCTGCAGTAGCATTGTCACCTCACAGTTAGATGTTGCCCGTTCAATTCTCAGTTAGAGCGTCTACTGTGTGACGACATGTGTGAATGGGCGTTCCTTCTTTGAAGGTTGTGCGTTAGGCCCAGCAAGCCAGCATGTAAAACTCTACTGCCAATCATTAGCGGACCGGAGTTCCGCTGTGGCGACCCCTAACCGGGAAAAGCCGAAAGACACACGCATCCTATGAACTTCATAGAGCTCTTGCGACTTTCCTATGGCTCATGGATAAAGTTCTGAAACTTCACTCTACGTACTATCTCCATAGCTTGATGACATAGTAATTTATATAGAAGTTTGGGAGTCATATTTACCCAAAGTGCAAACCACTGTGAACTCTTTTAAGATGGACATAACTTACCAATAAATAATATTGTCAAAATTAAGCTTTGTGTGAGAAACCTGATAAGGTGATTATGTAACTGGGATAGGTTAATCAGTCCCCAAACAGAAAAAATAAATAAATAGAAGCCATCAAAAGCTAGCCTATATCCTATACCAAACAAAAAGTAAAATTATTATTAGGGCAAGCAGGATAATAGAGAAAATGCATATCCATGTGTGCTAGAATAACCTGTCCTCTGACAGACCTTATAAAGAATAAGGCAGCAGTAAAGCTGAGGTGCATCATAGAAGCAGATGAGGCACTTAACTAACTAAAATCTTTCTCATATTTAAAACCAGCCTTGATCACCCTTAACTGTAGTGCACCTTTTATTCTATTTACCAGTGCATCCTAAGTAGGGCTGGGAGTACTGAGATTCACCTGTAAAGAAACACCCAATCTGCTAACTAAGTAAGGCTGAGACAGGATAGTGAGACATGCAATTTTATTATCTCTATACTAAGTAGGCACTGGCTTTAGGAAATTGCTTGCTTTGACTCGGCTTCATTTTGTTGACTGACCATGCATCACTACAGTGGTTGCACAAGCCACAGCCACAGGATAACACCAAACTGTGTAGGTCGATTTTTGTCCTTACAGTCTTTTTATTTAACCATTACGCAAAGTCCAGGTGGTATCTTCTAGAGGAAGAACAGATTATTCTTCTCCTCACAGGTTCTTTCTTTGGATATAAATCAGTGTGGCATGGTTGCTTTTTTGATGTACAAACAATGTTGTTTAATGCATTAGAAATGTAATATATATATATATATATATATATATATGGTTCTACCTCACTTCACCGACACGCCGGAACATCGACAGGGAAATCGCGAGCCCCAGAAGATCGACAGCGCAGAAGACCGATGCGACGGGACCAAGAAGATCGACAAGCAGAAGACCGACCCGACGGATGAAAGCACCGACGCCGAGGATGCCGAAATGGGAAAAGGCTGTGTAAGTATGCGGTAGTGACGGACGTTAGGGTGCGAGTAAGGTAAGTGGGGATAGGGGTGGGTTAAGTGAGTTAGGGTTAGGGAGCGGGTCAGGTAAGTGTGCGGTAGTGATTGTGTTTGGGTTAGGGGCGGGATAAGTGAGTTAGGGTTAGGGAGCGGGTCAGGTAAGTGTGCGGTAGTGATTGTGTTTGGATTAGGGGCGGGATAAGTGAGTTAGGGTTAGGGAGCGGGTCAGGTAAGTGTGCGGTAGTGACGGACCTTAGGGTTAGGGTTTGGGTCAGGGTTGTAGGTAGTTGTGTATGTGTGGTTTAGTGTGGGTTTGTAGGGATTTTGGTGTGCTTGTGTTGTGTATGTAGTTTTGGACGGGGAATGTGTTTAGGTTGTTGATTGTGGTGTGTGAAGTGTATGAGGTTTCGTGTTTGTGTACCGTCGGTTGTTTCGTTGTCGGGCATGTGGGATTTCGTGTTTTTGTACTGTCGGTTATGTGGTGTCGGTGATTGCGTTGTCGGTGTTGTGGTGTTTCGTTTATGTGAGGTAGAACCATATATATATATATATATATATATATATATATATATATACACTGTTTACTATGATAACAACCTTGTAGCAGAGTGTATTCCTAGAGTTATATAGCAATAGCACTGAAAGAAGTAAAAACCCTAGGATACGTGGTTCATCTTGGAAATGCTGTTAAAATAATGGCTGGAAGCCCACATTGTCAGAGATATTTGACGATCACAGAAGAAGATTTGGGGCCTAAAATAGAAATTATAGTTGGAACAAGACCAGCAGAAGTTATAAAACTGTAGACTACCAGAGAAGAAAGTCTTGTGGACGTACTCAATGAGTAACAAGAAAACTACATTTGGATGGAATAACAGTAGTTTGTCTTTAACTGCTGAAGAAAAATGACTTTCCTCCAGTTAAGAAACATCAGCTTTAAAAAGAAATACGATTATTCAACCTGGCAGATCTGAACTGTGATATACCTACCATCTCTTTGTGCAAAACTGTGCTTATTATTTCCAATTTATTTTGCTAAATGAGCATTGACATTATGTTTTCGTATTACATAAACTGCATTTAAAGTGTAATAGGTGGCTCTTATGTGTTATACCTGCTATACTACCTACGGAGTGTGGCATCTTGTGCCACCTTGTAGCAGTACATTAGATCATTTTACAGAAATGGCACCATTTAGCACATTTCCTTACTGCATTTTTTTTAATAGTTTTTGGTACCACCACTGACTAACGTCTATCAGATAACTGTGATCAATTGGCCCATTTATTCCATATGGGGCAAGAACTGTTCCCAGCCCATTCATTCTCTATGAGGCAAAAGACTTGAAGCATTATTAGCAGAGTAGGTAACATTTCAGTCTCATCAGTCTCAAAAATGAAATGGTGAGCTGTCATCCTAGCAGCCATTAGGGCATTTTTATTATGCTGCCCCATCCTACCCCCGAAGGTGATGTATGCACCTTGTGACTCTGGTGGGACTGCCTATGCCTTTGATAAGGAGGCATGACCTCTCCCTGGCATGCTTCTGCAAGGGCTACTGAACCAGTTTTGGTGGACTCAGCCTCAAACCTCCCTTCTAGTCCTGTTCTCAGTGAGGAAACATATGCCACTTCCCTGGAGTGTCTGGAAAACATTGGGCAAGAAGCCACCACAAACTTCCCTCTAGACAAGTGTTCCAAGTTAAGTCACACATCTCTCACCCATCACTCTCTGGCTTTTTCATCTTCAAGAGACACTAACTGATTGTGGGTAATTTCACAGTCAGGGATATATCTCTCTACAACACAAAGATGAAGATCCAGTCATCCATTTTTTGATAACTCACTTTATCCTTTAAAGAACTGACAAATTTTCTTCAGTCAGAGAAGAAACCAGAATAAAATTATCAGTAAAAATGTCACAGAGATGCAATGTAATATACTCCATACTTCAGTTATAATAAAGAACCTCTGTATTAAATAGTCATCTTATCAGAATACATCCATCCTGACACAAAATCTTAAACTACATCATCCTCTCCCAGCTTCTGTGACTAATTATTTGACATATTGGGAAACAAGTGCTAAATATCTACTGCATGAATTATTTATTTAATAAAATGTAACCATTTTCAAATGTTATGACCTGTGAAGGTGGTAAATGGAATTCCCCAGAAATGTTAATAAAGCATATCCACTACTCTTCCTATGGCCAAGCATTCTATTTAAATGTCTAAAGATTTTCATCCATTTTTGGTTATTTTTTAATGATGAATGCTATTATATTCTATTATATTTTTAATGTGGTGGCCCTATTAGGGACATTGAATGTCCACAACCCTCTCTGGGAAAATATATTTCAGAGATAAAGGGAATAATTAATCTCTGCAAGCTGCTGTCAATGCCACCTCTTTCTGTGTATATTCTTTCATTTCAGAATGATACACTGCACATCTCAATGTCGTGATCTTATACACTGCCTATGCCTCCTTCTATTTATGTACTTCTTTTTCAGAATGGCCTAATTAAAATCACTTAGTCATGATCTTATGTAGCAGTATTGTGACCCCATCTCTTCTAGATTCAGGTTAAATGATCTCAATACCTTTTCCTCTTACTCACAGCTTTTAATATAAATTCCCTCTAAAAGTCAGATAATGCTTTCTTTTAAGGTCCTCCATTATTACAAGCAAAACTCAAGGTGTGGCGAGGCTAAAGCTTTGTAGAGTGGAACAGTTACTTGTTTCCTTCTAGACTATATCACTTTTGGATACATTGCAGCATTGTTTGCTAATGTCATGGCCCTGTCACTCTTCAAAGGTTTTCCAAACTATATGTGATCTATGAACTGTTTCTTTAAATGTGAAATGACAATTGTAAGAGATCACAAACACATTACCTGTGATTGGTTCTTAAGATGACTATTTATTTAAAAATGTATTTGATGTTTAACTAAATGACTCTGATGAAGCTGGACTTGGCATCTGGCGAAAGCACTTTGTTCATTTGTTTTTTGTGTGTCTGAATAAAGTGGAGCAATTGACTTTGGTGGTCCATTTTATTTTTTATTTTTTTGTCTTGCTGAAGTCTGCCAGTAATCCCTTCTGACTACCTCCTGCAAATCATTCAGAAAACTGGAGCAGGTTTGACTGACAGTTCTTTCTGTCCATTAGCCCATGTTGATTGCCAGCCAAGACATCACTGTCCTTTAGAAATGCTACAAGTCTTCCCCATGATGATTTTATCCATGACTTTTTCCCTGTTTTTACTCATATTTTTAATCTTTCTCTCTCACTCTCTCTCTCTTTATTTATTTATTTTTTTTTTTGCACTCAAGCAGTGTAACGAATTAAAGCATAAGCAGAGATGTGTAAAATATGAATCATGTTTGTTTAAACATAAAATATATAGCATGGAATTTTGATCACTTTAGATATTTGATTTCATTCTTCAGATATTAATGTTTAGAAGAAAAGCAGTACAGTCATTTTATTTTGCAAAGGAATACAAGCAGCAGATTTTTCAAATGACAACTAAGTTTATGGTTTGTTGTTTTTTGTAAATTAAACTGCTTCCTCATAATCGAACACGTACATGATTACATGTTCACAAATGCGTATAAACACACATTCATTAGTGTGCACACACACACACACACACACACACACACACACATATATATATATATATATATATATATATATATATATATATATATATACATATATATATGTACACACACACACACACACACACACACACACACACACACACACACACACACACACACACAATACACATATGCATGTCTGCATGTATAATTTGTTTTGCATATATCATAACATCATTATCAGTAAAGAGATATTTCCCTCTATACCAGAAATTGTTTATCATTGCAGCTTCACTGTTTAACGCTGTTAAAATGCTGAGTAGACTTCCATTCTCTAACTCTCAAGTTCATTCAGCGCAATTACAGAGTTTAATGAAGCACATCGTTTAAGATACTCTATAGTTCTAATTGAATATTATGAGTTGATTCTGTGTTTTGTTTTATGTGCAAACATTTTCTGGATCAGTGGCCATAGACAGAGTCACTGCTTTCATTTGTCTATTAAAGGGGACCTCAGAGAAAGGAAGCTTTAGTGCAAATTGGAAAACAATTAATTACATATGTGTGAGCTTGCAATTATGTCCTTCAGGTCCACACCAAGGAGTCCTCATTGCTGCTGCTGCACAAAAGCATACAGTATAATGAATATTATCTCCCCATACAAGACCTAGGACACTGCAGAGATGAATAATTATTGGTATTTTTATTCAGGCTAAAGTTGCAATTTACAGTTAGGGGTCATGAAGACATATGGGCATTCCTGGTAGACCTGTCAGAATATGCTCGGGACATTTTATTTCAGTTTTAATCTAAACCTTAGGGAAATAAAGCAGCAGAAAAAAAAATAATTGTATGGCTTGCTGGGACTGTATGACATAGCCCTCAATTTGCTGACAGTGATACACTGCAGTTTTAATATTTGCCATTTAAAAAGAGCAAGAAAGTGAAAAATGGATATAAAAGACAAGTTCTCAGTGGTCAATGCTCACTTCGATCCTGGAAGAATTAGGTCATTTCAGAATCACTTAGATTAGTTAGCAAGCTGTGAAACTGGAATATGCACTAGCAATGTTAAATTGGTACTGGTACGGAAAATTCAAGATTTATATAACAAATACAACAGATTATAAATGCACTTAGTACCTTGAGAAAAAAATAATATAAAACAGGTTTTGCATGTGTATTTATGTATTTATGGATGTGATTTTGATGCCTGACACACACACATGCACACACACACGCGCACACACACACACACACACACACACACACACACACACACACACACACACACACACACACACACACACACACACACACGCGCGCGCGCACACATGCATGTACATGCGCATGCACCCACACACATAGTTGCTGAGTAAATGTTCTGTTCTACAGCTTTTATGATTCTGATGCAATGAATGTAATCTGTGCATGCACCAGTAATAGATACAGTCATGCTGCAACGTATGTAAGCTCATTTTCAGGGCTACAAGACCTCCTTGTTTCATGCAAGTAGTATTAGCTTATAAAGATATTAAACGGTGTTTCACTATTAAGCCACACAGCATAAATTACTATATTAATTTCACATGATTACATATCATCATTATCAACCCCCTTTTCCTACTTTCTACATGGGGTCAGGGTGTTGCATCAGCTGTGGATATCTCTGTCAATTCAGTGCCACTCTCATACCTTCTTCCCCTGATGCCTGATTGTTGCAGATTTTCTTAAAAACAATCCATCCATTTTTTTGCTGGATGCCCTTATTTCATCTTACCTTGTTCCTGTCTGGCCAAAATATTCTTTACCAGATTGGCTTCTCATTTTCTGTGCATGTGTCTGAAGCACTGTAATTTGTTTTGTTTGACCATCTCTGCAATTGCAGCTACTTGGGCATCTGCTGAAATGTCATCATTTTTTTCACCAGTCCTACAGAGTGCACTTTAACTCTATGATTTCTAGCTTTCTCTACTTATCTGCCTTCGCTGAGCAGATGCATGCTGCAAGCAGTAGTACTGGTACTGCCACCGTTTGTCCACTTTACTTTTCAACTTCTGTGGTTTTATACTGTTGCACGCAATCACTGACACTCACTGAAGTTGGCTGCACCCCCACTGAATCTAGTTTTGGCCCCATTATTCAGACTTCCCTTCTCATCAACCACCCTCACAGATAACTGAAGTTTTAAACCTGTTTCCACATGTTCCCTTCTATCTCAGTTTTCAGCTACTTCTGTTTTTCCCTGTTTGCTCATATTAGAGTTGTCTTATCTGTATTTGGGTTCATCTCATGTGTCTTCAGCTTTCCATCCCATTCTTGTTCATACAAGTTCCTGTTTATAGTCTGACTGTTATAACACATCATCTGCATACAGCAGCTTTGTTGATCTGTCATCTCTGACATGCCTGCTAATGTAGCCCATTACTAGTGTAAACAGAATTGGGCTCAGAAGTGAAGCCTGATGCATACCCACTTACACTGGGAATGCTTCTGTGAATTTGAACACTGTGCATACTCATGACATCGTGTTACTGCACATAACCTTCACTAATTCTACCAATGATTAGGGAACTTCAAGCCATTGAGGAACTGCCTAAATCAGCATTCTTGGAACCATGTCATGTGCTTTTTCCAAGTTTAGGAATACCCAGTTGGACAAATTCCTCAATTCTATCTTCTTCTCAACTATCTGTCTCACTGCAAGTATTAGGTCAGTTATGTTGCATTCTAGTCTGAATCAGGGTGAAGTGAAGGGGGCAGCTGTCCTGGGCACACAGTGTTACAGGGTGTGTTCAGGTGATCCTGATCACTTTTTAGTAATAGTGGATACCGACTTTTAAATGATGGCATTGCACCTGTGGTCAAAGCTGAGCACAGTAGCACTCTTTTTTTGGTCTAATTGTAATGACTGCTTGCTACATTATGGAAAGCAGTTTGCTACAGTTTGAAAGAAAAATGAATATTTGTTTTTCTTTCTTTCTTTTTTGTGGCAAATCCAACTATTGTAGTGCCTGGTACACTGTATAGTTAGATAAATCAAGTGCTGTAGCACTCTGTGTGTGTTGCATAAACTGTAACATCTGCTTGCTACTTTGTAGGAAGCAGTTTGCTATAGTTTGTTTGTTTCCTAATAACTTAAGTGTGTTTGTGTTTCATATGCATAAAATGTAACAACTACTTGTTAGAAATATACCAAGAATTCTACAGTATAAGGATAAAGAAAATATTTTTTGACTCTCAGCTGGGAAATGAGAGGTGAGAGAGTGGTGTAAAAGCAGAACCAGATTGGTTCCTGCTTTTCAGTAGCAGCAAGTAAGATAAGTAAGATCGTTTTATCGGTTTTTATTTATTTATTTATTTATTTATTTATTTATTTATTTATTTTCACTCCTCAACCACTAACGGATGCCAGATCAGAAAATGGCTCCAGGCACTGGATAAACCAGCTATACAGTGCCCACTTCCTGGCTTGGTTGTATACCTGTTTTATAGCCCTCACACAATCTGTTTTGAGACTCTAATTATTCTTTTTCTTCAACTCCATCTATTTCCCTCTTTTTGAGGTGCTAGAGCTCTGAATATTTCATTGAAATCTTGTGCTTTCTCTTCAGCCAACTTCCAGGTCTTTGGCTTAGTCTCAGTTGACCATAGAGCCTTCTCTGATCACTGCTTGCAGCTTATTGTGGGACAACCATTTGACTGATGAAAACTTTGCAGTCATTGATTCTTCCCCAATTCCTTTTAAAGAAGTCTTCCTGAGTGGTATGTTGGGCACTCTTGGATGTGATCTTGTGACTGTCCTTCTTGCTGAACCATACACATGTTGGAAACATCAGGCCATCTACTAGGCAGACATTTAGAATGGTGTCTCCCTCCTTATTCCTGTTGCCTCACCCATGTGTATCCACGTAGTTCTCATATACTGATCTGTCTGTTTGTTCTGATATGTGCAGTCAGGTTTTCCATTATCAACACCAACTCATGTTGTCCTATTTTATTAACTAAGCCCTGCAACAGTTACAAGAATGCACTAATTTCCTTATTATCACTGCAGAGAATAGGTGGAGATTTATTTATTTTTATTTTTGTTATCCTTTGTAGAATGGGGTAGTCCCACTAGGCAAGTAGCTACCTTTCAAGAAAGACTTGAGAAATTTGGCAAGGGCATCAGGAATTTCCCCTACTCTTGGTAGTCGGGGAAGGATTTGTGTGTTACACATCCTGAATTCCTGTTTCCTGTATAGACATGGAGGCAGCTAGGAGGAACAGAAAGAAAATATGGTTGATGAAAATGTAGTTGAAATGGTAGAATCACTAACAGAAGTTTTTTTCTGATGCTGTGGTATAGAAAAAAAAACAGTGATATTGGAAGAAAAGAAGATTGTAGCTGTAACAGAGATGGATTCAGTGGAAAACCTTCACAGGAGATTGTTTGAAGGAGAGACAATTACCTCTGAGAAATCCATAATTACAACCCTCCAATCGGGAGGGTTGCGGGATGATTATTTGGAAGAAATGGTAAATCAAAGTGAACCAGAAAGTGGAGCAGCAATTTCATGGAATGCCATCATGGAGAAATTAGATAAAGAAAAAGGAGAAGAAGTTCAAGAGAGAAATGCTTATGCACAAACTGTGGGAGAAGGTGCAAACAAGAAGGAAGAAATAAAAGAAACAAAAAGAAGTATACAGTATGTGTGAGCTGTAAAAAAGTAGAAAGTTTGGATAGGTGTAAGGTTTGGATTCTGTCATAGCACCTCTGGGTATTAAAGCAAATGAGGTAAGAGTATTCATTTTAATTAATAAAAATACTTTTTGTGACTTGGTATTTGAGACTGGGAAGAACATGGAACATTTTTTATTTATCCATGGTCAGAATATGTTGTGCAAGCTTTTTACAGGCAAAAAAAAGGAATAATGATCCAGTTTAGAACTGAAGTTGAAGCAAAAGAACTGAAAGAACATTTGTTAACTATATGTATGTATATGATATGTATATGATGAAAGAGGACTATGGACTGGGGGATGAGATTGTGGAGTAATACTGAAAAAGGAAAATGATAATGTTATGCATGTACCTAGTATTATTGATGTTCGTGGTAATAGGGGTTTTGTGAAATACAGGGGTCAACCAAAAACATTATTTTTGTGGGAAAATGATCATTTAATCAATGAATGTGATAAAAAAGATGTTGTTTATATGGTAAAACAGGGGCAAGATGTAAAAAAAATGTGATTTAAAATGCATAAAATGTGGCAATGCTGGTTGTTCATGGCTAGAATGTGAAATGAATGTGCAAGAAAAAGAAAATAAAAAGGACAAGGAAAATGAAGTTATACAGGATAAAGAGATAGTAGAATGAGTTATACAAGAAAATGTACAAAAAGATGGAACTGATATACATGAAGTTAAAAAAAGTAACAAAGAAAAAGAAACAGAGGAGGCAAGTGAGGAAGAAGCTGATTGGTGTACGAAAAGAAATACAAAAATTCAATAGGGAAAAGAGTTAAAGAAAGGAAAAGAAAATTCAAAAAACATAATGCTTAGAGAAAATAAGAAAGGAAAGGGATGAACATTTTATTATGCTAACTGTTTTAAAAGCAGAAAATAGCTTTAAATGTGAACAGTATGAAAAATCTTAAAAGGAAAATAGGTATATTACAATGGTAGGCTGCAGTAGCTGCACATATTATTGTTTTAGAAGATATCAGATTATTAACAAAGGCCTAAAGAACTCAAACTGAAAAACTTTGGAATGGTGTGGCGGTTTGGAACATGAGGAAAGAAACATGCTCAGGCATATATATACTATGGCAAGAAAGTATTAAAATATTAGATGTAACCATAGTGGAACTAGGACAAACTACGGTAATAGACATGAAAAGGAAAAAAAATATGTCTACAGAATTATAGATTTATATGCATATGTAACACAAAAGAGAGAGAAATTATCTTTAAAAATATTCTTGAATATGTCTGTGTAAATATATGATTCCTCTTAAATGTGAAAAAGAATTAATGATGATTATATTCTCTTTTATATGGGGCTCAAGACTGAATCCAGTCAAAAAAGGGATTCTGTATATGATAGAAGAGCAAGAAGGTTTGGGTTTAATAAGCCCACAAGTACATGCAGCATATTTAATTTTATATAAAGTATTAAAATGAATTATGAAGAAAAATAAACACTTGATAGAAATGATACCATGTTATAAATACAAAGAATTGTGGGAAGGAATGGAAGTTAAAAAAATGAAGAAATAAATGGTACTTAACTATTATGAAAGCATTTTATTGTATTTATCCATGGAAAGATTTAGAAATAAAGATTTAAGAAAAAGGTCATAATATTGATGAGATATAATAATTATAAGAATATTAAATAATGTAATTACTTTTTATGGAAATTGTCTATTAGAAAATTCCAGTTAAGGCAAATATGCCATACAAAAAAAAAAGCAAGATAGATTGTATAATAAATGTGGAGAGTTTGAGACTACTGAGCATGTGTTTTTGAAATGTGAAATAATTAATAGTTTCTGGAAAGAAATATGTAAAGATAGGGTGAAAAGTTTGTTAAAATTTCAACAAATAAATATGGACATAATAGAATTTGGTTATTATGCTGCACATAAATAGGAAGAAGTGAAGAAAATGGATAGAGTAATATTTTATGCTTCATGGACTATATGGAATGAGAGACTAAAGTAAATTAAATACAATGGAAAATGGAGTTTGACAAAGATTTTGGAAAAAATGTTTTTGTTGTGGATAAAAGAGTGGGGGGAATGCTTAAATTGAAGTTTATATGTATGGCGATTTGCAAAATAGATATAAATAATGTAAATATGTAAATAATATGTAATTGTATACATCAATAACCCCCCTACTCCTCCTTGTTGTGAGTGGGAACCATTTTGAAAAAGCACTTCCTGTTTCCATTCCAGGTGCAGAGGTGGCCAGATAAACAGGGAGTCAGATGGAGAGAAGGAGATGATGGAGTAAAAAAAGAAATGAAGGTGAAAGCAAATATCATGACTGGAGAATGTATTCAGGATTCAGAGGAAATGTTTTAAAGAAACCTGTTTGATGGAAATGAGTCATCAAATGATGGATGTATAATTACCACCCTACAGTTGGGAGGGTTGTGTAATGATTTACTTAAAGAAATGGCGGTGTAGAGTGAGTCAGAAAATAAAAGAGATGTTTTCTGGGCAACATTATGGAAAAATACAAAAGGAGGATGCAGAGACAATTGGGAAGAATAATGATGAGATGGAAAATAAAACATATGCAGAGAAATTAAAAAAAGGCAAAAGTGGAGTAGCAGAAAAGAAAACAAGAAAATGAAAAACAGAAGTATATGGTAAATATTCAAAGTAAAGAAGACAAAGAAATGGACAAGTATGAATTGCAGGGCAACTTAAAAATTTCCTTTGGGTATAAAAGCACATGGGGTAAGAAAATGTATTCTTATTAACAAACAGGCATTTTGTGACACTATATTAGTGACTGTTTTCTCAATGGAAATTTTTCTTAGAGAATATGAAAAAATAAAGACTGTAAGCCATGGACTCTTTATGTGCTAAAAGCATTTAACAAGGAAACAAGAAAAAAGATTCATGTATCATTTTGAACAGAGCTAGAAAGAGAGACTTTGAAAGGATATTTGAAAACTTTATATAGAGAAGTACTGGTCATTGAAAACATTTATGACAAAAGGGGTTAATAGACTCATGTATGGATAGAGAGAGAACAAGTTATACATATACCAGGCTTGATACATGTGCAAGGGAATTGTGGTGTTGTAAAATACTGGGGACAGCCTAAAACATGTTTTTTGTGGAAAACAGGACATTTGATAAGTAACTGTGACAAAAGAAAATGTTATATTTGTGGTAAAATGGGACATGATGCAAAAAGCATGATATGAAATGTTATGAATGCAGCAAAATTGGACATTTGTGGATAGATTGCAAAAATGAAAATAACAGTATGGAAAAAGAAGAAGAAACAGGAGAAAATGAAGAAAGAGAAGAAATTTTAGAAGTAGTGAAAATAGAAGAAAAATTACATGAGAAAGGACAATAAAGAGGGTATAGAAGAATATTCTGAAATAAGTGACAAAGAAGACATGAACTGGTAGGTAGTAAAAGTAAAAATTATTTTGTTAAAAGGGTAAAAGACAGGGAAAGAAACTTTAAATGGTTAAGTACAAAAGAAAGAAAGGAAGGAAATAGATATAGAATAATGTATACAGCTAAAGTTGGGGGTTTAGTATGCTGGTTAAGGTGTTTGACTACCAAACACAAAATGCAGTGTTTGATTGTCACCGTTGAGAAGCAAATTAGTTAGTCCTACAACAGACTGTTAAGAAAGCTAGTCTAGTAATTAGCTATCAACATGAATCTAAAGAAAATGAAAAATGTTGAAGTGCTTTCTGTAAATGTGAATACTATTAAGTATACAGCAAGAAGAACAGGAATTTTGCAATGGTGTAATAAATGTGATATAGATGTAATTATATTAAAAGATACAATCCCCAGAATGCATTAAACTTTATTCCAACATGGAGTGGACCGTGTCCGTGTAAGCTCAGCCATAGCAGTAGTGGGCCTTGCATATTTGTGAAGGCATGCTACTGTTACAGCTATGTGGACATGAACACCACTGAGTGCAGGGGGCATGTTTAGAAAGTGCATACACATCCTATATGCCCCCTGCACTCAGAAAGTGCCATACAGCACTTTTGAAAAGCATTTCAGTGTCTGTGAAAACCGAAATGAAATTTGTGCATTTCAGTGTCCACAGACTCTAAAATACTTAGGGGAGCAAGAAACAATGCAGGGGGTGCATGAGAGGTTCTGTCACACAACCCCTGCATTGTAAAAGTGCCGTATGGCCATAGAAGTTATCTGTACAGGTGTCCAAAAGATACCCAGATGCCTGCTTCACATACTTCTCAACCTCCTAGAGCAAGAAAGCTGTACAAAGCCATAAATAATGGGGGGGGGGACAAAGACATAAAAATAGGGACTCACTTTAAATATTGCACTGACAAACCCAGAAAGCTGATAGAATAAAAGGTTTGCAGTAGCATGGACGTCCTGCAGGGTATGAAGACTGAAAGACAAATGTCTGCCATCTGAAAGTGCTGTAGTATGGCTATAGCCATCAACTGTACAAGTTTCTGCAAAATGCTTAGATGCCTGCCTCACATACTCAACCTCCTACAGCAAGAAAGCTGTACAAAACCATAGATAATGGGAGGAGAATGGCAGAAAAATAGGGATGCTGTTTAAATATTGCACTGACAAACTCAGAAAGCTGATAGAATAAAAGGTTTGCAGTAGCATGGACTTCCTGCAGGGTATGAAGACTGAAACACAAATGTCTGTCATCTGAAAGTGCCGTATGGCCATAGCTGTCAACTGTACAGGTTTCTGCAGAATGCCCAGATGTGTGCCTCACATACTTCTCAACCTCCTAGAGCAAGAAAACCATACAAAGCCATAAATAATGGGGAGACAAAGGCAGAAAAATAGAGATACTCTTTAAATGTTGCACTAACAAACCCGGAAAGCTGATAGAATAAAAGGTTTGCAGTAGAATGGATTTCCTTTTATTTTTTTCAAAACAGGTTTATTGTTTTAACATATAAGAGAAATATCATAACAATTTTATACAAGTAATTAAAAATAGGTATTATTATAATATTCAACAAAACAACTAAAGTATTTACAAAGACATCCACTACAATCAGATCAATTAATTAAACTAAAATACCGTGCTATTGAAATTAGAATTTTTTTAACAAATTTTGTAAATTATCCCATACAATATAATAAGATGTTTTTCTATTTGTTCTTGTCCTAATTGTGTTTATTTCCATATGGCACACTATATATTCATAACATTTTTAAATTAATTGAACGAAGGAGGTGTATCTGAAATCCAATTTCTGGTTATTATTTTCCTAGCCACTGCTAGAATAGACCATAACAAGGGAAGCTTAACCTTTTTAACACTTTGAGGTACAGGTGTGTTGAATAATATAAGAGATTTAGAAATAATTAAATTATCTGTAAAAAGAGCCTGCAAAAATTCATTAATTGACTTCCAGTATTCTTTCAATTTTATACAGTCATAAAACATATGAGCCCAGTCAGCATTAATTTCTACATTACATCTCTTACATAAATTATCTTTATTATTTATTTTATTCATCATCAAAGGTGTATAAAAGATCTATGTAAAAATTTCCATGTATAAAGTCTCCAGACAATGGAAGACGTAGTTCTATAAGCAGATTCCAATATATATTGTTTATCTTGTTGATTTGGTGGGTCCCCATTAATAGAAATGAAATAATTCCAGTATGAATCTACACTGTAAAAAGTTTCTTGTCTGATAATTTTATGTATGTATGAAAGTTTACCTTTATCAGAAACTTTATGTTGTAAATTTAATATCAAGTAATCAATCAGTGTTGGAATAGATTATTTAACTGTTATAGACATTAGATCTATTTTATTAATGAGATGTTGTCTAAAGGTCTGAACCTCTAACCAGCAAGTTTCTCTTAGATCAAATTCTTGTTTTAAGAAATCTAGATTTTTAACTTTATTATCAGATATCAACTGATACCAGTACTTTAGATCATTATCTATAGCTAAATGAGTTCCTTCAGAAGTAGATGACAAAAGCATACCCTGAGTATACATTATAGGGAATATAATAAAATTCCATTCCCTATACTTAGGGTGCATGAATATAAAGTTACGATAGCTAATAATAATGTTTAATGGGTAACAAACAATATGTTTAGGTGTAAGAGGTGAAGTACAAAATAGTAGCATGGATTTCCTGAAGGGTATGAAGTCTGAAACCCAAATATCTGTCAGTATGTTCTGACTTAAACCCCAAGTGATTTGCCAATGATTTCCTAGCAAAGCAGAGTCACACTTCCTAAGTTTGTAAGAGCAATAATTAAAATCTGTCCCTATATATCCCTTTACAATTTCCTGTAGTGCGACTGACAAGGAGTACAGATACATGTAAATAAAGTTGGTTTATGGATTTTTTTTTCCATTCTAAGGTATGTGTAACCATATCTGAGTGGGTGTACATGTTATGGCCCTCTGCTCAGCATTTCTTAAACATACCATAGGAGATAAATGAAAATATACAGGTGAAATTCTCATGCTGAGATAGCATAGTGGTTGGAGTCCTGGCTTTGTATGCAGGCACAACAGGCCATTTATTTGTGCATGGGAAAGCAGTGTTACAAATATTATTTTAATTTTAAATTATGTAGTAAATGATATTTGTCAACCAGGGTAGTGTAGCTGGTCTAAAATGTCATTGTGAGTGTATATAATATGTTAAATCATCCATGTATACACAAGTGTCCCTTACAGTATAGTCACATCCCATGGTAATGTAATGAAAGCACATAGATGGATGTTGTGTAAAGTAAATCATATACACTTACTAATATGTCAGTAATGATTAATGAAGTGATCATCCTGATATTTTTTAAAATGAAAATTGAGCAATGGTAAGCAGTGCTCAGCTAATCTTAGTTAGTGTAATCATTGCTTAAATGTGAATGCTAAGCAGCAGTCAGCTCAGCTAAATGGATTTGCACACTGTTAAGCAATGCTCAGCAATTACCCCTTTAAGCACTGTTCAACCCAGCTTAACAGATTTGTGCACTGCTTAGCTGAGCTTAGCATTTTTAAAATGGTCCAAAGACAACAAAGGGTAAAAATATGGCCTTATTTATACTGTGCAGATGGGAATACAACCTAACCTGTTTATTTGATCTCTGCAGGAACATGTCTGGCATTGGAGAGGGAGTGAGCTTTCGGGCGCAGTGCTGTGGCATCCTGGAGTACAGGGTCATGGCTGGGCTCCTCATAGATCAGCATGATGACAGACTGCTGCAGGGCCAGTACCAGGGCTCTCAGTACAAAGCAGAGGTCTGGGACCCTCTGGCATGTGACCTCACCAGTGCCACTGGAATCCCCTAAACTGGTAAACTGGTGAGCAGGTATGGCATCATTATGCTGACCTAAAGCATAGGAAGGGGGAGTTCTTGGCCCAATGGATCCAAGATGCTTGGGATTGGCATGTTTCAGCAGTTTGTAAGTACCCAGATAGATCTGTAACAAATTCTAGCCTGAGTATGTGATGGACAGGTATGCATAATGCTTGCTTCTTACCCCTACAACTGCAGAAGAAAGGGCTATGAACAATGATGCTCATGCCAACAGACTGACAAGGATGGGCCGACAGGTTGATGAGTACAGATCTATCTTGCAGTATATAGTGCCATAAAGTAAAATGAGTATATTGTTTACTGCCAGTGGGTAGATTGTGTACTGTGTCTAATAAATAAAACACATCTGTCACACTAATATTTATTCTCAGGATATTCATTAATAAAAGTGTAATTTCAATATCATAAAAATATACATATATGCTCTGGTATGTTGTTGTAGAAATAGAATGTGTACATGTTCTGTATAGCAAATATGGCATTGACAGCATGAAATAACTGAGGATGTGCTGGGAAACAGCTAGTATGCATTGCAGTCTTGTGTTAACCTTTGCCTTCCAGGTTGTATCATTTCAAAGGAGTAATACACAGTACAATAACTATCTGCCATGCATGAATTACAGAATTACAAGGTCAGACTGTCCAACCCAAAGAGCATTAGTCAAAAACAATCAGGCAAAAAACAGCAGTTCTCAAGTAGCCCAGTGTGATGGAAAACAGCATTGATGTTCATTTTAGCAAACCCAGACATGGTTTGAATCTAGGGAGTGGTACTGAGATGTGTGCATATCTACACAATAGAAGCCCTGAATATTTGTAGAAGCTGTCAGAAAGTGTTAGCAGATATTTTCCCCACAGGTCTCACAGGTAAAGAAATGTGTGCAGTAGCTGTATGAAGGGTATACTAATACACCTGAATATGTGTAGAAACAGTCATACAGTGTTAACAGATATTTTCTCTGCAGCTTTTACAGGAAATGAAATGTGTATAGTAGCTGTTATGAAGGATATACTAATACAACTGAATATTTGTAGCAACATTCAGAAGGTGTTAACAGATATTACCTCCACAGGTCTTACAGGTAAAGAAATGTATGTAGTAGCTGTATGAAAGATATATTAATACACCGTGTACAACTGTTCCATTGTCCAACCCCATATGCCTGCAAATGTCAGCAGGATAGGTACATATACCATGACCTCTTCCCGGTACATGTCTCTCAAGTGTCACGCTGTCACAGCTATTGGTCATTGCTGCCAATCACCTTGGACACAGATAGGAATCCAGGAGAACTGTACTAGTGGCAGACTCACACAAGATCATTTCAGGGTACCGCTTATTTGTCAAGTATGTCACCCTGACATGTACAAGCCCTCTCCAGTAAAGTAGCCACATTGTACCCAATCTGGCCCAAACCATTACAGGTTGACTAACAGGTATGTATGTGCCACAGAAGCTATGGGCCATAAGTAGATGTAAAGTGAGGGCAGACCTATAGAGTATTGAGCAGTACTGTTGTGAAAAATAGAAGTTCATACAGTCGTTAATGGACTTTTTATTGTCTCCCCCACCTGTCAACTGCATCAATAATTATTATTCATATACCACGGGTACATTGTTCACAAAACCTATTGTTGGGACATGTGTTCTATTATTGTTCATATATTTCATTGGTTGCATATTAACATACCTTGTTCAAATACCATTTTTGGTGGTCTGTTGCCATCAATGTAACTTGCATGCTGTTAAAATGCTTACTGTTGCTCCATTTATGCATGTGTTTTGTTTGCTATGCAGCTGTTTCAAATCTGTTGGTTTGGGTTAATGGGAACACCCACGGATGCTGTTATAACTAATTTTGAAATGCGCTGTTCATGACTAAGCAATATATTTGGGAAAACCACAACACCATAGCACATTTGGGAAGGCAGAGTCTAGTGACTCTGCCTGCCCCACCACCTGGCCATGACACCAGACCACAGCACGTCTGAGACCCAACCTGGAAAATCTTCCTCTGCTGGCCCTGCACCATCTTTGGGTTGAACCGCCTCAGGGGATGGGGCCTTTATCTCTGTGGACACAGGTGTGGAGAGGAGCCTGTAACCCACTGACAGTTTGGGGTATGGTACATGGCGTCATCTGCTCTGAGTTGGGAGGGAATCTGTGCCAGATGGAGGGCTGCATGCCACACCTTGAGGGACAGGTTTCCCTCTTGTCCATCACCCAGCACATCCACCTTCAGGACTGTGAAGATGCCGTGATGACTGCCCATGAGTGAGGACCTCAGTCCAACTGTATCGATTTGGGGGCTCATGGGCATCTTATTCCCAGCCACCCTCCCTGTCCAAGGTATTTACTCCCTAATGTGTCATATACTGCCCCTGTCTGCTCTCTTGTGTGTCGTCTGTCTGCAAATGCTACCTATCCTACCCAACCTACCTCCCCAAACATACCTACAGCCCTTCCCCAACATCCCACTCTCACCTAAAAAAAGAGCATCTGTCTCGCAAAAAAAAAATCATTGCTCCATACATAGCTCTACATTTCATCCCTGTGTGCAGCATAATTAGTCAAACTACCCACAAATTATTCTCCAAATGTCTGTCACCAACTTCCCTTCCTGTAGGATGTGAGGCTGTAAATTCAAAATTCTATACATTATTCACAGCTGTTGCTGCAGAATGAATGTAGAGCTATGGTCCTTTCCTACACCCATCCTGCACATCCCTAGCTGGTTTTATTAATGTTTTCCCCTCTGTTTGCCCTTATTTCACCACTTTCCTAGCACCCATTTTTCATTTCTTTAATTAAAATTAGAACAAGTATAAGCGGTGCTAAGGGATGCTAAGAGGGCTTAACCGTCTGTTAGCAACACTTAGCTCAAAGCAAAACCATGCAAACCCACTTACAACTGCTTAAATGTGCCTTAATCACTCTGACTCCATCAGCCCTTGTTCTGCCCAGCAACAAACTAATCAACCCTGTCACACCTCAAATGCAGGATTCTGTGCACTACAATCACAGCAATGTACCACTACACCATCTGCAATGTGGGAATTTGTAATGCTCTTACAAGCATAACATGAATTCTGGTCATTTAACATTAATGAAAAAAAGTCATCACTCCCATGTTTAGACCCCAGCACCCTGTGCACTACAATCACAGCAATGTATCTCTACACCATCTCAGCTGCAGGAATTTGTAATGTTTTTGCAAACATATCATGCACTACAGTTATTTCACATAGGGAAAAATGTGTATCTGCAATACTCTTACATACAAATATACATTTACACACACACACACACACACACACACACACACATATATATATATATATATATATATATATATATATATATATATATATATATATATATATATATAACCAACCTCTTACTGCAAAAAGCCTGACAAAGTAGGGAGATAAAGGGCAAACAATAGTGACATCTTTGAAATATTGCTGTTATATGCATAGAAGTCTGCTAGAGTAGCATGGTTTGATTTAACATATAATTCCTGATAGATTCCAGGTCTGAAACCAAATGAAAGTCATTATTTACTGATGTCTACATTCACATCATCCCATTAATTTCTCCAAAACCCACAACTGTTATGGGGAACAGAAAAAACATGAGCCATGCATCTGAACAGTGTCTAGACATGTAGGCAGTTGAGAGGTATGACTGCAGTCATGTAACAGAAGAGAAAAAAAACAGTGAGAGCTGCCAGCCATTTCACCCAGCACCCTCTGAACTACAGTGAGATCAACACGACACTACCCCAAATCAGCTCTGGGGAATTACCCACGTATTTCGCAATATAGCATGCAGTACAGGGATGGAAATGTAGGTAAAAGCAGATTTTGGTGTGAAAATGTCCACCCACAACCATTTGCATGACAGTCACAGCAACATACCAGTACCCCAAATGAACTCCAGGGTAGAATGACTGTTTGGACAAACATATCCTGATTGCCAGTCGCACACTACACTGACATATACTGACCCAACTCAAAGTCTACTGGGAATCCTGAGGTGTTACAGGACATTTGCCAGTCTGCACCTACAAAAATATACACCTGATAGACCACCAGCAACTGTAGCAGCATGCACATTTAGATATAAAAGGAGCTATGACACTCACATCTGCTACTCTCCCTACTCAGCCCTAGAAACATTTACACATAACACTGATACACAATCTTGGCAGTCTGTTAACAATGGTCAGAAATACATAACTCTCAACTGTACAGATCTCCACAGAATGTCCAGGGTGTGAGACCATATTTATGCCACTGCTGCATACCACGTCTAGGAGTCTGTAAAGTCACTGGGATGATAACAGGTGTGCAGCCACTAAACAATGATATTCAATACCTCTGTACCTCTTACTGCAAGACATCTGGACAAAGCATGACATACTTGGGGATAGGGGACCAGAAAGAGGGACATATCTCACATAATGGTGTTACAAACTGAAACAGTTGCTGGTGATACAGGGTTTTTTGTAACATAGCATCCCTGAAGGATATGATGTCCGAAACCCTAATGGATGTCAACATTTACTGACTATAGTCCTCACATTATCCTACTGATTTCACAAAAACAGAAGTTGTCTGAGGAACAGACCAAACATAACAGGCAGACCTCTCGGCAGTCTGTGGACATCTGAACAATTAAGAGGTATGTCAGAGACATATCACTGTCAGATGTCAAGTCACCCAGAGAATGCATGTCCAAACAAACCTTGTTAATCTAGCAGTCCTCTATGTGTATAACAGCAATAATCACTTACAAACTGTAACCAATTCTGGAGTTTTGTTCCCCATGTCATTGGGCCATCTCCACATGTCTTGTCCTGTGAGGCATTTCCACCTACTGTTTGTGAAGCTGTAGCACCCACACCTCCATAATGTCCTCCACACAGGCAAGAAAAAAGGGCAAGGCTCACATGAAGGACTTAATTATAGCACTATGTTGCTATGGCAATGGCTAATAGAAAGACAACACAGCTGCTCTGGTTGCATGTAGCAAGTGGGAGACACTGATTGGTTCACAGGCCATCACCTGCTCATGAGTGTTACCAACAAAAGGCAAGCTGCTGCATATGCAAAACAGGTCTGAACCCATCTACGCAAAGACAGACTGTGACTACACAAACCTAACACCTTTTGCAGTATTTTGAGGAAACTATTCAACACTATAACAGGTATGTCAATCCATAAGCTTGTAATGGAATGCAGAAGGGGGATGCAATAATGTCAAATAGGACATTAAACTTTAGGTCATAACAAGAACTGCTGGACTTACATGCTGCTGTCCGGCACCTATGGCCATTCTTGCTTGCCCTGTCTGCATTCACATGGGTTAGATCTCTGGCCCCTGAGTCACCCCATCAAAAGTTCAACTCATGTATGTATGACTACTACTAGAGGGTCTGCTGTGCAGTACTGACTGAGAAACTGCTAGGCCAGCTACCTGGAATGCTGTACACATTCATACATCACCGGTGAATGGTGCTATGATACATATGCTTGTCCTACAAATGTAGGAGTCTTATATAGGGTACCTGCATAGTACACAAAAGGAGCAGATGTGTGTGTTGATCTCTATCTTATATACTGAGCCCATACCTGACAATTGTCCAGAGTTTTTCTGACTACATGTCTGCCTCATATTTGTAGTCAATGCCTCATACAGTTGTTTATTGCCTGGCACATCACTGGCAACCCATTAAAGACTGACGTCATGACATAATAGCATACATTTGATTGTCAGAAGCCATAGCCTGTGGGGTAAACCTGTGAATGTGACACTGTCTTTGCTGGCGACTAGATGTGTTTCAGCTAGATTCATAAAGTGACAGTATTTCTGGCTTTTGCCTACCAGTGATGTCTGCCCTTGTAAAGATGTATTGCTCTAACAGGAGCTAGGTGTCTTAGCATGAAACCCATGTCAATGCAGGCATACCTGATAATGTAGGATGCCAACATTTGTGCAGTCACTGACACCTGCTTTGTAGCTGTGCAGAGCACACCAACCTTGCCAGGTTACTCATCCCATCATATGTTGTGACCACAAATGGAGGGCTGCAACACCACAGGAGGTGGAGTATTGAACATAACAAACACATACACACCTCCAGGCTGGCCAAACAGCATGATGCATGGGAGACATCCCGACTGCAGATAACAGTTGACAAAACACCTACACAAATCATAGGCTTCCAACCATGACTATGGACACCCATGACACCTATTGCAACTTGCTTGAATCTATCAGGATTCAATCATCTACCCTGCTCCTGGGTGACTTCAACCACCCAACCATAGTGTGCATAACCTATGCCAGCTGAACATGAACGCACAGAGATTCCTTGGCATTGTCAATGCAATGCAGTAAATCAGCCAGTCAACACTCATACGACAGGTGGGAATAACCTGTACCTGGTCCTAACCAACATGAGTAGCCACTGTAGCACTCCTATGGTGTCACCCTCCTTGGTAACATCTGACCACGTAGCCATCACTGTTCAGGTCACCATCTCCCCTGCCCCCCTCCTTGTAAGGGTCAAACAAAATTGACTTTACACAAATGATTATAAATCTCCTCAGAGTAAGTAGAAGTAGCTTTACAGCCAACATCTCATCAGTTGGAGCTAGCAGTAGTGCCCAGGCCCACACCACAATATTTTGTGGGCACCCACATAGCTGTATGGACTCACCAATACCTCACAGGACAACATCATCTCCCTCAAGGTAGGGTAAACGTCCATGGTGGACAGCAGCAATACACAAATACCATAATAGGTGGAAATAATTGCTGGACAGGGCCAAGAAGGAACAGGTGCCTTTTTGGAAGCAATATCACCTTGGTCTGCTAAAGCAAATAAGGTCACAGGTGAATTACCCTAAGGCTAACTTTGAGTGCAAATTGAATGCATCCACCAAGGCCAATCACTAGGCCTTCCACAAATGTATCTGCAGTCCCAGAGGCAACACACAAATCTGCTCTGTAATAGTGGTGTATAACACCACATACACATATGGCATAGATATACGCAACCGGCTGTAGATAGGTGAAGTGCAAACATCCCCCCCCATGTCCCCCCATTGGTATACATGTGAATGCACAGCAGCTGCCCCCCCCCTCCCCTCATTATAAGGAAGCAGGTCCATAATGCTTTCTCAAAGGCAACACACAGAAGTTTCCATAGGCTTGATACTATCCCTGGCTGCATCTTACATGAGCACAGGCATGGGCTCTCAAATCCATTCCGCACTGTAGTCAACCACAGTCTGAACAATGGCGTCATCCTATCTGCACAGAGGACAGTCACTGTCATCACTATACACAAAGGTGGAGCAATCCACCAACCCAGCCAGTTATAAGCACATCAACCTAACTAGCCTCCTCTGCAAGGGCATGGAAGGCAATATCAGGCACATTGCGAACAGGGACATCGGCAACATCAAAATTCCTGAGCCCACACAGCATGGTGTTTTCAAAGGGAGATCAGGTGTGTTAAACCTGGTTGGCCTCTCTGAAGTGGTCAACAAACACAAGGACAAGGGGAAGATGGTGAACAATGCCTAACTTCACCTATCCCAATTCTCTCACAATAATCCCCAGGTGGTCAGTATACATATGCCTATACAGCTAGACACCAAGCTGTATGTTACCAGATGGCTAGCTAACTGGCCCAATGATAGTACCCACTTGGTCAAAGTAGTGTAACCCACCTCTAGTAGTAGAGTCTTCCAAAGCAATGTACCCCAAAGATCAGTCTGTGGATCTCTACTGTTTCAGATATACTTATATGAAATACAGAACAAAAGCAGTGGTCTGTGGATGCCCAGGTGTACAGATGCTTGCAAGCTGGCCACTGTCTTACGTTCCACTACTTATGTGAGCATCCCCAAGAGGACCTCAACCAATTAATGACTGTTGCAAGATACATGTCCACAAACTGAATGCCAGGAGAGGCATCATTCACCCTGCTGTGGCAGATGTAATCCACATTAATTATAATGGTAATAATGTATTGATCATGCAATCAGGTGTAAGGCAACTTGTGCACCAAGGTTGGTAGCAACCTGACAGTTTCCCACCATGTGGGCACCATTGTATGGAAGGCTTTCTACATGGCCCACCTCACAAATACAGGTATGTCATCCAGGAGCCAGGAGGCCACAACACACCTGTACTCCACCCTTACCAGATGCATTACAAAGTACAATGGCTCCTTTGGCATGTACCTTGCCAAGCAAATGCAGCAGTTGCAGAGACCACAGATGCTCCTGATAAGGCAATTCCAGGGTCTGGAACACCTATCTTATACAGGTAGGCTGAAAGCTTTCACCCTATACTCAGTTTCATACAGACTGATCATACATGACCTGTGTCTGGCATACAAGGCCATGTGCAAACCAGCCTTGATGGCTTTCCTGCATATCTGTAAGACAGATTGCACTTATGCATCACACACAGAAGGCCCTCACCTGGTCTGTGACATGTATAGTGCTTGTTGGGGGATAGTGTTGTGTCTCATATAATACACTGTCAGTAAAATACACTCTCTGCCCATGTCTAGCAGAGTACGTGTATAGTCCTCTTGAAGAAGAAGCTGGACGACTGCATGGGAAATGGATGAGACACCCCTGGGATCCCATGTTTGTCCCACCTGGATAGGAGAAACAGGTACTGGCTTGGACGGGGCATGGGTGAAAGTCTGAGCCAGGCTTATGAGGGCATTAGGGCCAATAGCCTGGTATCATCTTATCAGGCAATGCAACTAGTACTTTACATGTTCCCTGTATGTATTATAGACTGTCCTGCAATGTTGTATGAAATGAAGCCCTGTGAATCTGAACTGTGTATGTACTGTAGTGATAGTGTATTGTCATGTCCCCTCATCAGTTATCATCACATATCGTTATACCTTGTCATTGTGTATGGTCTGTATAGCAGTATGTCAGCTCTTACAATACATGCATATGCACTTGGTGACACTGTATACCTCACTCCAATAGCCTTTGTCTTGGCCACAATTACCATTCTGTTACTAGGCCCATCACACAGTAGTACTTGTCACCTTTTGTTGTGGGCCTGACAGTAGCAGTGAAAGATATGGATTGCAGCAATCAGAACTACTGTAATGTCTGCCCTGAAGTGCCCATAGGTGTCACAGCTGTGCCAGACTGTACCAGTGTGTGTGTGTGTGTGTGTGTGTGTGTGTGTGTGTGTGTGTGTGTGTGTATATGTGTGTGTGTGTATGTGTGTGTGTGTGTGTGTGTGTCTGTGTGTGTGTGTGTGTGTGTGTGTGTGTGTGTGTATGTGTGTGTGTGTGTGTGTGTGTGTGTGTGTGTGTGTGTGTGTGTGTGCCCTTGCAGGTGAACACAGGGGTTGGTGTCCCTCCCCCTTGCAACCTAATGTCAGAGTATTAGCAGACTCCCATGATAATGGTGGTCGCAGAGAGGCACAGGTGGGGTTGTCAGTGCCTGGATCCATGCCATTGTTTGATATCCCACTTTCACCCATTATGTCCCCACACACAGTTTGTATGCTCACACATGCCCAGTCCCTGGCAGCCATGAATAATGGACAGACTAAGGGTGGTAGCATGGAACAGGCTAGTGTGTTGAGTATGTTAAGTATGACTGTAGACAGTGGCCAACAGCAGAGAGCAGGCAAGGTCACACACAGACAGATGGACAAGGGTGCTCAAAGCAGGACTGCTGCCAAAGAAGACTCTGTCACAAGTGCCAGGTCAGGTGTCACCAGACACATGTTACAGTCCATCATGGAGGCACAGTTGTGTACTGACTGCAACACCAGACAGATGCTCAGGGTCATGAATGCAGCGTTCCCTGCCATGCATGACGACCTCCAAGGCAGTTGTGATGCCATACATCATCTTGCCAATGTTGTGGATAGACAGTGGGGTGAGACACTGTCACTGCTTGACTGCGTAAGGTCTGTGATTGGGCATGTGGTGGGAGTAGGTCATTGGCCAGGTGGACGTAGGTCATCAATATGATCAGCCGTGAGCCCACATGGCCGTGCACATTCACAGTCCCATAGTGGCAGTACCACCAACACCACTGAAGGGAGAGTGCTGCCCACACCACACTGGAGCAGACCATAGGCACATTGTCCTGTCCAGTCCCATCAGGGGCATGAGTCCAGCCGACAGCAGTCACCATCAGAAGGTAGTACTGCATCTGTCCTTGGACCTGGAAGTGCCAGTGATACTCTTGGCAGAACCAGTTACCTCATCCCTGCCAGGAGATGGTGTACCATACATCCTGCAATGTATGGTCCACAGCTGTCCAACATAGCCCTGTATCGAGAATCCACATTGCTTGCTGGTGTGCAGGCAAACACTCATACATCCCTATCTAAGGATAGTCACCACCAGATATGCACAGCTACTCTGCATGGCCCAGTTGAACATCACATCTCCAGACACACACACACACACACACACACACACACACACACACACTCACACTCACACACAGCCCCCCCCCACACACACATGCACACAATGTGAGCCATATGGCCCAACATAGGCCTCTTGCAATCCAACAACACACCCTGAGCATATGATGATATGAGTGCCACAATCCTGTTATCCATACCATCGATGCACTGACATGCTCATATGGGTCTGATGCACAAGTTGACTATGGTACAGTGTAGTAATGTCATGCTGCATAAGGTGCTGTCTGCTGTAAGTAGTTATGGGTACACGTCAAGGTATATGTACCTTGTTAGCCATGATGCACGATTGCTGTTAGTACTGCTGACTGACTATAGTGTCACGTACTGCATTCTGGTTGTGTTCCAGGTATCTGAGTGTCTTCAGGCTGTGGGCCTGCTGACAGTAGCAATAATGAGTAAGGTGTGGTGGAAGCACAGTGACCTTTTCATAGCCGAGGTACAGCTGTGCATGTACATATTTACCAGGTGTGTTTACATGCAACAGTGTGTGAGGTGCAATTGTGGTAGACAGTGTGACCTGGCATACATACCCTTCACACAGCCACCTAGCCTAAGTACATGTCACCGTGCATTCTGTAGGACCGCAGGCTCACACATACAGAGGAGGTTACTTGAGTACTGGCAGTAGGTCCCTCACCAGCTTAGCCATTACATTAATTGCAACAGATTTAGCTATCAGCACTTCTTGTCCCTGTCATTTCTGTCACATCCTCTCAACTGTCATGCTGTTGATGAGGGTTTGCCTGGTACTGTGTATGACAGGTTTGGGGTATGTATTCCTGACACAGGTCAGCCTGCATTAGTCTAACCTGACAATCACCAGCATGTGTGTCTGCTATCTCGTATGCAGGTTTGGCATCTTATGCTGATAGCGCACAGAGAGTCATAGTCCTGTACTTGGGGCAGCTGATGAAGGACTGAGCACAGCCACTACCTGCAGAGTCTTATAAGCAATAGTGTTAGATGTATAACACAGATAGCACAGGGGTACTGTGATGTGTCTGTGTTTGCCACTACTATTGAAGTGGGTGATAATTGTAGGGACTGTTAGGATTGGCAATGGTGGGTTCAGAAGCCCTTAACATGTTAGAGCCATCTCTCACACACACATGCACACCACTGCATGGGGACATGCATTGAGACACACATGCACATGGAGATGACACTTATCAGAGTAGATGACCTACTCATCTATTAATGCACAATACACAATGATATGACCATTGCACCACAGTGTCTTGGCGTTAGAAACTGTGTAACTGTGATTGTATGGTGGATGACATCTGTATGGGCTGACACTATGTTAGCAATGGGGGAGTTCACAAGGTGGAAGAGGCACACAAAATGGAATAGCCATAACATACGCACACTAAAGACAGCCACAGGGGCTGTGCATACAGAAACATATACACAGTTGCCAATAGACATATTAGTAACCCTACATATCCAGTTGTATGTACTATAGTGCTGCATACACATGCCATGCTCCAAATACATTATATGCCTGGGACATAACAAACAACCTAGTACAACAGGTAATTTTACAAATGCCTTCATGGATGGTGGGATAACCAATCAGACACAGCAATTGGTCTTGTCTACTGCTCCTACATACCTGCACAAGTGATAGCCTGACAGACTTTGTAGCAGCATGATGTGTCAGGCAGGTATGAAGTCTGATGCCGGCATGTGTGTCAGTATGGTAATTGTGACATATTTGACAATGATATCACAAGAATGCTCACTGTCAGGGGACACAGACCACATATATGTTGCAAATGTGGATATCCCATCTACATCTGTATAGATGACTGATATGGGCTGTATAGTGTTACATGGTGCATGTGAGGCAGATGCCATTAACAGGGTCTTTAAAGTAATTTCATGGGTAGGGGGTCAACAGGCCTTAAAATGGTATAACCTACACACACAACAGCCACAGGGGATATGCTTCACACACTACTATAGTTGTCATTATTGAGATTAGAACCCCTACGTATCTAGCTATTTCCAGCATAGTATTACACAGTTATTGCACATGCCACAGAGCTTAGACAGCTGACACATGTATACAGGTACAGCTAGGGTGAATGACATCAGCAGGCCATGTAAAGTAGATAAATGGAGCATATACTGGGGGGTAAATGCCTCAAAATGATATATCTCACACTCCCAGAGGAAATGAGTCTCTCCCAAACACATAGACACACACACACACAATATCACAGTTGCCAGTATTGGGATTAGAATCCCTACCTATCTAGTTGCGTATACTACAGTGTTACACATTTTTCACACATGCCACAAAGCTTATAGGAGTTCATAGTGTCATGAGTTATGTCTAAGGTGATTACAAGAACCCTTGTAATGTATGACAATGGGAAATTTACTGGGTGTGAAGGGCATCAAAATACATTGCCCTACAAACATACACACTTGCAAACACCTTTACACACACTCACATTTGCCACTACTGAGTGTAGAACCCTGCCTACCTAGTTATCTACACTGTACTGTTACTTAGTTATTACATGCACCACAGAGTTTATATGGATGAGCGTTGTCCAAAGGTACTTCTAAGGGCAATGACATCAGCAGGACTGTTAAAGTAGGATGTTGGGAAATGTTGTGGCTGGGAAAGTCCCTAAAATACTTTGTCCTCCAAACATACACATTTACAAACTCTTGTAGATACATTTATACACACACACACACACACACACACACACACACACACACACACACACACACACACACACACACACACATCTGCCCGACCTGAAAATAGAACCCTTCCTATCTAGTAATTTGTACTATAGTGTTGTGCAGTTATCACACACTCTACAGAGCTGGTAAGTGGCCAAAGGTACTTCTAAGATGAATGCCATCAGCTGGACTGCTAAAGTACGACACTGGGTGGGAAATTCCTCAAAATACTTCATCTTACAAACATACACACATACAAACTCTTGCACATACACTTATACACAGACACACACAATTAGTGGACCTGAGAGTAGAACCACTGCTTATTTAGTTATTTGTACTATAGTGTTACGCAATTATCACACACACTACAGAGCTTATAGAGCTGACAAGTGCCCATAGGTGCTTCTAAGGTGAATGACATCAGCAGGACTGCAAAAGTTGGGCACTAGGATGTGTAGTGGGTTGGAAAGTCCTCAAAATACTTCAGCCTACACACACAAATGCACACACGCACACACGCACACGCACACATGCACACACGCATACACGCACACACAAACTGGGAATAGAATGGCTTCCTATCTAGTTATTTGTACTACAGTGTTAAGCAGTTATCGCATATGCTACAGAGCTTACAGGGCTGGTACTTGTCCAAGGGTACTTTTAAAGTGAATGACAGCAGGGGATCTTGTGAAGTAGGGCAATGGGAAGTGTACTGAGTGGGAACAGCCTCCTAATACTTAGTCCTACAGACACACACACACACACACACACACACACACACACACACACACACACACACACACACACACACACACATGCACACGGGCAGGTGATGTGAGATTATAACCCCCAACTCAGTACTATTAGTCAATGGCGCTCACCTTCATGCTGGCATGTGCGACTGGTTACGACCGGTATGCCACTGTCCGCAGAAGGAATTTACTCTATGTCATTCAGGTTATCTGTGAGTGTGACTCACTCTGTGTGTGTCCCCCTGTGTGTCTCTCTATCTCTCGCTCTATCACTGTCCGTCTCTCACTTCCCCACATCTATCTGTGTGCATGATTGACATATTGTTATCTGTTGCCCATATATATGTCTGTGTATCACATGAAACAGATGCAAATATATCACATATGAGCCACCTACAGCTAGCTGAGGTTAATCCTGTCTGATGAGTGTGTGTAGGGACAGTTAAGGTGTACATAGCTGTCTGTATGCAAAGACATATATAAACAATACAGTCATATAGTCTGATGTGAGTTCCAACATGACCTGTGATTCTCTAAGTGTAGGAGTATGCCCAGTGTGACCTTCTATAGGGAGAGTGGGACTCCATTCCAGAGATAGGTGTACTATGCTCTGGGGCTTTGTGTGCTACATCCATACTTCTCAGAAGTAAACAGGACTTTCCTAGGGGTACTGGCTTTGTTTAGCAGACATTTCTTATATCTGTAGTCTGACATTGCAATGCTTTGTGTCAGACATCCTCAGATCATCACAGTGTTTTATCAGTGGAATACAAGATGTATGATGCACAGACCAATATTATGAGCCTGGCTATATACATTCTTGCCCAACAAGGCTAGTCAGGAGGTGTGGCTACAGCCAGTTGACCAGTTGACTGATGACACTGTGTAAACAGTCCAGCAACTTGGTGATATACTAGCTGGGGATCTCCTTCTTGTTTGGTATCTTTCTAACCTGAGAAGTCATATCCTGGTGTGGCCATACCTCTCAATTGTACATTTTTTTGGCATATTGTCCAAATCTTTGCCTAGAAGTTTTGTCCAGTCTACATAAAATTGTGTTTTTATGGCAAATTAGTTGCATATAATTGCAGAGTAACATTACAAAATAATGACAGATATTAGTGTTTCAGACTACATAACATTCAGACTATTCCCACTAATGCAAAAAGCCTCATCCTACCAACTTTCTCAGTATGTAAGGGCAATATTTACAACACATGCATATCATTGTGCCTTTGTCCCACTTTTGTTGATGACCTTGTCCAGATATCTTGCTATCAGAGGTTGGGAGGTATGATTATGGGTACAGAGTGCATTCTACTGTGCAGACATGTCCATTATATGTGTAATTTATTCCACATAGCACTGTGGCTTCTAGGTATGTCAGTGGCAGAGCAGTACAGGATAATGTGGTGAACCACTGACAGACAGTTGTGTATAGGTTGGAGGTTTCTATGACATTAGTAGGGTATTGGCTCTGAAGCCCTTATAACCCATGCAGGCAAGAGTGTAGCCCATGTTAAGACATGTCAGCACACAGAGCCCCTGTCTAGCAGGGACACAGATGGAATCAAAGGACTGTCTTCTGTGTTTTCCATTCACTTATACAAGAGGCACATCACTAGGGGTATTGAGGCACTTGACTTGCTGTTGACATGGAGTGTATTCCACAGATGGGGGAGTGTGTGGTATACGTATCTGTCACACTAAGCTGTACTGATTCATAGATTCATAGATTAGTACTAAGCTAACTGCCCTTGCGAGCTATTTTAAGCTTAGCCAATTATCCCTTGTGAGACTCAAACCCTGCACCTTGTGTTTGTAAGGCAAACACCTTAACCATTAGGCCACCCTCCCAACCCTATCACAGCCCAAGTTGATGCTGCACCTACAGGTTGACGGAGTGGGTCTTGAGTTCCAGATGTGTTAAAGTCCTATCAAGGCAGGGTCTGGATTGCTTTGTATGCTAGACAGGAGTCACCTCAGCAGAGTATGTATGGAATGGGGTACAGGACAGTGTTGTTAGCCTATCTGCATAGGGTAGGTGTTTTGGGATTGGGGTAAGGCCTCTGTGTTTGCAAGACCCTTGTGTGTGGAGTCTACATGGTATGTGGTGTGTAAGTTTGTGGAGTTCTCATGTGATTTTGCCTCTCAGGTGTCCATTGTTTAGGTTTTGTTTTGTTGCGGACCTCCACTTACATGGGTGTGTGTTGTATATTTGCAGGTGATGTTTACTGACCCCTTACACTGCATGGCACCTATGTTACAGCACAATCTATTCTGGTGTGCACATTCTCCATTTGTCTGGCCAGTGGTTCCTTTTCCCCTTATGTGTGTCTCTTTGTCCTTCTGTAGTCCAGTCACAGGCTTTGCCATAGTGACTGCTGTTATGTATTTGTAATTCTGATGTGGGCAGGGTACATGCTGTTACATCACACTCAGGGTTGTGGACTTCACATTTCTGAGTGTACCTATTTAGCAGGTTGTCCATAATTGCACCAATCCATTTGCTGTGGTCCTTAGATGGTTTGTGTTGCTATATGTAATTATGAGGCTATATGTGGGGCTAGCTGTCATACCATCACAGACTGACATCTGCACAGGCCAAAATATGACATTCAGACAAAGGGCCACACATGGGGATAGGGTGTTAATCTTGTTCTGCCAAACATAGACAATTGGGAGACCGGTTTGGTAATTGCTTGTTTTCTCTTATGCATTTGATGTCTATTTCCCCACTGTCTACCATCGCTGTTTTGACATGATCCTTTCTTGTTTGGCAAATAGTTGTCAGGCTAGTGCAATGTTAGGACAAGCAGAACAGATATATCAGGCATACTTGTGCTCCTTCTGTGACGACCTGTGTCATTCCAGAGGTATGGCTGTTGGCCACTTACATGCTGTCAGTGCTGACACGGAAAGGTGTCAGCCTTTTATACACTGTCCGAACACTGACCTTCAGGTACATCAGCTTCTGAGAGCCAGACATCTGGACAAAGCTATAAGTGATTGGGGGTGGAGGCCTTAATGTAGGGACCATATTTAAGTACTGGCCTTGCAAACCTAGAAAGGTGATTTGTTAACAGGTTTTGCATTAGCATGCATGTTTCTATGGGTATGCAGTCTGACACTACAATCTGTTATTATTTTCTAACCTTAGTCTTGCGTGATTTGCCAGTGAATTGCTAGGCAACCACTATTTCATGTTATACAGGCCACAATTATGATGCAAACCTCTGGACATTCTGCAATAGGTCTGTACAGTTGAGAGGTATGGTAGGCACTGTGTAGGTCACTGCAAGCTGTGCAATGTCCATATATGTGGCCCCCTGTCCATGACCTGTACAGCTTTCCTGCATTACCAGATATTGTTACCTGGACAGTGTGTACATCTCCTAGCTGACATGCATAATAGTTGGCACTGCAGTTCTCTGAACATAGCCCTGTCAAAGACAGCACTGCACCTAAACTACTACAACACAACATCAAGGTTAAGTGCTGGTCAAATCCTAACAGTATTAACCACACTTATACATAGCTCACTGACCCCTGCATATTGTGGACGTGCAACAAGTTATCATGTTGATTGGGACAGCCCTGGTAATGTGTGCTCTGCTGCTATTTCCCTGCAAACATACATGTCACTGCATTTCTATGGGAATACGGGGGGGGGGCAACCTGTCAACTGTACACATTTGCACAGACTGTTCTGATATTTACTTTACATTTTGGTTCCATTTAGCATACTATTATGCCCTGTCTTGGGGACTAGAGGCATATCACTAAAGGCCACAGGTCAGTCTGTAATGGCATACATTTGAGTTTCGGACATCTTACCCTTTAGATCCTTACTGTTTAAGTCTGTAGGGGGGGTATTTAATCATTGTTGCCATTTGAGGGCCTTTGCCAGACATTTCTTTATGGTTTTCTACAGCTGACTTGCTGGGTGAGTCTGAAGGGTGAGTATGGGATGCCCACACTGACATCCATGCCTGTGACCTATGACTCTCCAATTAGTTGGCCCCCCACATATACTGCAGTGGGATTTGTCATCTTCAGTACTACTGCATAGTGTGTGGAGGCCAGTATTGGGCAAACATTTCCTGTTGTCCCACATAGCTGCCTGGTTGTCTGCTGCTATCCCAGTAAGCCACCCCATTCCCTTGCATGTATGCAGTAATCCCATAGATATGCTACCAGAACATACCAATACATTAATTTATTGTTAAGAAGACTGACTTACCTTGTGCCTGTGGCAGTTGTGTGGGCGGTGCTTAAGAGCTGCTTATGCTTGATGCATGCAGTACACTGCCTATATATGGTAAGTTACAGGTAGTGTGTTGTCTGTGTCATCCATTTTACTGTGTGTGCAGGTCGGAGAGAGGTGTCAGTCCCTGGGTGCCTTCAGTGTCAGTATGTATGCTGTGTGTTGCTCTTTGCCAAGGTCAGGCTATACTGAGCATGACTCCATCTGTCTATAGAAGCTGGCTCAGGGGGTTCCTGCTCTGAGTCCTTCTGTGCCTGTGGGGAACTTGGCAATGGTGGGAGGCTGTGTGGCCCTTCCCCGTGCTGTCCCTGCTGCAACTGTTTTCACAGGATCATATTGTGTAGCATGGCACATACTATGAACATGTATGCACATGTGACTGGAGAGTACTGCAAGGGTCCAGCAGATATGTCAAGGCAGCGGAACCATGACTTGAACATCCCAAACACATGCTCTGTAATGATCTTGGTTTGTGCATGTGCCTCATTATGGCATTCTTAAGTGGGTGTGTGTGCATTTCTGATGGGTGTTATTATCCACGGCTCCAGTGCCTAGCCAGCATCCCCCACCAGATGGCCACATGGGATGCCCCCCCGGCAAATCATTGATACAGCTGTGAGGAATTCCAGATGTGGGAGTTGTGATGACTTCCAGGGCTGCCAGCACACATATTCATGATAATGCCCTGGGCATTGCACATGACCTGGCAGTTGGTGGAGTGGAAGCCCTTGCTGTTTATGTAGACCCAACCCTGCACACTGGTGGTGCTTTGATGTGGATGTGCATGCAGTCTATGACACCCAGTACTTCCAGGTAGTCTGCCACATGGTGGTAGAAGTGCATATTGATGGTACAACACTCACTGGTGCTGGGAAAGTAAATGTGCTCACCGGCATGTGGTAGCATGGCATGCAGGAACTGGTAGAGTACCCTGGATGCAGATGCCTGTGAAACCTCCATGATGTCCCCAGTAGGTCTGTGGAAAGTACCTGTAGCTAGTATTCTTAAGGCTACACATACCTTGGTATCCACTGGGATGGGTTCCACTCTGTTGGTTCTGGGTTTGAGGTGAGGCTGGCACAGCTCAAACAGTTGATGAAATATGTCCCTGTTCACTCTGTAGTACTCCTGGTAGGTTACCCTGGGTCTGAACACTCTTCTCCTCCTACTCAGTCTGGGCCGGTTGCCAGCATTATCCTCCTCACCACCCTCAACCTCTAGCACATACAGATGTATCAAAGCAACAGCAGCCCCTAATATGTGGTCAGTTAAAATTCCCCTAAGTGTGTCTACCAATGGTGCAGTGTTTGTGGGAAAAAACAGACTGAAAGGTGTTTGCCCAGTTTATACTGTTGTGCTGCAGATGCTGCCTGTATGATTGGCTGGCTATAATACATTCCACCTGCTTGCTGTTTTATTTGTACTTGATTGCTTTTATTTTGCTATTTTCTTTTTTTTCCCCTTCCCATTTCCATCCTTTTTAAGCCCCAAGGTGTGCCGTGCAAACCTGGTGCCCACATGTAAACAGTCCTGCTATTTCCAGTTTTTCTTTTTTGTTTGTTTGTTTGTTTTAGATCTGTAGACGCTGTGCTAACCTGTTTAGCTAAAGTAAACACTTTGAAGTAGAAATGGCCTTCCCTTGGACATGAATATGCTCTTCATTTCATCGAATAAGTCAATACAGCCCCAGACACACCCCCTTGCTTAGCTGTGCTTAGCTAAGCTCAAATGTGAGCCGTGGAGCTCCAGTGTGTTTACACCAAGCATGACACACCCCATTTTCATGTCAGCTGCTTCTCCTGCTTATACTGCAAAATTATAGCTCCTACATGGTTAGGTGCATTAAGACATGGTCTCCCACTTTGTGATTCATTAAAATTTGATCATTTGCATACCCCACTGCTTTAGTTCCTTGTTACACCACTACACCGCAGCCTTTCTCCCTAACAACCACTGTTCCCTGTTATTGTTTTGATTCTGCATGCCATAGACTATAATGGCAAAATTCAGATTTCACTAAAAATTTTATCAAATTTTGTTTTTTTTTTCATTTTCAGCATGATCCCATTTGCTCACCACTGCCCTATGCTTAAATGGGCAACACTGGCCAAAAAAAAAAAAAAAAAAAAAAAACTTTGATTTTTATAATCTAGTAGCTCTTTCCCATGCCAATGCCCATATATTTGGCCATTGGCATGCCTAATGGTTACAATACATGCTATACTTTGAGCTGTCATGCCTCCATTTTTGATTTTTGCAGAAATGTATTCTCCTAGTAGCTGAATACATTTCTGCAGCAGACACTATTCTGGAATGTATGCCTGCCTGCTTCCTGAATCACTAATTTACCTCATTTGTATGGTTTCCACCAGTAAATGATGTAATTAACATTATTCAGTGGTGTCCATTACAGAATAGTGCTGGGAGGCTCATGCATGCTCCCAGCCTACTTTCCTAAATCGCACAGGCTCTGAACTTCATGTTCAGGCCATGCCACTATTCGAACATGGAATTTTACATTGCTGAATCCTGCAGAAAATTTGTAGCAAATGAAAAAAGATTATAGAGAATCCATGGAGAAGAAAGATAATATGTAATCTGGGAAAAGAGACATGCTCTGGAGTAGCCATATTCTGGAAAAACACAGTAAAGATATTAGACGTAACTTTAGCAAAAATTGAAAGATTAACCATTGTAGATTGAAGATGGAAATAATGTGTATATAGGAGTATAACATTATATGATTATACTAAGTGTAAAGAATGGCAAAACTTATTTCATCAAATTTTAAACTTTGTAGTGATAAATATGAATATTATAATGACAGAAGACTTTAACTGAGATTTAAAAGGCAAGTATAAAAGTAAAATAACTGATATAAGAAAAAGGTTAGAAGTTATGAGATATGATAAGTTAAAACTTTGGGACAAAAATTCATGAACTTACAAAGGGGTGTTATAGAACTGAAATAGATTATTTTATAGTATCAGAAGGTTTAATTATTGGAGAAGGGAATGTAGTTGAAACAGGATTTTCTGATCATCTTGCAATATGGCTAGAGATAAAAGAAAATAAGGACTATATAAAAATAGGCAAAGGAATAAAAAGGATTAATGAAAAAAGCATGGAATGAAGAAAGAAAGAGGTTAGTAATACATATATGGAAAGATCATATTATTGTGAGAACATTTTATAAAAGTTTGTCTGAATGATGGATGCTACTTAAGAAAAAATATAAAACATGCTTTTTACAGTGACAATATGATGTTAGAAAAGTAGAGAAAGAAAAATATATAATTACTTATGACAATGCATTGGAAGATTTAGAATATAATGATAGAAAGTACTTTGACAAAGAAAAATAATTATATGAAAGAAATCAAGAAAATACAAAATAATTGTTATATAAGCAAACTTATTTTTACAAGAGAAAAGAGAAGAAGTATTGAGTTTATACCACACCAAGCAATGAAGAAAAAACTTCTTATACCACAAGAAAGGATGACTCCACAGCAACCATAAAGAATTTAATCCACTGAAAGACGAATTTCACAGTAACAAGAATACACAACCAATGTTATAATATCGTACTCTCTAGCGCCTCGGCAAATAGCCTTTTCAGAGTAAAAGATGTTCTTATACTAACTTACAACTCTTTTTATATATAGCAAACCCCTCCCAAATCAATTAACTATCAATTATACAATTAATTAACTAAAAACTTAAAAGACATAAAAAACGTAACTTTGATAAAAATATATTCATTAAAGTAAACTTTTCCATGAACAGTCACAATTTAAACCATTTGGTTTGAGAGTATTAAATTTCAGTATCAAATATAATTCCTTTTTTCTTAACATTTGTTTTATACATTTATCATTCAAGTATTTGATGTTTTGAATACTATCCAATATTGTCACCTTAATACTATCATTTCTCCCTCCATGATGGCTATGAAAGTGAACAGCCAAGGGACTAGTTTCTTTATTATTTGTAATGTCTCTTACATGCTCTTTAATATTGCAAGCTAATGTTCTTTTGGTCTCTCCAATATAATATTTTTTACAAGGGCATTCAATACCATAAACTACTGCTGTTGAATTACAGTTGTAAATTCCCCTTGTTATAAAGGTAATTCCATTAATTTCATCAAATTGCTTAACAACAAACCTACAAATAGTGCATTTACCACACTTTTTCGTACCCTGTTGAGTAACTTGTGTATACAGCAACATGTTTGGCATTTCAAATCGACTATGTACCAAAAAGTCCTGAATATTTCTACCCCTTCTATATGAAAAACTAATATTTTTATCTGACAAATAATTCAATTCTTTTTTTAATATATTCCAACTATATCTAATATGTTCATTAATGTTTTCTGATAATATAGAGAAGGTAGAAACAAAATACATTACATCCCTTGACTCCTGTGATACATTTCGTATTACCCCTTTATTATATTTCCCTTGCTTTTTAACTTTTCTTAAACTTTCTTTAAGGTAATACTCTTCATACCCTCTCAATCTAAATTTGTTATAACTTTGTACATATTCCTTCTCCCTAATATTAAGGTTACTACATAATCTATTCACCCTAATAAACTCAGTATATGGAATTGCCTTCATAATGTGTGCAGGATGGTAACTGCTACCATGCAATACTGAGCCTGATCCTTGAAATTTTCTGTGAATTTGATATTCTAACAACTTATTATTCAATCCTATTAATGAAACATCCAAATATTGCACTTTCTGCCCATTTTGAAGTCCATCAAACTTTATGCCCATACTATTATTCTGTATTTCCTTCAAAAATGTTTGCACATCTTCTTGTCCACCCTTACAAATGAACAACAAATCGTCAATAAAACGATAATATTTGTACACATATTTTTTAAAAAAAGAATTATTATATATATATTTGCTCTCAAAATATCCCATGAATACATTTGCATAACTTGGGGCAAAAGCTGCCCCCATCGCCGTGCCCTGCTTTTGCCTATATATTGAACCATTAAATTCAAATATATTATTTTTCAAACATATATCCATTAATTCCAATACATATTGAACTGCATCTGTATAACCCATAAAATATTTAATAGCAGCCTTTCCATCCTCATCTTTTATGTTTGTGTACAAACTAACCACATCAATTACTACAAAATACATATTATCTTGCCAAATGATGTCCTTGACTTTGGAAATCAAATCAAACACATCCTTAATATAAGAAGGTAAATTATACACCACTGGTAATAAATAATTATGCAAAAATTTTGAAATATTTTCCAAAAAAACATTTGTGGCTGAAACTATCGGGCGTCCCGGTGGAGGAAATTTATTTTTATGTATTTTAGGTATGCAGTAAAAGCACGGCATTCTAGGTGTATTTATATTAAACTTGTCTTTTATATCTCTATACGAGAAATACTGCAATCTATAACCCTTATCAATAACATATTCATACTTTTTTTGGGCTTCTAAATATTCATTTAGTCCCACTTTTTCATAGACTTCCTCATTCATTAAATGTGCGTAGCACATATCTAAATACTGGGCCACATTTAAAATTACCAATTTCCCTCCTTTA
Organism: Protopterus annectens; assembly: GCF_019279795.1. NCBI lineage: Eukaryota > Metazoa > Chordata > Ceratodontiformes > Protopteridae > Protopterus > Protopterus annectens. The sequence goes on from NC_056733.1 coordinate 1,675,259,990, forward strand.
TCAGAAGGTTTGAATACTATGTTTTTATCTTTACTAAGATTATTCAAACATTCCCATTCTGTTTTAGAAAGATTATAGTCCATTCCTTTCTTGTAGCGTTGAAATTTTTCAAATTCTCCTTCAACATTATGCGTTAATGCCTTTTGGAAATATCTAATATTCTCATTGCTTTGTAATGGCATAAAGGTACTAACTGTTTTTATCATGCTAGTATCAAATTCTATACATTCATTTATATCTAGTTCTGAATTGCAGGAAAAAAATTCTTCATCCACATTATAAACAGAAACATCATGAGCCATAACATCACTTCCAACCCCTCCATGACACATAATAGATTCATCATTGTTATGTTGAAACATGTCCATTAAATATAATTTCCGACTAAAATGAAATATGTCAGCCTTTAGTAAGTGTACCCTTGGAATAACCGTGGGTACAAATTTCAGCCCTCTGTTTAAAACATTTAGGGCACATTGCGACAAGTTTCGGCCAGATAAATTTATTACATACTCACAATTAGATGAATCAAAACTAGCATAGCTTATTTTAGTCCCACTGTTTGTCCCATTTACTCTTTTTATTTGTACGCTCCTTTCCATAACCCTCTCTGTTGTAACCTTGTCCATTCCAACTCCGTTTCCGGTTGAAACGGTTATCTTGAAATGCATTCATTCCCTTGTTGTTCCCCGGTTTTGGAAGCACTGGAAACTCTTCATTATCAGTATCACCCTCCGTATGCGATAAACCACTCTCGGCTGAGGTACACGCCATTCCTTCCATATCCGACTCATTCTCCTTACGTTCAAAACGCACCCGTTGTCGTCGTGCTCTGGGATTGGTCGACAGAAGAAACGCCCTCTTACTTTCATAGTCCCGAAGATCTCTATGTAATTTACTTTTTTTACGGTCTATGAGCTCAGACTCATACATCATTAACTGTTCATTTGTTTTGACCAAAAACTGTTGAAGCTCATCATGTTTGATTTTACTAGATATATCAGCACACATTACTTTTATTTCTTCTCTTAACTTGTGCTTTTTCAACACATCTCTTTCTATGAGTATCCGCACCCATTCTTTACTGCACCGATGTGCAGCTGCCAGCCATCTGTCATGAAACTGCTTATCATCAGAACAAGTTAAGTCAAACGGAGTGGATGGATTTTTAACACTTCGTAGCCCTCTAGGAGTGATGTCTAACTCCTCATACCGCTGAAGACTTTGCAAATTCAAAAATACCGAAGTCTCTTTGAATAATAACTTTTCTATTTGTGCATATAAATCACGAATTTCAGGTGCAATTAATGTCTCCACTTTCTTACCGACACGTGCAAATGGATTCTGTTGCCACAGCTTACGCTCCTGCTGCCATTTGTTATATATAACAGATGCTGCCTCTCCGTTATATACTTCATCCCTTACTTGTGCAGCTCCAGTATTTATAGTACCGCTTGTACCATTCGAAACAGCAAAAAAACTGTCAATAGATTTTTGTGTGCTGTCCATAGCAGTCTCTCTGAACATCCTGGGTAGTGCTGCAAAGGAGTCACTCGCCATGAATATATACCACACCAAGCAATGAAGAAAAAACTTCTTATACCACAAGAAAGGATGACTCCACAGCAACCATAAAGAATTTAATCCACTGAAAGACGAATTTCACATTAACAAGAATACACAACCAATGTTATAATATCGTACTCTCTAGTTAGTATAAGAACATCTTTTACTCTGAAAAGGCTATTTGCCGAGGCGCTAGAGAGTACGATATTATAACATTGGTTGTGTATTCTTGTTACTGTGAAATTCATCTTTCAGTGGATTAAATTCTTTATGGTTGCTGTGGAGTCATCCTTTCTTGTGGTATAAGAAGTATTGAGTTACTTAAATTGATTAGTTAAGAAGATGGTAGTGTAATGAGAAAAAAATAAAAAATGAAAAAGGAGAAAAAAGGTAATAAAAAATGGTAAAGCAAATAAGTTAACAGAAAAATAGAATAAAGAATTAGAAAAGGAAATTTCTTTAAATGATCTAGATAAAGTATTATAACAAGTAAATATAGATTTGGCTGCAGCCCTAGATGGACTAGAATATGAAATATATAAAAAGCTAAGCGACTGGCAAAAAAAAACATTGTAAAGATTTTGAATGAATGGTTAAATGAAGGTTTTATGTATAAAACATTATGTAGTGGAATACTTAAATTCATATAGAGTAAGGAAGATAGAAGAGAATTAAAAAACTGGAGGCCAATAGTACTGATTAATAGTGATTATAAGATATTTGTGAAAATTACACAAATTATATTTGAAGCTAAACAGAAAAATTAGGGAAGATAGCATATATAGTATAATGGAGAAGGGTTGCCAAGATTTATTAATGATAGAGAAATTGTAGATGATATTATGAATAGAAAAGAAGAAGCAAAAATCATGAAAGGAGATCTTAATAAAGCATTTGACACAGCTGGACATGAAATATTATGGACAGTAATGAAAGAATATAAGTGAGAAAATTAGGAAATTGTGTAAGACAGAGTATAGTAATAATAAAGTAAAATAGTTTCAAATTGTTGGTTAAGCTAAGAGGTACATATGAAGATTGGTGTAAGACAGGGGTGTCCAATGAGATGGATTCTTTCTGCATTTGTTATGAATGTGATAGTACTTGAAATAAATTACAAAAAGAAGGAGGTCAGGTATATAACACCTGAAGGGTTAAGAATTCCACTTCTGTTGACATATGCAGATGGCATAATAGTTGCAAAAAAATTATAAAAGAAGTGATCATTTACACAAATTATTATCTAGAGATGATAGGGATAGCTTTAAATAAAGAGAAAAGTAAAGGTTTAGGAGATATAGTAAAGACGGGGTATACATTTTACAATGAATTAAATTTCTGTGTTAGGTATAAAATGTTGGGAATAAAGATCTATGTTGAATTCAGTGGAAAAAACAATAGAAGAAATAAAGCAAATGTCTTTTCTGGAGAGCATATAAATTACAATTCAGAAAAAGGCTTATTTGATAAATTCAGTACTGATGGGAAAACAGCATGCTTACCAAGTGTATTTATGTTGCCAACAGCATTTGAAAAGGAACTATTACAGATATTTTTCATTTAATTAAAGTGGGTAAATAAAAAGATGAGAGATTAGCATTAAAACTATATAAATAGAAGTATGATAAATGTTAGTGTATAGTAAAAAAGAGTAAATGAAAAAAGATGCTATAAATGAATTTTATTATAACAAGTGCAAAGCTTTGGTCTTTAATGCAGATTGAATATCCTTAAGTATGGGGTAATGTACACGAGAAAAGGGAGTAGATAAATGGAGGAAAGGGTTTGTTTAGCAGATATGATTAAATAAGGATAGCATAAGAATAGAACTAAAGAATATGTTAAAAGAGTAGATAAAAAGTTATTTTGTGTTATATGGGTTATATGGAACAAAAGAATAAATAAAATTATGTTTTGGAATTTAACAACAATATTAAGTAAAATCAGATGGTGGTTATGGAAAAAGGAGTGGGAGAGTAATAGGGATGAACATTTAGCATGATTGTAAAAGAAATTATAACTATGTGTAAACAGATTTGTATATTTATAGATTTGTATACATGTAAACATTTTGTAAATAAGAGTTAATTTTGTATACAAATAAAGGACCCCTACTCTTTTTGATAGGTGCCATGGGATATGTTACATCCACCTGAACTACCATCAACCCAGGCAGATAAACCTGTCATGGTTCATACTAAGCTAACTGTCCTTGAGAATGATTTTAAGCTTAGCCAATTATCCCTTGTGAGACTCAAACCCTGCATCTTGTGTTTTTAAGACAAGCACCTTAACCATTAGGCCACCCTCCCAACCCTCTTTACTTCTTTTAAACCTATCTGGGACCTCAGTTTAACATCTCACCCAAATGACAGTAGACTCAGCAGTACAGTACCCCCATGCTACACTACAGTGTCAGTAATCAATTTATCTGGTGTTGAAACAGAACCCACAGCCTTCTGCAACAAAGTAAAGTGTGCTACCTGTTGCACCATGGATAATGGCTATAAGATTATGAATATTACTCTATCCTTAGACTTGGGTATTATTGCCACATGTTTGTCACTATTCTGATGACATCCTGCACTGTCTTCTGATGCTTCTCCCTCACCAAAATTATATCAGCATGTCTAGTCTGTTCTCCGCCTTGGATCCCAAGCCAAGTTGCTTTGCCCTTCTATCATGCTCTTTGGATACAGAAGATGTCTAAACTCCTCCTTTCCATCATGTCATCCAGTTTTAAGCTACATCCTGTTACTGAGTGCAGCAATCCTTAGTTGATGTTATTTGACAGTTCAATTAGTTTTTATTCCCAGCTTTCACTCAACATAGCTATCCCAGGAAACCCAAGCTGGGCAAATTTGGCACCAGCCAGCCAAAAGCCCAGCTGGGCTTTAAGGAAGCCGCACTCACTTATAAATGCACATAGGCCCCCCTCAAATCATTGGCATGGCAACCTGGCCTAGGTCAGAGTAGACTATGTCTACTTACCACTGTCAAATACTAATGCCCAACAACATCACCAAGTTTTACACAATTGAGTGTCAAGCCCTGATGTGACACTCAGTCTGTGATGTATGTTCTCCAATCTTGAGGATACTGTACAACAAAATTGGTTTATGAAATTCTCCCCAATGGGCACCATCTAGAGTCTGTGCTGCTACCCACAATTCCATTTACAGTCTAAGCTGTCTCAGCCCACAACTCAATTCTTTTTTGAGTTTGAGGAGTAATTACCAGCTTTTTTTTTGGAGGAACCACACAAAAACACAGGGACAGCATGCAAACTCCATACAGGCATTGACTCAAAACTTGTATATTATGCATGGGAAGCAAGGACCTAAAGCATAATGTCAACTATAAGTTTATACAGCTTTTTAAATCTTGTTGCATTAACATGCATACTTTGCTGCACACTGCATGAGCTATTTTAATTATGTTAGACATTGATTTTTGGAGTAACCATAAATAGGAGCAATAGTTGCTTCAACTACATAATTCTGCAGTTAACAGTAATTGCCGCATTTTTGCAAAAAAAAAAAAAAAAATATGATGGAAAAAAGAGATGAAACTAACATCCCTGTACAGAACAACTATTTTTGCTAAGTACTATACTTGTTGAAAAGAAGCTTGCTTACACTGGAAAATAAAGAAAGGTTTTAAATTGTATACCATACAATGAGATAAAAAATGGGATATCAGAAAACTTTTCTACAGTGTTATAAGAGAATTTATATGACAAGCAGCCATGTGAAGGGTACACACTTTTTTGAGAAACAAGCTCCACAATTCCTTGGGTACCATATATGCTAATAGTTTTAAAAAGAAACAGCAATGAGGAATAATATTAAAATGTGCCTCTCAGTATATCCTGATGAGAAAAGAAAGAGAAAAAAACAAGAAGGCAGAGTGATTCAAAAATCTATAAATACTACACAATAGAGATGCACTCGCACAACATTTAAACATAGCCAAAAGCTAGTGGTCAGACTAGGGGAATTGAGAAGAAGTACTAGGATTTACCATTGCATTAGTAAATATGCAACTGCAAGAGACTGTCCTTGTTGCTGCTGTGCCTGTCTGTACCCGTTGGTGCTCAATGTAACTGCCAGAGGTGCCAGGTCATCCATCAAAACTTAACATTTCATGGACTCCACAACACCGACATTGTGGACTGCTGCCTTGTAGAGATAGATACAATCCATGAAACTATAGAAAATTTTCAGCCTCATCTGCATCCATGTGGAAGTCATGTAGTATAATCCCAGTGGATACTAAGGTATACGTGGCTTTACATTAGCTACAGGGATATTTCAATGACTTAATGGGGGCACAGTATGGGTGTCTCATGCATTTGTCTTAAGAAAACTCCATTAGTCCCTCAAATGCAATGTCACAGCATGTGAGTGAGCATTATGTGTGTTTTGCATGCACCCCAGCAGGATTCCTATGATATAAGCCAATTTCCTGATGGACTGGGGGACATAGACTGTACCCATATCAAACTAAAGGCCACAATGGTGAACTAAGAATAATGTACATTTACTGCAAAGGGTATCACTGCCTCAACTGCTAGATAGTCTATAATGCACAGGGTATAACCTACAATGTGTGTGCAGACCAATTATTCCTCTATAACAACTCCCACATATGTCACACCAATGACCTGTACCGAAGTGTTTTGTGAGAGGTGATTTACCACAAGGACATATTGTTGGTGACGCCAGATATGGCCTAGAATCCTAGCTTATGCCACTAATAAGAAATCCAGAAAACCAGACTGACCAAGGATACAGCTGTGCCCATTCATAAACAATAAACATTATGGAGCATTTGCTTGGTTCATAGGTTGGTACTAGGCTATTGGCCTATACAAGCCTAGCCATAACAATTCCCTGGATATTTCTTCCCACAATATACAATACTTGGGCTGCTAAAGCTGTGCTTTCACTGTCTAGATTCATATTTTAGTTGTATTTGCCATGCTATAATTTGTATGCTGCAGAAGTCACACAATTTTGTCAGGAAGTTTGGATACAATAACACTACTTTTCTAAGTCTCACCTATAATAGTTTATCATCCAATATATAATATGCCTGCACTCAGAACTATATGCAGGACAGAAAAAAAAGAAGTGATGACACATAACTTGCAATAATCACTGTGTATTTATAATTTTATACTCAGTAAGTGCATAAGCCACAAGTGCAGTGAACTTTGTAGGTCTGTAGTCATTACTAAGCAACAAAACATGTAGCTGCACACATGGAAAGCAAATGAACAGTGTGTGTGTGTGTGTGTGTGTGTGTGTGTGTGTGTGTGTGTGTGCTCATTATGAAAAGCTGTGGAACATTAACCTGCAGAGTCTAGAAAACCACTGTACGGGGAAACATTTTGCATTTTAGAATAGACAATCACTCAAGGGAGTTTTCTGCATTCCAACCCTGGAAGATGGGCCTCTGTGCATTAAATTTCTAATACAGATGAAGTCTAATGCATGTGCAAAATGTATTTTTGCTGCTTGCTTTTTGCAAGCCTGCAAGTTAGAGCAATGTGCATTTTTCAGTTTTATTAGGATAACCATTTTAAATGTAGAGGCCTGCAAGAGTGAATCCCAAAACATGAAGGCTGAATGATCTCAGAGTTGGTATATATAAGTTCAGGAAGGGGCTTACCCTCACATTTAAGAATGCAGGGGAACTTCCCCCTCCAAAAACGAAGTTTAAAGGAGAAGAACTATGTTCTAGATTTGCTGTTCTCCTACAGTTTTATTCTTTTTTTCTGTGTGTCGACACTTGGCATTTCAAGTGGCAACATTTCAGTAGGGGACGTATATTAGCTTTGACATGATTGTCAATGTTTTTGAGTTTATACATCTTAATCCTTTATATGTAGTGGTTATTCTTGATAGGAATACAGACTTGCTGAATCTTGAACTCAGGAATTGACATAAAGTTATTATTTCTGCACCAGTGATAGTCTGACTAGTTGAATCTGATGAGAATATTCCACTTGCTGGTAAAAAAAAAAAACATACCCTTCTTCCATCTCAGATACATTAGGGCTTAGAAATAATTTTAGAATATCACAGTAACTGTTTTTGTTTTATTACTTAAAATTGACATAGTGAGTATATAGAGTGGCCTGTACAGTGAGGCATCAGTTTTGTTAGAAGCTAAGCTATGTGTGAAAACTAGGCATCAACATATTAAAAAACAACATACAATTACTAATGCAATTGGATGTAATGGAATTTTATATAAACCTATAAGTGTGTTTTTGTGGAGAGTAGATATAGCTGTCCTGCTGCAGCAGAGACTGCAGTCACACTATAGGGGACTTGCTTATCTGTTACTGGTTAGGGGAGAAGTGCCAATCTATCTATTGGTATACAATGGCAGAATATACAAAATTATAGTGGATCTCTGAGAAAAGTGACTAGTGATTGCCAAGTTTTACGTATTTTGGTTCCTTTTTAATATTAAACTACCCAACTGATCACAGAGAATGAATGTGGCAGTCACTAAAATTTTGATTTAATTTACTAACACAGTGGATGCTTGACATTTTATGTTATATATCAGGTTGGGTTCTGTTATTCATAGACAGAGCAAGGAGAGCTGTAAAAGAACTCTATACACTCTGTCTGGTATGCCACCATTCTAGACCCCAATTCAAATACCAGGATCATGGTGTTTAAATGCAATGTACCAAAGTACTCTGTTCTTTAATAATTGTGCACAAGAGTGGTGGTGTGCAAAGAGCGCTGGTGCCCACATCATTCCTGCTTCTACAGACCCTAATAGCTAGTGTACAGTAGTATGTTATGTGATAGTACAGTCTAGTAGAGAGTATCAACAGTTGTTCATGCATTTCCTTTATTCCACTGTACTCTGATGTCATGCCTGACTGAGATATGTAAGGATTATACAGTTAATTGGCATGATTGCAGAGCTAAGCTCATTACTGTGATATAGTAATGAGGAGAGCTTGTGCTGTGCATGCTCCCTTTGTTGAGGGCTCAGTGACATCACTACATGGGATGGGACAACTTTGGCTGAATTAATAGGTTAATAAAATGAAAAATGTCTGTAGCCATACTTTTATTAAAACATTACCACTTGGCTCAAGAGTTTAACTCATGAGGGAAATCGCTAAATGGTGATATTTTAACAAAAGTGTGACTACGGACATGTTAACCTTTTATTATTTTACTTGTTTAATTTTGTTCAGTTATGATTATTATTATTATTTTTGCACAACTGTAACTACAGTGGTGGTGCTGCAGTAGCATTGTCACCTCACAGTAAGACGTTGTCCTGTTCGATTCTCAGCTAGAGCGTCTTCTGTGTGGAGACATGCATGAATGGGTGTACCTTCATTGAAGGTTGTGCGTCAGGGCCGGCAACTCGGCACATAAAAATCTACTGCCAATCATTAGCGGACCGGAGTTCTGCTGTGGTGACCCCTAACCGGGAAAAGCTGAAAGACACAACAACAACAACATTATTTTTGCGCAACTCAAAAAAACAAAAAAAGAAATGGCAAAAATTGTCCTTATCTTCATTAAATCTTGCCACAAGACAGTAATATACTCAATCATCCAACAGAGAAAAATATTTTATATAGATTTATAGTCTGGAGAACTGCCCTATACTTTACACATTGTGTTATTGATGATATTGTTATTATCTCTGCATGCAGAAAGAATGCATATCAAAATAAGTCACTGCAAAGGAAACATTCACATTACTGATTGAGCAGGATACAAGATTTTGGTTACATTAAATAAGGGATTCATGGGATGAAACCTTCTCCAAAGTCGATTAGGAGGCTTAACTGTTTGATTCTTGGCTGGGGTGCCTTCTGTGCAAAGTCTACATGTGTTCCCTGCAATCACGTGGGTTTCCTCCCACATTCCAAAGTCATGCAGTAGGTGGATTGGACACTCTAAATTGGCTGTAGGTGATAGAGTGTGTGTGCATGAGTGACAGGTGAGAATGAACTACCCTGGCAGGGCTAGCCACCTGGAGGTGTAAACCTTGGCTTGAGATGATTGTCACTATGGAAGTGACACATCAACCCTTTGTGCAAAATTGGAAAAGGGGTTGCATATGGATGGCTAGATTTAAATTCCACATCAGATTAGACTACATTTGTTGCATAGAAGAAACTATCCCTGACTACTACTCTAGTGATATGAGTTTGATTAGGGGTTTGAATTTCTGATGGTGGAGGAAGGGTAGAACAGGTATTCCTACCCTCAGGATAGAGCATATAAGGCAGCTTTCTTAGGGTCTCTTGGAGGCTTTAGTTCTTTGAGGATGGCAAGTAGGTATAAGTGGGAAGGACTGTGGGGAGTGACAATTCAATGCATCTGAGGTGTACCATTCACTTGGTACATTTCACTGCCCACTAATCAGACAGGATGAATCAACATGCTAACAGATGAAATTAGCATTAAGAAAGGAGAGGGGTGGATACCTGATGGATCATTAATCTAGGAGAAATTCCAGCTTAATGTTATGATTTCAGCCTGGGAGAAAAGTCAGACTACCTAGTCTCAGGATGGCCCTGTCTCCTCCCACTGTATGATATAAAAAGTACAGGGGAACCAAAACAAATCAAAACCACATTGTTTTTTTCCCTGTTTAACAAAAGTCAAACTGTTCTCATTCAGAGTCATGAAACTGAGCAAACTAAAATGTTATTTGTATGTTAGTCTCAAAAAAGGGGGGGCACGGTATAATCAGACCAGTCTGATTTGGCCATAGAAGAAAAATCAATATCCTGGTTATCCAAATATGAGCTTAAAACTTGTGTACAAATTCAAATAAGTTGAGCAGCTGAAGGAAAAATGTCTAGCCTGTCTGAGTCCAATTATAAAGATAACTCTGATCAATAGATCCTAACTGGGGTATATTCAACACCTCTGAATTGTGGCATTAATATCTGGATGACAACAATGGTCAAATATAGTAGCAGTCTAGAATATACAATCACAAGAGTGAAGTCACAGCAAGTATGGTTAATCCAAAAGATAGTGTTGCAAGAACAATGAAGCAAGATCTGCTTGAGCAATGTTGTAGTTTAAGGACCATGATTCCTCTAAAAGTCACACCATGAAATGCTTGGAAATGGTTTTGATCATAACCTTTGAGACCAAGCCAATATCATCCTGGAATGCCATATACAGAAATCCAAAAGTATCTACTACAAAATATAAAAGAATCTTTAAACTGGAGGAGTGACTTCAAATCTAATTTTTTAAACATGTAAGTGAATGGAAACATAAAAAAAAACAGGAACATAAGACAAAATGGAATGGATGGACTCAGTTGTTAACAAAACACAATACAAACATTATAAAACAAAATGTTAAAGATATAAGGCACATTACTGTCAGAAATTTGTCCCAATATGTGGACAACTTCACCTGGATTTTCTGTTGCATTATCAGAGCAAGGGAGAAGAAGAAGGCTCAACAATTACATAAAGCAGAGGGTTGGCTTGAGAACCATGGTGTCACTACTACATATTGATATGCAGAACAAATGCATATGGCTAGGAGTATATAATGTGTCTGTGGACCAATCAATATATAGGAATCTGTATGCATAATTGCTTTGACTATATAAAGAGAATGCTGTTTGTGTATTGAATAAGGAAATAGTGAGTAATCAATACTATTATGATGCAATCACAGAGGATTGCTGACCCTGCTTAAATGAACCAGATGCACTTTGTCATTTCAGGGTCATGGCTGACTACAACAGCTACATAACCCACACAACTGGCATGATAGGGAATAAATCAGCAACAGTACACTATCTGGTTACCACCTACCAGCAACTGGACTGATAGCAACCAGATGACATGATCCTTGGTTATACATAATTCACTTGCCAATAGAATAAGGACTATACCATCTGTTGACCCTAGATAGCAAAAAGACCATAGCAGAAGTCAAAATATATTTGCAGATGTTGCAAGCATTTCAAAGCCTCACTACAAATGATTGCACAGCAATTCCCAAATAACATTATGCTTTCTGCAAGAAATATGTATACAATTGTCAGATTAATATTCTTAGGTCCATCTTAATGTTAAAATTTCTTAAAGATAATCACATTATCACTGATGCTGCCAATTGAATTCATGAGGCTACTTGTGACTAATGAAACAATATCCCAAATGCTTACTTTCTCAACGATACACACCTATGATTTCGATATGCCTTACCACATGCTTTGCAGACAAGCACCATGCCTCATGGTCGGTTCAGAAACAAAACTGAAGACAGTATGTATTATAAATCAAATACAAAACTGATCAATTCCATTTTCTTAGTTAGTCTTTGTGCTTCATATGCAAAGTTATTTAGAAGAAACAATCTGAAAAAAAGCATAATTTAACAGAAAGGAGCAAACTTCAATAGGCAAATCAACTGTAATACTAGAAGTAACAAATAATAATAATAATAATAATAATAATTATAATAATACACATTTGTTAACCATGTTGGCCACTGGACATGCAACCCCTTTTCATGGATGACTAAGGAGCACTGACTGGTTAAGTGGCTTTATCAAGGACACAAAGTAGGCAAATAAAGGCTAAGGGACTCAAACAGGAGCTGCAGCTTATAGCCTTAACCTAATGCTCCAAATGGCAGATCAAAATACAAAAAATTCATCTTGAAGCATTAATTCTGTATAAGCAATTATTTAATTATAACCATAAATGGGTACTTGATCTTATCTGCACTTTAAACTGCAAAGATTTTTTTAACACAGTTGAAACTTTATTAGTCAAGCAAAAGGCTTATGATATATTAATGTATTTCAAGTAGTAAAGGTACTAAAAACTTGGAGAAAGAATATTTCTAATCATAGCCTGTGTTGTACTCCAACATCTAGTACTAGACATTGCAAACAAGCTGCAATCAAATTACGTATGAACTATAACTCATGAGAATAAAATATAACCTAATTCCTCTATATATACAGTGTATGTGTAAGTCCCTAAGAGCAAAAGTACTATTTTTTTATACACTATGATAGGTGCCTCTCCCAGTTTTTCATAAATCCCATTATCCTTCCATAACAGTCTCCAGGTCTTTTTCAAAATCCATTGAATAGTAGCACTCTCCAAGTTAAAGATGGTAACAACGGCATTAGCGTAGGAACATTGGTTATTCTCCATTTCAGTTTCATCATTTGTATTCACCCAACTAACACCATTCATGTCAACAATTTTTAAAATAAGACTAAAGTGTCCGGTCTCCTTTTTAAAGGTAACTTCACTAATAAGCTCTTCAACCATACCCCTAGAGCATCTCCTCTAACAGAACAATATCCAAGAGTGTGTTACTCTTCTGTTGAAAGTCTTGTTCAAGGGTGTTTATACAGGCAGCCCTAACCAGCTGTCCTGTGGCAACTGGTGGAAGGGGTGAGCACTGGTAAGATATAACAACATATTCAAGTAAGTTTCCTATACATTTAGGAAGTATAACTTCCCTGATTAAAATGTTTGATAATCATCACATCTAAGTATGCCATTCTGTCTTTGTAAGTGCTGCATGTAAACAACAAAAAGTAACTATTTTGATTTAAATATTCAATAAATTGTTGCCAATTATCCTTGTTGTCCTTCTAAATGATGAAAATGTCATAAAGATAATGTAAGTATAGCCTGACAAAATACAAAGAATATATGTTCCCACTGCAACATCACAATGTTAGTGAAAAGGGACCCAACTAGGGACCCCATTGTCACTCCTTCTTTCTGAATATACAACCTTCTCTCAAAAAGTAAAAAATTATTTTCTAAGGGGGGGGGGGTGGGCTGGTGGCCTAATGATTAAGGTGTTTGCCTTACAAACACAAAGTGCAGAGTCACAAGGGATAACTGGCTAGGCTTAAAATGGCTTGCAAGGGTAGTTAGACTAGTACTAATCTATGAACATATGAATCTATAAGAAGATTTAAAGTAATTCCTCAAATGTGTTTATTTTGTCCTGTGCTATCCCCCTTCTACCCAAAAAACAAAAAACAGTTTACCCCAGTGGTATGGGGGATTACCATGTACATGTCTTTGACATCGATGGTGACTAGTATGTCAGTAGCACAAAAAGGTAAGTCATTTACTTTTTGAAGGAAATACCAGGAGTCCTTATGCAAGTAATTTTCATCCTTAAGTAGATATTTGAGATAGTGGTCCAAAAACTGAGCACTTGCTGAAGTTTTAGACCCCCTCCCATCCATTATAGTTCTCACAAGTGGGTTTTCTAGGGAATTGTGAATTTTTGGAACTCCAGACATTGTGGGTATAAATGAGGAACTCGCTTTCAACTAATTACTCTCATCTAACCTTAACCTTCCTTCAATAAACATATATCTTAACTGCTCATTTATTTTATGATAGGCCATATTCAACTCATCTTTACTTGAGGTTCTGTAAGCCCTTCCCACTAGGATAGTTTGTGTTGGAACCATTATCAATGGTATTAAAGTCTCTGTTAAGGGCAGATACAATACTGACACTTTAGGAGTGGTTTATTGTACAATATGTCAGATATGTAATACATTTTATGAGGGGGAAAAAAGAGTTTCGGTTGCGCAATCAAATATATGAACACATGTATGACATTAGAAAAGGAAGAACAACCAACACACTATTTAGACACATTAAGAAACACTTGGGACATTGTTTCAAATTCAGTGTACTGGAAAAGTTTGAAAAAATCCATGAGGGGGACCATGGAGGAGAATACTGGAGAAACTAGAAATGATGTGGCAAATATCTTTAATTTATCCATTGACCCCCTCCTTAAATTAAAAGCTTTAGGTAGGTAGGTTTAATGGAAAGATTATATTCATTTTTAAAAATATATTTCAAAAATGTTTTAAACAGTTTTTATTTATATAAAAAAAACTTTCTGAGAAATTAAAGGCGTAGTCTATCATAAAAAATGGTTTAATGTATTAAAGATGCATTTCATGAGTAGGGAATGATTTTATAACAATGTCATGCTGTGAGATACAGGTTTAAGATTTTTTTTTAATTTTTAATTATATTTACATTTAATGTATTTTGTTGTTTCTTATGAAATAGAATAATTTCTAGTTATGTTTGTAAGTTATATATATGTTTTCATCTGCAAGTTCATATTTTTAGAAAGCAAGGATGAGGTCTGGATTTCAGGCATGGTGGTCATATGACATTTTAGATAGTAAATCACATGATTTTGTAATTAGTATATATTGCATTCTGGTGGTTTTACTGTATCTGAAGAAGTTTTATTTGTGATAAAACTAAAGCACTCATATTAAATTGGTTTATTTAAGTCACAGTTTTTTTTTTATTCTCTATGTGCTCAAGGACAGTGTATGCTTTTTACTTTGACAGCCTATCAATTTGTGTGAATATATTCCTAGTTATTAAGAAGAGAAAGGTTATGATACCCCCTCTTAATTATAATAAGAAACAAAAATGTTATATGATTGTCACTAAAGATAAGGTGTTGAGGTTACTTTACAGATACATTAATTTAAATTTCTGTAGAGAAATATTAAAAAGAGGCAGACAATAATGGTACTTAACCATCAGCATTTATGTTAGAAATGCTTGATTCAGTTTGTGTTATTCCACTGTCCTAGTAAGAATTCAGCCTACTGGTTACAATGTCAGGAAAGAACTTCATATTTAACCATATAAATTAAACAATCTGTATGCGCTGTGAGATATAAGCTGGGAAATGTGTGAAACTGGTATCTCTGGAGTGTACAACTAGTGGGTGCAAAGATTAGGGTGGGAGATTTACTACATTTGTTTGTTTCTGTCTTTTGGCTTTTCCCGGTTAGGGGTCGCCACAGCGGAACTTCAGTCTGCTAATGATTGGTAGTTGATTTTTACATGCCGAGTTACACAACCTTCAACGAAGGTACGCCCATTAGTTTATGGGCCACTCCACAATATGATCCTGTGATGATCACTAATGATCACTAATAGGAGTTATTGAAGTAGTAGTTGAAGTAGTAGTTGAAGGATTACTGAATGTTAAATTAAAATAAGTGATAAATAATGCACTAGTGATGTGATTTAAGAGTAAAATAAGAGGAGGCTATTTATGGTGGAGAAAAATCCTGTCCATTCTAAAAAGCATGCCATTCAGGTAACTTTCTGGTGAAAACCTTAAAACTTCATATCTTATTTAATTTTGCAGAAAGTTTCCCACTCATTGATTGAATCCCATTTTCAAAGAATTCTCCCTAACTCTATATAAGTTTTGTATAAAACATATAAATGAAAAAGTCATGTAGCAGTTTGTAATCATGAGCAAAATATTACTGTCATAAGATTTGATGTTTAAGCAACCATGTGTAGTTGTTTGGCAATGAAAGACTCATAATAGCTCTTGTTGATATTGGGGGTTTATAATTGGTTCAGACCACAAGCAGTAGCCAATCACTGGACTGTATGAGCAAAGACACCCATTTAAATAGGATGACATACAAGCAGCCAAGAAGGTTGTATATTCCTCTGTCATCCTTGAAGTGAGAATATTCATATGTTAAAAGCACAACCCCTGAACAGAGAGATGAGCTACCTGCATCATCCAGGACTAAGCATGAAAATGGTCGACTTGGATGATTGTGCTAACTTGGAAAACAAGTGCATAAACAAATAAAATAAAATCACTGGAGCCTGTAGTGTATTTTACCTATGACTGCATGCTCTTGTACACTCAATAATAAGGGCTTCCAAATAGCAGCAGCTTGGTGATCTTAAAGTTTTTCCTCAGAATGTGCACCATGATGCTAGCCCTCCTGCATGGCATTGTTGCTAAGTGTCCAGCTATTCTCTGCCCCCATACCCAGGATGCACATGGCAGTCTTCCATTGCCAGCTCTGCCAAATCCTTGAGGTGCTAATCAAAGCCTAGTCAGTAGTCAGGGTTTTATTCTTCTACACCACTGGTACCCAATAAAAACATGTTAAATGGTAACAAAAAACTGGAAAATGTAAAAATTAAGAGAAATATCTACAGATATTCCTAGCATGCAAATATTTTAAATATGTATTATGCACACAGTATAACTACAAAATGGAGTATGTATTATCACATCAGAACAACTTGAAATCAGTGAATGCCATACAAAGACAAATAAACTGTTTTATTCTTAAGAACACCTATATGGTATCAATGAATCTAGTAAAAAACAGATGACAGATGAAAAAATGTATTATTTAAGTTAAGCATTCTCTATGAGCCCTCAAAATTTTTTGATATAAATATATTGTTTAAAAGTCTAAGACAGAAAGAAGATGACCACACACAGATAGAGAATACAAAACTGAATAATCTTATTACAAACTGTTTGTTCACTGATATTAATCAATAAATAAAGGTGTAGATGATACATACATACAATGCAGTGTCAGTGCTCAGGAGAAAAAAATGCTGAAGCAGATATGACCAAGTGCAAGCTATTTTACCAAGTCTCTTGAAAACTGGGAAATCTGAGAGGAAAAGAGGGATGTAAAGTTTAAAAAAGTTACCAAGATAGAAAAAAATGCAGCAGACTTCCAATATGGTTGCACATTGAGTAACAACTTAATTTCAGCTCTGTGAGTGTGAAAACCAAAACCCAGAAGAGACAGCCATTAAACTTGAGTTATGGGGTAAATTTCAGTAACTGGCTAGAAAGTGCGCTGCCTGGATGTCAGCAAAAAAAAAAAAAGAAATTCAGAGAACTTGAAAGAAAATCAATCACAAAAGTTGAGGAAAAAACACTGACTGGGAAGAATTGTGCAGCTGTTGAGCAAAAAGCAGTGCAAGCCCCAGCTTTGGTGCAAGACATGACTTCCAGTAACTTAGAGAAAAAATAAGTCAAATGTACTCACAGCTGATTAAAATAAATTAAACACCGTTAGAGTATACTAACTCAAATAAAAGGCTAGAAAAATGGTAGACGCTTTAAACAGATATTCAGATTAGGTGATAAAACTGCAAAAATCAGAGGATGAAATGAAGAAAATGCTATCTGAATATAAGGCTGCTCAAGAAGGTATGTTTCAAGAAATAATAGAATTAGAGAACAGAGTATGTAAGGAAAACTTGACATTTTCTGCTGAACCAGAGAAGCAGGAAGCAACAGACTGTATTGATTTTTTGAAAGCACAAATAAGCAACTGGACTGGTATTCCACAAAAGGAGTTATTAATTGAAAGGGCACATCATGTGAATGCTCCATACCTGGACAAGAGAAAACAACCTAGACCTTTAATAGTAAACATGCAACCTTACCAGCAGGAGTTGATTCTGACAAAACTGTGACAAAAGGACAAAGTACTAAAAGTGGGAGACAGTAAAGTGTTCATGGAAATGATTACACACTGTACACCAGGCAGAAAAAGAAAAAATGTATTTAATTAATCTGAGAATGTCGAGAAGTAGGCATGAGATTCAAACTGCTGTATCCAGCTATCTTCAGAATACTCTTTCCTGGAGGGACAAATTTATTTTTATATAGAGCATACTAAGGAAGAAGTACAAAAGTTTAGCCAACAAAAGTGTGTTGTGAAACAGAAGGAAATTCTGCATCTTGTTCTTCTGGTAATAAAGACTATAGAGAGACTGTGCAATTGAATCCTTTTCCAAAGTATCAATGTTAAATGCTTGAGACACAGACAAAAGCATACAAATTGACTAGAAGAACAGGGAGTATGTTGGAAATGAAGCAGAGACTGGATTTGGGAGATGGAGATAGTAATAAAATCAGCAACTCAGGCACTGACAAATGTGGGACTACAAAGCAATAATTATATTTGTGAAAGTGACAGAACTAGAAAACCTGTAAATATGGGACTCTTTTGACTTTGTTAAACCTGTAGGGGACTCTAAAGCATATGCTCTACATCATGTCATTAATGTTTGGAAGAAGACTTTGGTGGGTGAAAGTGAGTGGAGAGGGTAACTGTAAGTAAAATAAAACGTTGTTCTTAACAGCGGTATTTTTATAATACATTATATAATCTGCATGCTATAAAATAGTTTTCTCAGTTATTTTCAAGTGTAATGGGGATACTAAAGTAAACAGGTGCCCCTGTTTTTCTTTTTCTCCCTTTCTCCTTGTTCAGTTTTAAGAAGTGTAGGCACTGTAATATAAAAAAAGCAAAAAAGGCTGGTCAAAGAGCATGACACAAGAAAATGAATGTGCTTTTTCCCATTCTTGCATAGAAGAATGACTGGATTAAGGCCCTTGGCTTGATCTAGTAAACAGTTTTAAGAGAAAGCAAATAAATAAAAAAAAGCATTGAATATAATAAAGCTTTCCTCTAGCAAATAAATAAATGCTTATAGAAGTGACTATGTATCTGGTTGTCATGTCTCCAAAGAGACAGTCTGATAATGATCAATAAAACCGAATACTTCTTTAGTTCAATGGCTTTCTTTCAATGGATAGGAGATAATGTTTTCTGAATGCATTCAAGTGTTTTCACAGTCTGAGAGAGCAATAAAAATAAGACAAAACCAGACAGCAATTAGTAGAAGCACAGGCTGTACCATGCATCTTAGCATGTATAACCTTACTTTTAGGTTAACCCAAGTCTGTGAGTGTCAGTTTGAGGCAATTGTTCCTAGTAGGAGGGTAAAACCTCAATATTTGAAAATGTACAGAGTTTTATGTGTTAGTATTAAGTTAATAGGTTTCAGGGGTGTATTGGGGTGTATTTTTTCTTTCGTTTGAGGGCTTTCAATAAAACAACATTTTTGTAAGATGTGACATAGCCTCAAATGGATATGAGAAGAAACGATTATATAAAAGATCAACCTGACAAACAGTGTAACAGAAAAGCTGTAACTAGATACTTGACAAAAAAGCTGTTACACTTAACACGTAGAAATAGTAAGTTTTTTTTAACATTATCTTTAAATGTAAATGGTCTCACAGATATATACAAAAAATATGAACTATATTAAAAATGTAGAGTTCTAATAGCTGTACTACAGGAGACACATCTGGAAAAAAATGAACATGTGAATTTGACAAATAATGGTTTTCATGATGGTTATTTAGCAGAACACCTGGGACAAACACAAAGAGGAGTACTTATATTATTTGGAAGAGGAGCTCTAACAGTGATAGAAGAGGATAAAAAGATAATAATGGTAGATTTGTAGTACTATGGGGCTGCTGGAAAGGGAAGAGGATTATACTGGCATATATTTATATTCCACCTAAAACTGCTATAATGGAGCTTAAGAGAATTCTGGCAGAAATAATCAGCTTTCAGCAGGGAATATTACTTAGAGGTGGGGACTAGAATTTAATTTGCAGCAATGACGATGTGGTGGAGGTCCAAGAAGGAAAACTATAGATTTTTGAAGAGATTTATGAAAATATTTGGCATGGAATATGTGGATTCAGAGGGGTTTTGAGTGAATTTGCATATTATTCCCCAAGATACACAAACTAGGCTAGGCTAGACAGAACTTACATTTCACAGAAACATGTGCACTTAATTGAAAATATTGATACTCATCCAGTAACTATTTCAGATCATGTTCCAATAATAACTAAATAAAAATGCAGGATAATGAAATAAAAATGAGACTCTGTACTTTTGCACCTATCTGTTGAAATGAGAGGAATTTAAGGAATGGGTAGTAAAAATTATTCCCGAGTTTTTAGAGAAGATGGAAATTTCTTCTGAAAATATAGCTTGGGAGGGGATACAATTAAAGTGGAGTTTAAAATAGGGTGGAAATGAAAGAAAAAGAGATATGGATAAGAAGTAACAATAATTATTTAGAGGGACTTACAAATGTTAAAGTATTGCAGAATAGGGGGAATCTCACAGAACGAGAAGAGGAACAATTGCATAATGCTAAACAGAAGATAAAGAATTACATTGATAATATGCATGAGTTTTGAAAGATTGCTGTTAAGTAACTGTTTTTTGATAATAACTCCAGAGCACAAAAACTTTCAGCTCAATGACTGAGGCAACAGAAAGAAGAAAGAGTTATTGCCAAGCTTAGGTAGCCTATAACAAGGAAGATAAAAAGAGATCCTGTAGAGGTACTAGAAATATTTCAGAAATTTTATAAAAGTCTGTATCAAGCAGTTAAATCTGGAAATCAAGAAAAGGTACAAATGGAAATGTTTATGGAAGGATTAAATATACCGACGTCAGTGATAGATGTGGCTCAATTACTAACAGGATAGGAGAAGGTGAGATAAAATGGTAATGTATAACCAATCCACAGGAAAGTCCCCAGATATAGATGGTATTTTGGTGGCGGTTTCTAAGCTAGGAGGGGAAAACTGATAAAGATCTGGAGGTTTTTAACAGTATTTTATGAGGAGGAGAAGCATCAACATCCTGAAAGAATGTGGTGGCAGCTGTGATACCTAAAGAGGGTAAAGACCCATCAGATCCAGATTAATATGGGCCCATTTCAATCTTAAACCATGATTATAAGGTATCCATGCCTAT
Organism: Protopterus annectens; assembly: GCF_019279795.1. Lineage (NCBI taxonomy): Eukaryota > Metazoa > Chordata > Ceratodontiformes > Protopteridae > Protopterus > Protopterus annectens. Next base: position 1,675,281,065 of record NC_056733.1, read on the forward strand.
AATGGGTAAAATATTGGCAAAGGTGATGCCAAAATAGATAGATATGGATCAATGTGGTTTTTCGGAGAGGAGTCCAACATTTGGTAACTTTAATAGAACTTTGATGATCCAGAGGGAAGAAGAATGTAAGGAAATATCACTGTTGTTGACGGGTCTTGATGCAGAGAAAGCATTTGACAGAGTAAGCTGGGCATTTATGAGCAGGGCAATGGAAGCATTTGCATACCCTGATAAAATTATAAGGTTGCTTAGGAGGATATAAAGAGACCAGAGGTGAAAATTAAAGTGTATGGGTTCCACTCTGATCATTTCTGTTTGTGGAGAGGAAGCAGGCGGGGGTGTCCTCTTTACCCTTTGTTATTTCCATTATATTTAGAACCACTGGCAAAGAAAATAAAGGGCTCAGAAATTCAAGAATATAATTAGTATGGTAGTCGAGAAAAGCTGGCTGTACTTCCAGATGATATTATTTTATACTTGATAAAACCAGAAAAGGACATTTGAGTATTGTCACATGATAAAATTATGTATTTAGGACTATGGATTAAAAATAATTCTGGTGTAGCAACTAAGGATATGTGAGAAGAGACTAAACAAAAGGTAATACAAAAATGAAAACCTGGAAGCTCTGTTATATGAATATAGATAGCAAGATACAAACAGTTAAAACATTTTAGTCACCTTTAGTTTTATACACAGGTCAGGCATATTTTTCAGCAATCAGAGGAGAAGTTGTAGATAGCAGTTAATCAAGAGCTGAAGGATTTTATCTGGGAGTGGAAGATGGCAAGAGCAAAGTGGGATAAGGTGATTTATTCAATAGAACAAGGTGGTTTGGGATTGCTCAATTTGAAGGTGTATTTCAGAGCTACACAGTTTAGGCTCCTATGCATAGCACAAGTAGAAATCTGCTCATAGCCTAGTACCAACCTATGAACCTATGAACGTATTCAGACTGGAAAGGGATGTAATAAAATAGGGGGAAGATCAATAAACAAGGAGAGGTTGGGATTTTGATGCAGATCTTTAGGGACAATAACAATAACCATACAGAATATTATATTCATAAAGTAGCAGAAATTATTCTAAAAACTAAGTTAACATAGAAATGGAGGAAGGAAATTTTGCTGATAGGGATGACTGTAATTAGAGATATGAACAATATGCAAGAGGGTGATGGAATTTATTGGAGAAAACTGACAAAAGAATCAAGGTAATGGGAGAAATTAATTAGAGATGATTAGAGATGGAAGGGTGATAGAATGGGAAGAGGCCAATAATTTATTTGGACTGCAGGCTAGAGATTGCCTTCCCTATCAAAGATTGATATCAGGGTATAGTCAAAGGGAAAGAAAAATTGGATCCTAAGTGAAAAACAAGCAGTGCTAGAGTTTTTAGTAAAATCTAGAACAAACATTGCTGTTAAAAAGCAATAATTAGCAGAGCATATAAAATATTGCACTATAAGTATTAGAATTAATTAGAGTTGATTAGAAAGGATTGGGAAGAGAAATTGGATAAGCATTTCACAAAGAAGCAATGGGGGATATATGTATGTCTCCCAAATGTGCAATAGACTCCAAATAATTTTTCCTCAGGTAGACAGCAAATGTTGGAGGTGGGATAGGGAAGAGATAACTAGCAGCATATTTTCTGGGAGCATAATGAGTTGGCAGACTTTAAAGATTCCCTGCAGACTACTTTGTCAGAGATACTGGGTGAGAAAATTGGTATAACTAAGGAAATTATTTTTTCTGAATTATGATACAGAGTTGGAATTGCTTAGACTTATTAAGGCCTTGCTGAGTCTAAGCATGGTGGTTGCCAAAAAAAAACAAATACTTGAAAATGGAAATCAATGTCTTAACCAACTGTACTAGAAGTAATAAATATAGTAATTGAGATAAAATAAATTGAATTGGGATCTTTAGAAAAGGATAGCATCAAATTACATAGAAAAAATGGGAATTGTGGGAACAATACATGCAGAGGAGAAATGAGGTTAAAAAGAAGGCATGATTTGAATGAGCCATGTAATGTTTGACTGACAATGACTGACCCCCCGATTTATGAAGCCCTTTAGAGTGTGCAGGATTAGTCTAAGACCTATTTTCAGCAATGTGGCTGACATTCAATCCAGGAACGAGCTCCGGGGACGTGCACGTGAGCTCTTAGACTAATCCTGCATGGACCAAGCTCCTGTATACAAATTATCCTCATTTGCAGAAGAAAACCATACAAATGAGGGTAATTTGCAATCCAGGAAGCTGGCAGCTGTCAGTGCAGGACAAGTGCAGTCTGCAGAAATGTACTCGGTTAGTAACCGAGTACATTTCTGCAAACTGCAAAACAGAGCTATGACAGATCTAAATAAATACTGCATATTATTGAGAAAGCATGCCAGTAGCCTAGTAGAAGGCCATTGGCATTGCAAAATGTTTAAAAAAATAAAAAAAAAACTTTTATTTATTTATTTTTTTTTGCAGATCTCACCTGTTTAAGCATAGAGCAGTGGCGCACAAATGAGATCGGGGGGGGATAATAAAATAAACCTAAAATAAGCATTCTAACTAAAAGCAGTATTCTGCCATGCAAGTCAATAGCAGGCAGAAGACAACCTGGTCAGTGAGTAATGGTTGCTAAGGGGGGGAGGCTCAGTGTGGGACATGTAACTATGCATTAGCAGGCAATCCTATGCAAATGAGGAGAAGGATAGTGAATCTCAGTTTTCCCCTGGGTGTGAGGCAGGTCCCAAGAGTGTAAGAGTATAAATAGCTGGGTGAAAGACTGGGATATAGGTGACATCATGGGGGTGTGTGTCAGGCATACTGTAAATGGATTGGAGCTCTGTGGCTCGTGATTGCTCCTAGCTTAGCACAGCTAAGCTAGGGGTGTGTCTAAACCTGCCTAGCACTCTTTACTAAGTGTAAGCGAGTGTGCGCACCACGCACCATGTCTTACAGGAAGAAAAAAGAAGTTAAACCAGGAAACAGCAGCTCTGTGCACATCTGAGCACACAGGAAGGCAATGGGAAGGGAAAACAGCAGTAGGAAGGTAATCAAGGAGAACTAGTTAGCTGACAGATGAAATGCATCAGAATCAATCAATTACACAGTCATCAGACCAGCCCAGCACAGTACACCACTATAAATGAGGCAAACACCCTCCCCCCTTGTTTTTCCCAAATTCTCTGCGCCACGGGTGTATACGAACGGGGAAATTTTACAAAACGAAAGCAAGAGAAAAAATGTTAGGGGCTGCATTTTGCTATCATAAACCAGCATGTGCAAGAGGTGAGGATGTGAATGCTGCTGAGCAACCCACAGTGAGGAGACGGAGAAGAGTGTACAGACCCAGGGTAACCTACCAAGGGCTACATGAGCTGGAGATAGTGGAGCACTATAGGCTGGATAGGGACGTCCTACAGCAAATTGTTGAGCTGTGCCGGCCATGCCTCACATACAGAACTAACAGAGAGGAACCCATCCCAGTGGATACCAAGGTATGTGCAGGCCTAAGAATAATAGCTACAGGTACCTTCCAAAGGCCAACTGGGGATATGATGGGGATTTCACAGGCATCAGCATCCAGGGAGCTCCACCAGCTCCTGGATGCCATGTCAGCACATGTCGGTGAGCACATATATTTCCCCATCACCCGTGAAGTGTTGGCCAGCAATATGCATCTCTTCCACCAAATAGCAGAATACCCTGAGGTAGTGGGTGCAATAGACTGCACACACATATGCATCAAAGCACCACCTGATGAGTGGGGTAGGGTCTACATCAACTGCAAGTGCTTACCCTCCATCAACTGCCAGGTCATGTGTGATGCCCAGGGCATAATAATGAATGTGTGTGCTGGCTGCCCTGGAAGCTGCCACGATTCCCACATCTGGCATCTGACGGAGCTGTACCAGACATTTGCTAATGGAGACATCCCACACGGTCACCTAATTGGGGATGCTGGATGTGCACTGGTGCCATGGTTGATGACATCCATCAGAAATGCACAAACACCCAAACAAGAACTCCATAATGAGGCACATGCACAAACATGAATCATAATAGAGCGTGTATTTGGGATGCTCAAGTCACAGTCCCAGTGCATGGGCACATCTGGTGGAGCCTTGCAGTACTCACCAATTACATGTACCCAAATTGTCCTTGTATGTGCCATGCTACACAATATGATCCTGCGGAAACAGCTGCAGCAGGAACAGCATGGGACAGGGCCACACAGCCCCCCATAATTGCCCAGGCCTGCACAGGCAAAGAGTGACTCAGAGGAGGAACAACCTGACCCTGCCCCAATAGGCAGAAGGAAGCATGCCCAGTATGCTCTGCCCTTGGCAAAGAGGCAATGCAGGGCATATGCACTGACACAGTAGGGACCCAGAGAATGACACCTCTCTCCGACTCGCATATACAGTAAATGGGATGCCAAACATGACACTACCTGTGCTCAACCATGTATAGGGAGTGTACTATGTGCATCCAACATAGGCAGCCCTGCAGCACCACCCACAATACTGGTACACCCACAAGGTAAGTGACTCACACATGCCAGTTGGGGGGGGGTCACATACCCAACAACAGTTACAGCCAGCAGGAGAGGTGTAGACAAATACAAACAAATGCTGTACTATGGCCTCTGAATGAGCCCTATGGGTAAGTCCATTGCCCAGGCCTACACAGACAGACTACAGCAGGCCAGGCAGTTGGATGTAAGTTGTGAAGGCTAGGAAATCAGAAACTAATATGTAGGTAGTTAAAACTAAGATCTGTAGTACACTGGTATGTCTGTAGCCAGCATGATAGGTAAGACTACAGACTGAAATGGAGTACCCGACACACAAGTACAGTCCTAGCAAATGTGTACAAGTGTCAGGTGTGCCCCCTCCCATCCTATGTACACTTATAGTAACAGTCAGGTGTGCCCCCCCACACTCCTATGTAGAAATGTAGAAACAGTCAGTTGTCTCCCCACTATGCAGAAATGTAGCAACAGTCAATGCCAAATGACCTACGGATACCCTGCAGACACAGCGTGCTACCTGTCAGTGTACAACATAAAGGTCAGCACCGCAGTACAAACTACCTGGACTTGATCCACACATGCAATACCGATGGCCATACTGGGCATGCTCATACACTTAGAGAAATGAAAGAGGAATAAAGGTAATGTCAGTCAACAACATACTGAAAGGTCATACTGGGCATGCTCACACACGTAAACACATGAAAGCCATGTCTGCAAACACCAGTGGACCAGACATATCTGGCAGTTGCAGTACTTAGTGCACACACATGTCAGTATGCACCACTACTGCCTTGCACACACAGTGAATAGTAATACAGACATATATGTAAGGACAACACACTATAATAAGCCAAAGGTAGACAGACATAGATGTGTGGAAAAGCATGACAAGGAGCCATCCAGGCCTGTCCCACCCAGCACACAGCCAAAGGGCCCCAAACACATGAGGTGCAGATGTCACTCACTGCAGATACTAGCCACCAGGATCTGTCAACATGACAAACTATGTGGTGCACGTGCCAGCTGTGCAACATGACTGTACAAGGAAATAGTCATCTAGTAGCTGTATACACGTACCCGTGACATATGACCCCATGTGTCCCCGCATGTGGCATGTCAACCCCTACATGAATGGGTTATGGCCCATGCACGCACCTCCTTCCCCATAGCAGTATTATGACAAGCCTGCTGAGGTCATCCAATGTGAAATACACCTTTGGGAGAGCTGTAGCTCAGTATTCTCCATGACATGTCCCATAACTGTGTACTGCTGTAGTGATAAACTAGTAAGGTAGTAGTTCTAACCCCAGACTTGGCAACTGTGTGAGCGTGCATTTGTGTGCATGTCTGTCTGTCTTTGACTGTGTAGACAGAAATGTTTTTTAGGCTACTCACACTCTGTACAATTCATATACTCAACTTTGGCAAGGCTGCTGATATCACTCACCTAGAAATATACCTCTGGGAAAATGACAGTCCAGTAATCTCTGTAGCGTGCCCTGTAACTGCATACTGCTGTAGTGTGATAAAGTAGTTAGGTAGGTGTTTTAACCCCAGACTTAGAGACTGTGTGTGTGTGTGTGTGTGTGTGTGTGTGTGTGTGTGTGTGTGTGTGTGTGTGTGTGTGTGTGTGTGTGTCTGTTTGTGTATGAGTGTGTGTGTCTGACTGAGTAGAGAGCAATGCCTTTTTAGGCTACTCACATTCCGTGCAATTCATATACTCAACTTTGGTAAGGCTGCTGATGTCACTCACCTAGACATACACCTCTGGGGAGGGTGTAGCCCAGTAATCTCCGTAGCGCGTCCTGTAACTGTGTACCGCTGTAGTGTGATAATGTAGTTAGGTAGATGTTCCAACCTCAGAATTGGCAGCTGTGTGTGAATCTGTGTGTCTCTGACTGAGTAGAGGACATTGCTTTTTAGGGTAGTCACACTCCTTAGAATTCATATACTCAACTTTGACAACGCTGCTGATGTCACCCACCTAGAAATACACCTCTGGGAAGGTTGTAGCTCAGTAATCTCTGTAGCATGTCCTGTAACTGTGTACTGCTGTAGTGTGATTTAGAATTGTGGTAGGGTTCCATCTTTACCCATGGCAGTTCTGGATGTTTTGTGTGTGTTTCATTGTCTGTGTAGGGAGCAATGCATTTTAGGCTAGTCACTCACAGTACAGTTGAAATGCCCTACTTTGGTAATCCTGCTGATATCATTCATTGTGAAATACACCTTTGGGGAATGATTTCTCTAGTAATCTGCGTCCTATAACAGCTCCATTCTGTAGTGTGATATAGACCTCAGTCAGGGGTTTTGTACCCACACATATCAGTTGCAGATGTTTTGTGTGTGTCTCACTCTCTGTGTAGGGAGCAATGCATTTTAGGCTCGTCACTCGCAGTATAGTTGAAATACCCTACTTTGGTAATCCTGCTGATGTCATTTATTGTGAAATACACCTTTGGGGAAAAAATTATGCCAGTAATGTCTGTGCCATGTACTATAACTGCATAGTGCTATAGTGTAATAAACTAGTTAGGTAGGGGTTCTACTCCCAGACATGACAGGTGTGTGTTTGTAACCTGTATCCTGTGTCGAGGTGGTGGTGAGTGTGTGACACCTGAGGACAATGTGAAGGGGGTTTTACTTACTTCTTTTATGGTGATCCTACTATATATCACAATGTTAACCATACAGGGATAACAGATGTAAATTAGCTGAGAGGCTGGGGTGCAAAGCCATACCCATACATGTGACATCAAGGCCAGCCAATCACAGTTAGCAACCCCACTATTACCCAGAGCACGCACTCAACTCATGTGTCATACACACACACACACCTAGGCAACAGCCAATATGTGGGTAGTACATTGCATATTGGCCACTGAAAGTAGCTATGTAGTGATAGCAGTGGGTTACAGAGGCCATGTAACCCTGCCCATCTGTCCAATATGCACATACATGCAGACAGTGCACCTCCACCATGTTCCCCAATGGACACCTGCATCACCTGTGGTTCCTTCACATGTGACTCACAATGGACATACCATGCCTGACAACATGCCCTGTATGGGCAGGTGACACTGACATCAGGGAATGCTGTTAGCATGCTATCAATATAGGTGCAGGGTAAACCTGCTGCCCATTACTGGTGCCTACCACAGGTGGGCAAGACTGGCACATCTGATGATAATCTGTGTTCACAACATGGGCCTGACACCCCAACTACAGTTCCATATTTATATATATATATATATATATATATATAGATATAGATATATATATATATATATATATATATATATAGATATATATAGATATATATAGATATATATATATATATATATATATATATATATATATATATATATATATTTATAGATCTGCTAACATATACATAACTATGTTTGTATATATACTTACATAGATATATATCTGCATACACATATGTAACGTGCTGTGTATATGTAGACATATAGGTGTAGACACATATATGTGTCGATTTAGGCATATGCATGTATATGTGTGCATATATATTGATATATAATAGCTTTAGAAATGAATATATATATTACAACATGTGTGGGCATCTGGGATAAGCTGCCTTAAGTTATATGGATGTACATTACCATACGATCCACCTTGGGTAAATGCAGGCCTACTGCCTCCTGCCATACGGAATGTTCTGTTTGTCAGTGTGATTGTGATGGTGTCAGGTATGCCTTGTTATGTAATAGATACATCCCATTATGTCAACTGGGGTCTGTACCCCCTTGGGATTGTGTACAGAGTGTAGATAGAGGCTGCTGACCTATACAGTTGCATTACATACTGTTGATTGTCTGGTATGTTGTGGCTCAGTCTGTCATTACTATTGTACTACTTGATGGCCTCGGTGGCCTGGACAGCAGCATATGTCAACCTTTCCAGACTACTGTCTTAGTACAACTGTTTCACAGTTGCATTACACTGTTCGTATGGATGTCAGTGTCTAAACAGCTATATGACATGGCATATACAAATGTCATAGTGCACAAATAAAGCTCTCACATTAATTTATGCACCCCTGTGTGTGGTGTTATACCCTTTGATATCTCTGTGGGTATATGTTGCAGGCTATGAATGTCATTCATATGGGTGGCTCATACAATCTCCAGTTGGTAAGGTGGTGACTGTAAGAAAACTGGCTGCTGCATATTGTGTGCATGTACTACATATGTATCTTACTGTACATATATCTGTGTGTGTACATATAGTTACATATATATATATATATATATATATATATATATTTATACCTGTATCTGCATATATGTGTATGCGTATATGTATCCTAGGGATGGCCATGTCGTGTCTGGTCCTGGTTATGGGATCTGCAACACTTGGTACTGTATTACAGGGGGGACATGCTTGGCTGGGGGGGTATACCTATACGTACCAGACGTAGATTGCGTGGGGCCTCTCAACCCCATTAACTTTGCATGAGGACATATATGTTTTTATTTCCCCATTGTTATCTACAGATGTATGTCTGTATATACCTATGCATATATATGTATGTATATATATATATATATATATATATATATATATATATATATATATATTTATTTATTTATTTTTTTTTGTATTTATTTTTATTTTACATTTGTTGAACGGGATAGTCTAACTGGATTTATGTCCATTTTCAGTGGAGTCCCGGGGAGATAAGCTCCAAGAGATTACTAGACTTCTAACATACAGGTACTAGTTGTTATACAGTTAAATACTACAAATTTTAAACAGTTCAGGAATCTTCACAGTTTATACAAAAAATATGTTACAAGCATTAGATAAGATATTTTAGACTTTATGTACAAGACTTCATTAATAACTAGAAAGTAATTGTTAAACAAATGCATACTTCAAGTTTCAACAGTTCAGCAATACTCACAGTTTAAACAATACTTGCTGCCTGCCTTAGGTAGGATGCTTTGGAATTATATGCAGAAGAATTTAACTAGAGATAATTTAAAATACCTATTAGGATAAGATATGTTTTTGCCAAGGATAGGCCTTGATCCAAAAAGACACAGAAAGAGCAGAAATTAGGTCTTAAGATAGGGTATTTGGGATATAGTATGAGATTAGTCTGGATTTGTACAGGGACATAACCAATGGGTTTTAAGATAGAGTTTCAGATTGTGTTTAAAAAGTGTAAATGAAGACAGTGATGTAAGTTCACGGGAGAGATGGTTCCAATACTTTCCAACTGCATTTGAGAACAGAGCATCTCCTGCCATGTTATTAGATTTACATGTTGATACTAGTAGTTTATTAGATTTGCGTAAAGTTGAAAGGTTCCTATATTGGGTAATGAGACTAGCAAGAATTGGGGTATTGGTAGGTTGGAAAAGGGTTTTGTGTGCAATGGTGAGTTGTTTAAAGTGAATCTGATTTAGAAGCTCTAACCAGGCTAATTGTTTCAGGCTATGGCAGTGATGAGTCCTAAAGGAGGAAGCAGTAGAAAATCTGGCAATGCTATTGTAAGCGTTGGCTAGCTTGTTAAGGTTATTTTTTGACAAGTTAGTATATATGGAAGAAGCATAAAGAAGTGTGGAGATAAGGTGGGAATAGGCAATAGTGGTTCTGGCTAGTGGGGAGAGAAAGGGTTATATCCTATAGAAGGAGCCTAGTTTCCTGTTGATAGTTTTTATGGTATTGTTGGTATGGGTTTCAAACTTCAGGTTGTTATCAATGTTTACCCCTAGAAGTTTAGTTGTTGGATCGGGAGATATGAGTGTACCATTATTGGATAAGACTGAAAATTTCATTGGGAGTGAAGAGGAGGAGTTTGTTTTTTTGGGGGGGTTCAAGAGGAGGCAGCATTGTAGAAGCAAATGTTCTGTTTTATTGAACATTGTCTGAGTTAGAGTCTGTAGTTGGGATTGAGATTTAGCTGAGAAGATTATTGTCGAATCATCTGCATATTGTACACGGTTAGTTAAAGGAGTAGCTAGGTTGAGGTCATTGATACATATTAAGAAAAGGAGGGGGCCCAATATAGAGCCCTCAGGAACACCTAGGGTAACTGGGAGATGGGATGAGAGGTTGTTGTCCCATAGCACTGCCTGCTGTCTATTATCAACGTAAGACTGGAACCATTTTATAGTCTTTGTGTCCAGAGAGAAGGATTTTAGAATACTGAGAAGCGGTGGTTGACCATGTCGAATGCTTTTGAAAGGTCGATGAAAAGTGCTGAAGAGAGAAGATTGTTATTACGTTTTATATTGATGCTGTTAGTGAAGGATAAGAGTGCAGTTGTTGTACTGTGGAAAGGCCTGAAGCCATGTTGAGATTTGGCCAGTAAATTGTTCTGGAGTAGGTGTTCTAGTAAATGTATGTGGATGCACTTTTCCATTATTTTAGCTAATGTGGAAAGTAGAGCTCTGGGCCCATAGTTAGAATATTCTCTGGAGATTCCTCCCTTGTGTAGGGGGATAATATAGGAGATTTTCCAGATGGTGGGAATAGTGCTTCACTGTATGGTTCTATTTATCAGCAATGATACAGGATAAGCTATGACTTTGACTGCCTTTTGCAGGTATTCAGCAGGTGTTTGATCAGCTGAGGGGGTAGTAGGTTTTAGTTTACTTAAGAGGTTGCAGATGAGGGAAGTTGGGACAGGTCACAGGTTTAGAGTTGAGAGAGAGTTAGTAGTATTGGTTGGAAGAGCAGAGCTATCGGCTGTTAGTTGATTAGCAGTGTTTGGATGGACTCAGTGAAGAAGGTATTAAAAGCATTAGCAGTTTGCTTTGGATTGTCGGAATTTGATCCTATAGGGGGTGGTGTTGCGGATTGGCCTGGTTGAAGTAGTCTGTTTATACTAGCCCAGAACCTTTGTGGATTATTTTGGTTGGTCTGTTGGAGGTGAAAGTAAAAGTTTTTTTATCTTCAAATATAGCTTTCTTAGTCTCATTTCTTTTTTGCCTGAATTGGATTTGGTCTACGGAGTTTTTAGTTGTTCTCCATAGTGCACAAACTTTATTTCTCTGTTGAATTTTCTGCCTGGTTTTCTTTGTAAGCCATGGGGCAGGTTTAGATTTAATTTTGATGGAACACTTTGGTGCATGTTGGTTAAGGATTGTTAAGAATTTTGAGTTAAAGGAGTTTGTTGCTTTGTCAAGTGGGAGGTATTTTATAAGTGACCAATCACATTCTTTTAGTTCAGCTTGGAAGTTATTGGGGTTATTGTTTTATATATGGTTTGGTTGTGTGAGCTCGAACTTTGCCTGATTATGTAAGTGAGAGAATGGTCACTTACATCATCAGGGAGGGTCCCTACATTATAGAGTTGTTGGTGATTACTTATTAGAATCCAGTCTAGGATGGAGTCTTTGTTATTGGGTTTATTAATTCTGGTTGAAGAGTTAATTGTTTGTGAGAAGCCATTAAGGTTAATATGGGAGGTTGGTGATTCAGTAGAGCAGTCCTTCCAGTCTATATTAAAGTATCCAAGGATTCTTGTCTCTTGGGGAATTTGTGTGGGGAGTTCAGCAAGGATACCTTCCAGAGTGGTGATGTTGTTACCAGGGGGCAAGTAGATACATATTATATTTAGGGATTTGCTGGGATTAAGTTGAAGTTTGGTGCTAATGATTTCTGCATTATTTTCAGAAGAGGAACCAAGATCTAGTATAGATATTTGTAGCCCTTCTTTATAGAGGGTAGCAACACCTCCTCCTTTTTTTACTTTGCGGCCTTGTCTCAAAATGTTGTACCCAGATGGAATAAGTTCAACTTCTTGTATAGTGGGTTTTAGCCATGTTTCTGTTAAACAAAGTATATCAAAGGAATTAACATCCAGGAGAGCAAGGAGGTGGGCAATTTTATTATTTATGCTGTGAATATTGAGGTGAGCTATATAGAGTAAGATGGGAGATTTAGATGGGATATTTGGGGTAGCGGGAACATGAATTTGTGGTTCTGTGCTTTTTTTTTGCCCTGGTCCTGGGTTAGGATGAATGTCACCATCTAGTAAGGAGAGGTGTAATAGTTTGTTTAAGGGATTGTGGAGGTTAAGGTAATGGTGAAGAGGTTTTTTAGGTTTTAGATAGTTGTATTTGATATGGTGATATATATATATATATATATATATATATATATATATATATATATATGTATGTACGCTGACATATATATAACCTGCCGTATATATTTAGACATGTAGATGTGGACATATATATATCTATAGATGTAGTAATTTGCATGTTTATATGTTTATGTATATATATATATATATATATATATATATATATAAATATATATATATATATATATATATATATATATATATATATATATAAATATATACATATATATATATATATATATATATATATATATATAAATATATAGATATATATATATATATATATATATACATACAAACATATATCAATATGTTGTACTTGTTTAAACATTAATATATTTACTCACACACATACATCTACATGTTGGAATATAGTCTCTGTACTGTTGAATGACTGGGCTGGATAATATATTTGTGAATACATCAAGAATATACGTATCTGACATGGCTTAGTGGTAAATCACTATGGTGTGTAGGGTCCTGGGTTTGATTCTAGCAAAGGCTGTTTCTTTTGTTGCTAGGCAGAACAAGGGCCATTGGATACAGTGTGATTAAGGCTCTTTTGAGCAGTTGTAAGCAGGTTTGCGTGGGTTTGCGTGATGGTAAGCACTGCTAAGTTACGGATACTGTTTCTTATACTCAGTTAGCTTCTGAATTGCTTAACCTGTGTAGGCATTGCTTACACTCATGCAAACAGGCTTAATCCCGCTTACTGCTGCTTAAAAGTGCTTACTCCCGCTTACCCCCGCGCTAATTTCTTTAAAAGAAAAGAAAAAGGGGTTGATAGGAAAGTGGTGAAAAAAGAGCACAAAGAGGGAAAGACAGTAGGGAAAATAGCTAGGGATGTGCAGGAAAGATGTAGGGAAGGTCTATAGCTGCCCATTTCTTCTACAGCAACAGCTGTGCACATACATTGTATTTGGAGGTAAATTTGGACACTCAAACTTCTGGGAGAGGGGTGAGGACAACAATAATTCATTGTGATGCCAATTAGACAAAATTACATGTGTCCAGTGGACACATGTGTGAAATGGACAGCTATGTATGGGGGGAGATTTTTTTTGTAGGAACAGATTGCCCTTTTTTTTTCAGGTGCAAGTGGGATGTTGGGGAAAGGTAGTAGGTATATTTGGGGAGGTAGGTTGAGTAGGTTAACAGACAAGACACACAAGACACATACAGGGGTGGTATATGACACATGTGGGGGTAAACACCTTGATGGGGAGGGGTGTTGGGATATCGGAAGCCCACAAGCCCCCTAGTGGTAACAGAGGGACTGAGGTCCCCACCCATGGGCAGTCACAACTGCACTTTCACAGCCCCAAAGGTGGCTGTGCTGGGGGCTGAGTTGCAGAGCCGGCCTGACTCTCTAATTGTGACACATGGCCCTCAAGCTGGCGTAGAAGATCACTGACCTGGTCGTTGATCGCTCTACCCACCACAAACCCGACCTGGCTATGGGTGACAGGTGCCTATCCATGTCCACTCCCAGAGAGGGGTGAGCCCCATCCCCTGAGGTGGTTCCACCTGAAGGTAGTGCAGGACCAATGGACAGGGAGGTGCGGGGTTGGGCCCCAGACATGCTGGTGCCCGGTGCCTCAGCCAGCTGAGGTGGGACAGGTGGTTCCGCTGCGACCGGCATTCCCAAGTGTGCTATAGTGTTTATATTTCAACATCACATATGGGTTAGTTATAGTCAATACATTCCAGGGTTAGGTATAACAGCATACATAGATATTCCCATTAACCCAGACACCAGATACGGAACAGTTGCATAGCAATCCGAACACATGCATATATGGGACCACAGTTGTAATACAAACAGCATGCAGGTACATTGATGGCACAGTGCCAACAATGTTGGAATAATTCAATATGGCACATGCATGGGAACCATTAGAATATTTATCAAACAACTGGCCATTATCAGAGTCAGTACATACCAGTTGGGCTGGGTATGTTGATTGTTGATGGAGATCTGGTAGGACAGAGAACATTGTCAGTTAACAAGTAGTATATTCCTGCACTCCACATTACTTTCCAAGTCAGTGCTGTTATCTGTACCTACAAGTGTTACTACACTACCCTATAGACCTATATTGGGCACTGATATGGCTGTCAACATCATTACACATGAACCGGTTTTACCTGCAGTATAGACCTCTTACCTGGTATACCTGTGGAGGGAATGTTTGTTAACACTGAGTAGCTGTTTGTTCACATACAGTGGGATTCCAGGTTGATGTTTTGCAATATCCTATCCAACTCTTTCTGCACAGACTCTGGCCATGTGTTGACCACATGCTGGTATGCCTGGACATATCTAGACTATTGCCGTCTTCCACCTTTAGTGACCTGACACACACATATACATGCTTTCCTACATCATTACATTATGTAGCACAGTGTGGCCAATAGTGACCACTGACACTTTATTATTCAGAGAAACTGCAACACTCACAATCCCCTACAATACCAGGGTAGATGGTACCAGTACAGGTTATATTGGTCTGTAATTCACAGCACAGTGTTCGTATCCAACATACCTGTGGGAGCAATGTTTGTTAGCACTACCTGACTGTTGCCACACAAGGTTCCAGATTACACATTAGTATTATGCCCATACATCTCACTCTGTTACTGTACACACTCTGACCACAGCTTAACAGGTTGGGGTGTAAATGGGACATACGTGGCTTCTTAGTCACATAAGGTATTGGGGAGTTGCTAGTGTGCCAGGTTTGTTGTCATAGATGTGTGTCAATCAGTAATATTCCCTGTTTGCTGCCTATATGTCTGGGATCATCCCACTGATTTCCCAGGGAACATGTTGATAGGCATTAGATATGGGTCCCTTTAAGAGACAGTCTGGACATATCTGTACAGTCATGCTGTATATTTCTGTATGCAGACTACTACCACTGGCAGGATTCAAACCGTGGCTGTGTTTGCTAATAAAACAATAGTTCACATCTCAGTTGCATGTGCTATTTGGGTTTTGCTGTCTGCATTTCCCCTGTTTACTGTCTATGTGTCTCTCAGTTGTACTAAATTACCTCTGGGGATTACACCTGTCATATACAGGCATTCCTCCACATTCACGGTATGGTGCATGGTGTGAGTAACAGTGCTTAATACTACAGTAGTATTACATGATTGCAAATCTACATTATCATATGATACTAGAATATACACATACAGTCCAGCTGTTAGACTTGTTTTGTCAGGGTATTGCACTTTTATTGCCATACTAACAATAATAGACTCTTCCTGCCATATTCTCTAGTGTATGCAGTACTTGCCTTGAACAATACAGGTTTTATACTATCAATTACTTTACTACTACTTTTATTTTTATTTCCTATGACAGTAAAAGCATGAGTATTACTGACCTGCCTCGCGTTGCAACTGCACCAGGCGGCAGATGTGGGCCTCCTGGTTTGCAGCCCACTCCATTGCACCTGTGGGGGGCATAAGAGGAATATTTAGCCATACCTAGCCATGATATACCTGAGCTGGCCATTATTAAACAGGTGGTGGACTGATACTTACACACAGCTGAGACATCCCCTGATGCTCTAGCCTCTTGGAGCCACTCCTCCAAAAGGTCCCCCTTCCACCGCTTCAGGTCGGCATAGTGGTGCCTGATCTGCTCACCAGTTCGGGGTATGCCAGTGGCACTGGTGAGGTCGTGGGTGAGATGGTCAAGGGCTTTCGCCTTATATTGGGAGCCCTGGTACTGTTCCTGCAGCAGTCTCTGTGCATGGTCATTAACTAGGAGTCTAGCTATGACCTTGGACTCCTGGATGCACCAGCACTGCACCTGGAAGCACAGTCCTTCTCCTATTATTGCCATAATGTCTGCAAGGAGAAGCTACAACCAGTTATGAGCTGTATTCCCACCTCTTGGGTTTAAGTATGGCTGATTTCCTGCACTTTTCCATGATTGGCCAGTTTTGAAAAGGCTTAGCTATGGGCAAACCTACTTAACTAAGGTTGGCATTGTTTAATGAGGTATACCACTGGGCAGATTGAATTGGCTTCCTTACACATTGCTTACACTTACTAAGTTGAGCTGTGCTGCGGTTGGCTTTTCTTAATGGTTACTTAGCACTATATGTGTCTTTTGGCAGTGATTTGTTATTAATTACAGGTTATATATGTGCCTGGTATCCATGAATCATGTGTACATACACTGTATGGGGACCTGGGTACTTCTACAATTTATTACAATAACACCTCAAATCTATGTTTACTGCAGTACTCCAGTTCACATATTTATGTTCTGTGACAGGTTATACAACATCACACTGTACATAGATTCAGTTCATATGTTTGATTTGATTTTCCTCTCGTGAGGATTAGTTTTCTGATACCTCATTTGTATATATTGCTATGATGGTTTAGTGGTTAACTACTGTGAATGTGGTGTGCAGGGTCCTAAATTTGAGCCTTTCATAAGCTGTTTATTTTGTTGCTGGGTAGAACATGGGCCGTTGGGTACAGAGTGATTAAGGCACTTTAAAGCAGTTGTAAGCAGGTGTGCACGGGTTTGCATGGAGCTAAGCAATGTTAACCTGTGGTTACAGTTTCTTACATTCAGTTAGCTTCTACTTTGTTTAATCTGTGTAGGCAATGCTTACCCCCACACAAACACACTTACATTTACTAGTGCTGATATATGCTTACTACTGCTTATTTGTGGTTAAACCTGCATACTAGTGCCTTATTCATTATGACACTGACACTTCACATGTGCATTTAATGCAGCACTCCAGTTCACATTTAAATGTTATTTAGTAGGTTACACTGCAAAATAATGTCAAAAAATGTTCATATACAGATTTCACATAGAAAAGGGAATGTGTTGCAGTGGGACTTGAACCAGGAATGCCTATTCACTAGGTGGGTGCTCTGACCACTACACTATTGCTGTGTTGTTGCATTTGCATATATCTTCCTTGTTATCCTCTTCAGCCTTTTCAACTGCTTTAACCGTAGCTAAGCGATGGGCAAACCCATGCACCTATGGTTGGCTGTACTTGGGGTTTTTAAAAAAAAAAAGGGTTTCTTTGTTTTATTTATACATACTGTTCCTGTTGCACACATGGGGGACTGTTGGTGGGGATATGTGGACACCTATGAGTGTTCTCACTCATTTATTTACTGCTTCTGCTGTTCTAATTGCAGGGGCGTGTTTATTCTGAAAGCTCTGCTCTCAGACATGCCCCCATGCACTCATCCATGCTACGTGTAGGATTAGGAGGTCAGGTAGTGCGCTTTCATTAATATGCATGGTGCGCTGCCATCCTCCTCCTAAACTGCCACTTCCATGCAGGACTAGATTAGTCCTGCATGGAAGATTAGTAAATCTGGGGGTGAATAGATTATAAGTGATATATAATGTTTGCAACTAAAATTATATCAATATGGTTTGTGATGTATACTGTTTGCAACTAAAATTATGTCAATATGGCTTGTTTTCATTTATATAACTGTATGCTTGCCTATGCCATACATGATAATTTAATAAAGATTTTTCTTGTTTTAAGAAAAAGGATAGAAACATTATTTAATATTTCTAATGCACTTGTGAACATTTAGGTTTTTGAATCCATGTAGTCTTGTGCTTTGCAGGGGCTTGGCTTGACAAACAGTCTATGTTTGTCTTAAATTATATTACAGTTATTCAATTTTGCATCTCTCATTCCTCCTACAAATATATACAATCTTCTGCCCTCTCATCTTATACTTACTTTACACTTTCTGTAGCAACAGTGAAAAATATTGGTATCGGTCCATGTTTCCTTGCCTGGTTCTAACACAATAGAATGAATTATTTTATTCTCACTTTCATATGAAAACTTACTTCTGTTGCTTTGTCTTTCATTCTGTGTTCTTCTTTGAGACATTCTTTAAAGAAAAATTATCTTTTTTGAAAGGTGTGTAAACTTTTTTGATTGCCTCTCTACATTTCGGGGTTTGCACAACAAAGAACTTGTTCAGTTGTTTGTCATAGCTGTTTCTATTAACATAGCCAGTGCACTCCATCCCATCACAGCCAGTGGTGCCAGTTTTTTTTTTTTTTTTTTATATTTACCATGATTTGGGCACCAAAGCCAGGCAATCATCCAGTTTTAAGAACTATGATTTAAAGATTTTATGATAAATGTGAGCTTAGACAAAGACAGATGTCTGTAGCCAATGAATATCATGAAAGATGTAAAACAACTGTTAGAATGTGCAAGTTCATAAAAATTCATAGGAAACAGGAACTAAACAATATGCTGAGTTCATACATGTCACTCATTCATCCTAATGCTTTTTAAACAAACCTTAAGAAATTAAATCCTAGCATAACTAATGTCAAATAAAGAACTGCTTGAGAAAAAAGAATGAGTCAAGAGGGAGAATGACAGCTTAAAAACATACAGATAAAAAGAAAAACAAATGGGCAGTCTTTTCACAAAGATCTTTCAGTATAGGAAGAGCTCAGACCAGCATAAATGTCATTCCTTGTATATGTAGGAAGATAAGTAGGGAATCAGGATAAAGTGACCAATGATTACTGTGAATAATGGGATGTGCAAGTATCACGAGGCATTGTTCCTTTCTGTCACTATTGGTAGTGAAAAAACAATTGACTATTGCTTTAGTTTTGATATGAAGCCAGGATGACAGCCAGTGAAAGACTATGAGTCAGGTGACCTTTAACGCACAATGAAACTCAGTGAAAGGCTATGAGTCAGACAGCCTTAAATAAATATCTAGAATGATCTAGGCAGGCTTTCCTGCTAAAGCCATTAAAACTCTTCAACTATTACTTGATGATGGATGCAAATAATTATTTTTATTTTACAAATTAGCTGAAAGTCATTAACATACACAACTGTTTAAATAGAAAAAAAATGTTCACACTAATTTAATATTTTCACATATGACAGATTATAGACTTTTTTTAAACAAAAAAGATAAGGTTATAATGGCATGCATATTGTTATTCACAGTTTTTCATTTGTTGACCGAAGAAGTCTGACTAGGTGTTGAACTCCCTTTCAGTGAAGACCCATGGGGAAAAAACATTGGTACAATACAGTAATAGTGTCATGTTTGACAGTGTGTATTACATAATTATAAACCTTAGTATTTTGATCTATACAAACATATCAAGTAGAAGAATACACTTACAGAAGTACATTCACACTGGTACAATCAAAATATTATGTTATTAATGGAATATGTTGAAACAAAGAGTTAGAAGGTCACACTGAAAAAACAGTCAGAAAAAACTAAATGAAAACTCCAGCCAAGCTAGAACTTCCAATGAGTGACCTCCCAAACCTCCTGTAATAGAGGCACATGGGATATATGCAAATGACCCTTATGAGCATCAGGTGTTTCAGATATATGGCGATTCTGATTGCCCATGACTTTTACATTTGAAGTCGTTTTAATGGACAATTTCAGTCCAATAAAGCCAAACCACACTAGCCATTCATATGCATATTTCAGCCTTTTTATGACCTCTTCAGCATAGCATAAGCTGACTGTTTGACTAAGCATAAGAAACACAGGGTTGTTATACCCAGCTGATGTCCATTTTCATTAGGATGACTGCAGTCACCCTAATGAAAATGGACATCAGCTGGGTATAACAACGCTGTGTTTCTTATGCTTAGTCAAACACTCTGCTTATGCTATGCTGAAGAGGTCATAACAAGGCCAAAATATGCATATCCATGGCTAGTGGGGTTTGGCTTTATTGGACTGAAATTGTCCATTAAAATGACTTCAAATGTAAAAGTCATAGGCAATTAGAATCGCCATATAGCTGAAACACCTGATGTTCATAAGGGTCATTTGCATATATCCCATGTGCCTCTGTTACAGGAGGTTTGCGAGGTCACTCAATGGAAGTAATGGAATATGTTGCTTACAAGCTTTTGTAAAGGAACAGTACTTGTAGAGAACAAGCAGTAAACATGGATATGTATGAGTAAACATATAGATACCTGTATTACAGTGGGAGTTAGACAAGATATGTTTCTCCACATATAATTATTAGAGTAAATTTTGATATGGGGTGCCAAATATATAAATATGTGTATATATGTATATATATATACATATATATATATATATATATATATATATATATATATATATATATATACATACACACACACACACACACACACACACACACACACACACATACACACACACACACACACACACACACACACACACAGACACACACACACACACACACACATATACACACAGATATAGGTACATAGATGGATAGATAGATAGATAGATAGATAGATAGATAGATAGATAGATAGATAGATAGATAGATAGAGATTTATATAGATACTGACATGCAGATTTAGCTATATAACACAATATCTATCATAACTGATTGAACACAACTAATCTAAAGTGAGTTCATCCAAACCAGGAGGATTAAAGAAGGAATTCTAAATGCACAACCCTCTAATGTATATATGACAACTAATGGTTGCACTACAGTGGAAGAAAGGAGAAAGAGCACTGGAAGTGCATCACAGTTTACCAAACTGTGATAAAGCATACTACGATATTACCTATAAATGTTTATGAAAATCTGTACCAGTGATCAACAATCATTACCTTTCCTTATTATCAAAGGTATAACTAGTCAAACGTCTTGAAGAATCAGTAGGTCAAACGTGACTGGATTGCTTTTCTCAAGCAGGTGAGATTAGATAACATGATACTTAGACCACTTTTATGACTCTTCTCTCTGTCTTTCTAATTACATGTGTGTTTATGTGCGTGCACTCTAATCGATTCACTTATTTTGGTAGTATCACAGTAATCAGTGAAATCAGCTCAATGCTAAATTCATTCCATAGTACAAAGAAATAGATTTCTTTAGGTTCAAAATGAGCTGAACCAGAATTCCCTGTAAAAAGGGAAGATGTAGTATAATAAAGAAGTGCCTTTTGTGCCTTGTAGTTAGTCTGTTATTTTGCAGGACTGATCAGATATCACATATATGTTAAAAGTAAAATAAATACCTGAAAATCATTGTCCAGCTGGTAGCATGGCTCTCAACTTCTTTGATCAAAAATCAAGGATAAAGCCAAATATAATGGTGTAACAAAGGCCCAAAATCAGGTGTAATATTTAAATATTACTTTAGTTCACTTAAAAGGTCAATAGAGCATCACACTACGCACCACCCTGCATTCAACAATAAAGAAGTATGAAACCCTAATGTATGTCATTACAGTCTGGCTGTAATCCTGTGTGGTTTGGCAGAAAATCAAAACATTTTATGACAAACAGTACAAAAATGTCAGACAAAATCAGACATGTTCTGAAAAAAAATCAGGTAAGTTAATAGATATGGAGGATAGTCATGACTGGAACTTTCCTGAGGAGACATCCAGTAGTCAGAATCCCATCTGATGTTTTAGAGAAAATTAATACTTAACACAATTCTAAGACATGGCACCCCACTTTGGAAAGCATTTTAGTTTCACAGACATGACATGGTTATCACCATGCATGTAAAATGCAATGCCGATACCAAAAGAAGAAACCAGTTGTTCCACAAATTCACACCTGAATTTAGTTTGAAGATAGGTATACAAATGAACCTACTGCTTTCTTATGATCATTTTGACCCCTGCAGGGTGTTTTAAATACATCCAAATGTTAGATTCAATCATGCCCAGAAAGATTTCACAAGTGGCGGAAAGTATAGGGTTTTCCCTACCAAAAGATGGAGAGGCCCTGTAATCATTACTCCCTATGAGGAGAAACAATGGAAAGGCAGATATTTCATAAAGAGATGAACGAGGTCTTCATAAGAACAGAAATGAGTGATTAGATTCTGATGCCTTGGAACCATCACATGCAGCTAATGTAGAGATGGCTTAGAGCTCCCAGATGTATCTATAGAGCTTAGAAGATAGCGTCAGGGCAGTGCTTGAATTGTGGACAAGTTAAAGCATGCCTGCATCACATATTTTGGGATTGTGTTCTAGTAAAGAAAATTTGTGGAAAAATATATTCTTAAATGGGAAGAAATATTCAAACATCATGTAGCAAGATAGATTAGTATTTTGTCTTGTTTGAAGTAGTTGGCAATATGCACAACAATCCCAGGTCATTTTGTTTAGGGTAAAAAGTATGACAGCAAAATGTTGTAAAGGTAAGATAAACTGGAAGAAAAATGAGAGGAGAAATTCTGACAATATACAGATGTCATATCATCTCTGTTAAAAAACACAAAAGAATAAGATCAGAAATTGATGGATTAAAATCTGGCAAATGTATCAAGACAATATTTGTTAAAATGAATGAAAAAGCAAAGGATTTTATCACTATGACAAGTTGTAGCTCTGTTGTAGCAACACGAGCTTATAGAGCAGAGCATGTATAAAAATATCCATTTGGGAAAAACTACCTTCCTTTTGAGACGCTATAAGTGGAAGGCTTCTAGTTAAGGGGGATGTGTAAAAATGATCAAAATCATCATATATTTTTATATCCATTCACTGCTACTTGCGTATTTTAGATACTTAAGCTTGGAATAATCATGTAAAGAAAAGTAAAACATTTGTATATTAATCAGCTGTACATATTCTTATACTGAAAGTGTTTTGCTGAATGTACAAGAATTGTAACATGATTGTTTTTAATCTGTTGGAAAACCAACAGGAATGCACATACATGAATGCATGCATATATCTATCTCGATCCACTTAATAGTGTTGACTCTAACAGTAGTCAACATCTGTTTAGTCTACCGGTGTGCAACATCATAATACTCTTGGGATAGGGAAATATGCGCTTTCCCAGAGATTGTGCAATCTGAGAGTGAGTGTATATAATTGGCAGGTGCGGGGTGCAGTGGGAGGGGCTTGTTCCCCTACAAAACAGTGATGTTTCACTATATTTTATTATGGAATTTTTGCATGCAGCAACATTGTTGCTTGGTGCATGTGTAATAGGGTGTTGAAGTTTCAAAGTTGATATTTTGTGGTCGACTTTGTGAAAGTTGATATTTGGGTGTTTTGTTTAAGTTCAGTACGCCTATATATATCTATATCTATATACAGCTACGTATGCATATCCATCTATCTGTCTATATATGTGTGTGTGTGTGTGTGTGTGTGTGTGTGTGTCTGTGTGTGTGTGTGTGTGTGTGTGTGTGTGTGTGTGTGTGTGTGTGTGTGTGTGTGAGTGTGTATGTGTGTGTGTGTGTGTGTGTGTGTGTGTGTGTGTGTGTGTGTGTGTGTGTGTGTAAGAAGGATATGACAAATTATAGCAGTTATTATGAAAGACAATGACCAGCTGTTCAATTTTAAATGAAGGCTGTATGTTTCCTAAGCTCTAGGTTGAAGGAAAACTCTGCAGCAAAAAAGGTTTCTTTTAATATATTTATTGAAGGCAATCATAATGAGCAGTTTTGTCAATTACAAAACTTCTTCAGATCAAACAGTAGCAACAGTTTTTTTAAATGTTGTAGTGGAGGAGTAGGCAGCCATCTTGGATAGACTCAAAACAAGTAAGTCTGTCTGTGTGTAAGTATGTGTTTGATGGAAAATCCGCCTAATTTGCATGGAGAAGTGCATCTGCACTTTGTGGAGAAAAATTCACATAATTTGCATGTAGATTCCTAGGTTATCCATTGTACTTAGTTACTACCTATCAGGAGCGGTCTTAGGTCAACTGGTGCCCTAGGCAAAAGAGCTCCACGGTGCCCCCCACTCCACCACCCGGTGCCCCCATCCTAGTCTACCTACACCAAATAAATACTGAAAAGTGCCCCTACTAGACCAGCACCCTAGGCAGCCGCCTAGTTGACCTATGCCTAAGGCCGGCTATGCTACCTATTTTCAAAAGTTTTAAAAAATACACACTGAAATGCAACCTTGTTTCAAATTGTTATTTTTAACAAATGATCAGTTTCTTTATTTTCACTTGTTATAGAAAGTAAACAAGGAGCCAAACCTTTTCTGGGGCAACAGAGATTGAATATTATAAAGCCTAGTTGTTGCCTGCTTATACAGGGCATCTCAGATCAAAATGTTGCAATAATATTTGTGCCATGTATATTGTGCCCACTTTTATGGGGTTCCTGTAGTTAGAATTCCAGGAATTTATAGGGGACAGAGGTGTTTTATGTGAGATTAAATGTTGACACAAAGAGTGCTTTTGTTCTTGTTGGATTTCAAAAAGTCTGGACATAATACGCCTTTCTAGCTTTTCATAGGCTCATAGGATCATAGGAGGTTATTAGGCTTATGGCCCCAGAGCCCTTACAAGCCTTGCCAAGTTCAACCTGTGTCCCAAGGGTGTCTGGTTCAAACTACCACTACAATCAGCACCTGTTGCCACTGTCCAAGAGGGACACATGTGGAACCCCTGGGCTGAATTTCCGGTTACCCATCCAATCACCAAAATTGTGCTTAAATAGGGCCAATGAAGGTCTTTGTTTAACAGGAATAGAAAGCTTGTCCAAAGAAGGGGTAACATCTGTGGGACAAATCTGTCTCTCCAGCAAGATCTGTTGATGTCACATACCAGGTTAAGGTCCTTTGAGCAAGCGACCCGTGTGCTATTTTACTTGTGAATGTGCAGCACTTCCATTAAAGCTCGGTCAGAGATTGCTCTATATGCAAGGCTAAGGTCATGTCTGTACAGCACAGAGTAAAGTGACAATGATTTCCATCTGTCCACATAAGACAGATCTTGAAGACCCTCAATTTTGTTTGTAAGGAACCTTTGTGGTCTCTCCAGTTGTTGCATGTGTTTGGAAAGAAACATACAAAAGGGAGCATTGTACTCTATTATTGACCTGATGAGGGAAGAGTGCAGGGGGGTTATAACCTCTTTTGTTTCTGGAGGCAATGCCCTTACTTATGAGATGAGCAATATAAAATGCCCTTCTGACCACTGTGGAGACATGGCGATTGAAATTAAGGTTGCTGTCTACCTGTGTGCCCAGATCTCTCACAATTGACTGTGTGCTTATAGTATTGCTATCGATGTGGTAGTTTTATCACCCTTGCCAAAGGGGATTATGGTGTATTTTTTGCTCTAAGTTTAAGTCCATGACTTTGGCACTAGTCATTAGTCTGCATAAGACCTTCTTGCAGGATGTTGACATCACTAGGGGTTTCAATGATCATTCCCAGCTTGCAGTCATCAGCAAACTTTGTCAGCCACAGTGCTTTAGTTTTAGCCTGTACTTCAGAGATGTAGACTCTGAACATTAGGGGTCCCAGAACCGATCCCTGTGGAATACCACTGGTTATAGGTCTACTGGAGGAGGTGATGTCCCCTATTTTGGCCATATGAGTTCTATCAGTAAGCCAGTTTGCATCCAACCTGACAATATATGGGTTGATACCCAAATGGGTGAGTTTATCAATGATACCTGAGTGGGGTATTATGTCAAAGGCCTTGGGTAAGTCTAAGTAGGCTTTATGCACAGATTTGCCCTCATCTATGGTTTTGGTGACTGTCTTGAAGATGTCTACCAAGTTTAACAGGCATGATCTTCCTTTGAAAAAGCCAAATTGGGTGTGGTCAAGCATTTGGAGACTTCCTATATCTTTTTAATAAGGTCAATGATGATTTGTTCCATGGTCTTGCAGATAAGTCTGGTCAGGCTAATGGGTGTAGAGTTTCCAGGGTACATGGATGTACCTCCTTTGTGCAAAGGGATGTTGGCAGCTATTTTCATTCCTCTGGAATGAAGCCAGTGCTTAGACTGTGATTAAAAAGTGTGCTCAGTAGTGATGCTAATTTATGTTTTAACCCATATAGAACACAGCCCGGGATGTTGTCTGGTCTCATAGAGGCTGTGTTTTTACCTTGGAGAGGGCATTTAAGGCCTGCTCCTTAGAGATACTAGGTGCACCTCAGGTGTCAGGGATGCTTTGGGGTATATGTGGCAGGGACAGGGGAGTGAAGCTTTTACTGAACCTGTCAGCCAGCAGGTTTGTTATATCCACAGGTTCTATATATGTAGTACCATTAACTATGAGTTCAGTGCAAATCTGGGCCTTACCTTTAAGGTTACAGATGTAACTAAAGAATGCCTTGTGGTTATCCTTAGTTAGGGAAGCTACTTTGGATTCATAGTTAACTTTGGAGGACTTCATCAGCAGTCTTATTTGCTTGTTTAAGTTGAGGAAGAAGTGTTTCCAGTTCTGAGACTGTTCCTTCCTACTCTTAGACAGCAATTTCTTTCTCCTGTTATATAGCTTATTAATGACAGTTGAATCCTATTGCATATTCTATTGGTTAAATTGGGGGCACACACACACAAAAAAAAAATCAGATCTGCCTAATTCACATATTTTACTGTGTTGCCTCCTTGAGTCATACAGTAATCTTAGAGTCAGCACAGTAAAGACCTATTTGGGATTGCATAACTTATAAAGTATATTTTGATAATTGCTAAAGCAAATACTAATTGTGAAATTCTAATATTTGCTTTCGTAGGTCACAGCCTTCTATCTTGCAGCAAGTTAAATCATCCCACAGGAAGATCACCACTCTGGTTTATATGCTTATACTCTGTTATCATGTTTATTTACTCTCTGGCTTCTCCTACAACTCCCTGTCAGTTTGAATGGCATCATACCTTCTCATTGTTTTTATCCCAAACTGATAGCATATGTGTCTATCATATTACAACTAGGTAAAAAACACATACGGAGTGCTAGTAGGTTATCTTTTATTTTCATGACTTGTTGGCCTGTTATCTAGCAACCACATCTCAGACATTTAAAATGTTTTCAATACGGAACTGAACTTTTTTCACCTATTTAATTACCTCCTTTGGTAAAGTTCTACATTGATTAGAATTAAAGAATGGGTGGCCTGTAGATTGCACCCTGATTGGAGAATGAATGATCTCGAGCAGAGTGTTAATCTATGGTAATGGCTGCTTAAAAATAGTCTGGTGCTTCACAGCAGCATATCAAGGTGCCATGAAGCTTGGACTAAAAAACAACTAATGGCTGCCATTATTTTACACTCACTAAGCAGCGCTTTTGCTGTTTAGCAAGTGCAAAAGAAAAAAGAAAAAAAAAATGGAAAAAAAAAGCATGTGTGTGTACGTGTTTATGTCTGTGTGTGAGAGTTTATGCATGTATGAGAATGAGAGAGACATTGATTGAGCTATTATTTTACACTCACTAAGCAGTGCTTTTGCTATTTAGCCAGTGTATAAAAATGAAACAGAAAAAAAGTGAGTGTGTGTGTGTGCATGTGTGTGTGTGTGTGTGTGTGTGTGTGTGTGTGTGTGTGTGTGTGTGTGTGTGTGTGTGTCTGTGTGTGTGTGTGTATGTTAGAGAGAGAAAAAGAAAGATAGAGATTGAACAGTGAGAGCGTGAGTGATCAAGCCATCACTAGCAGTAGCAGTTAAGAAGTTTATATACCTCACGACCTTTTACCTAAAGATATCTGGATAAGCCTAAAATAAATGGAGAAAAAAGGCTCAAAATAGAAACATATTTTAAATGTTGCTGTTACAAAATTAGAAAGTTACTTGAATATTAGGCTTTGTGTTAGCATGCATTTTCTGAAGCAGAGGTGTGTGTGTGTGTGTGTGTGTGTGTGTGTGTGTGTGTGTGTGTGTGTGTGTGTGTGTGTGTGTGTGCGTGCGTGCATGTGTGTGCATGTGTGTGTGTGTGTGTGTGTGTGTGTGTGTGTGTGTGTGTGTGTGTGTGTGTGTGTGTGTGTGTGTGTGTGTGTGTACACGTATGTGTGTGTGAGAGAGAGAGAGACAGAGTAAGTGATTGAGACTGACCAGCAGCAGCCATAAAAAGGTTTGCATTCCTCTGGACCATTCAGCTGAAGAAATCTGGATAAATCCTAAAATAAAGGGGGAGCAAAGGCTCAAAAATAGGTCCAGATTTTATTTATTTCTCTTATAAAATTACAAACTTGTTTAAATAAAAACTTTTGTGTAACATGCATTTTCTGAAGGAAATAAAAGTCTGAAACTCAAATGTATGTCATTATTTAACAAATTCAATCTCCAATGACTGGCAGAACACTAAACATTTTAGGAAAAGGGACTAAAATAATAAATAAAGAAAATGCCTGGATATTTTTGAATGTAAAATGGTTCCTCTAGCACCATTAACATATATTACAGCAAATTTGAAACATTAGGCGGAGGAACCATTTTACATAAAAAATATATAAAAAATATACTATAGTAAAAAATAAATAAATAAAACACAACAATTTTACATACAGCCCATTTTCTAAGCACAATAATGCCCTCCAGGGTGTGTGTTATTGTGGAAATAATGCCCTAACAGGGGAGTAGAGTCAGAATACCTCTGGGTGGGGCATTATTTCCACAATAACGCATATCCTGTTGGGCATTATTGCTTGTTTTTTGTATGCTTGTTGATCATTGTGTCCACTGTATTTTTTCCTACCAGTATCTTTATAATTCCCAGCCATTATGTATACCATTTCTTTCTTTCTTTCTTTTTTTCTTACCACTATCTTCAGGTTTAAAACCAAGCACTCATCAATAAAATATTAAATGGCTGTTAGATGATTCAAATGGGAAATGCAGGAAAATACTGCACAGAAATTATACTAATTATTCCAGCAGCCTTACTTGAAAGGTAACAGAGCCAAAAACCAATGCAAGAATTCTGGAATGCACATGGCAAGCTTAAAGTCTTGCAGTTTGCCAGACCAGGCAGTTAGCCAGACTATTAAGGGTTTGGATTATGAAAGAATTGTTTCCTGTAACAAAAGCATACAGAGTTTGAGTCCTTCCACCTTCATTTGCCTACTATGTGACTTTGGGCAAGTCACTTTACCAGACTGTGCACCCAGATCACCTAAGAAAAGGGAAGCTTGTGTAGCATGGACTTACATGGTTAATAAATCTATAAAATAAAGCAAAAAAAAGAAGTCTGCTAAAAGTGCTAAAATGCTAACAGCCCATGACACAGTAGCTTTCTGCCACTTGCTTTAATTGGTAAGGGTCCTAACTCCAACTAGCCCAATCCTAAGTAATTATCTAGCTCTCTCACCACCCCAATAAATTGCATAGGCCTATCAGAGCCTTGACTCTAACCCTTTAACTCCTACCCAGTCTCTAACTTTAAACGTATTTCTCACTCAGAAACCCTAACCATAATACCACCCTCCCATTATCTAACCCTAAATTCCCCAGTTACTCCCTAAATGTAAAACAATACTCCTCCACCCTAAATTTAAAGCCACTAATCACTCTGTAAACCTAAAACTCTACTCCACCTCCCTAAACCTAAAGCTCATAATTGCTCCCTAAACCTAAAATTCCATGACCCTCCCTGTCTAAATCTAAAATCCATAGTTGTACTCTAAATCTGAAACTGCAATAGCTGTACCTAACATTAAACTGCTCTCTCCTACTCCTTAACCCTAATCTTCCCTCCCAATCCCCAACCATAAAAGGCCCCCCACTGCTTACTAAAACTAAACCTCCCAGTGATCAATGCCTGCTAAGCCACAGTACCATCCCCTCAAACTCCCTCTCTAGTGCTGCCATCCTTGCCTTGCTTGAACTCAGGTGTGTGTTTAGGTAATATGCAGTATCTCCACTCCTTGTGCATGGCAACAGCTCCTTCACCAAATCTGTAGTTGAGCTGAAACACAAGCTAGCATAAGCCACAAGATGCCCAAGTCTGTAACTGTGAGACAATGATCTTCAAGTGCCCGGCACTCACACTGTTGTAGCAGACCTCACCAAAAAAACAAAAGACATTTCTATATGGTCTGAGTGTGGATAAATTCACTCTTAGAAAGAAAGTTCTAATATGTTTTTCAGTAAGTACCAAACTTTTATTCTGTTTGTACAGGTTGGTAATATCATTCTTACCTGCCATCAAATAAAATAAAACGTTGTTTCATACTACATCTATTTTTATTCCCACTATCCCCTAGTTGCCCATTATAGATGAGTGCAGAGCACATGTGTATAAACAAAATGATACCTCCTTCTAGAATATAAATGAATCCCCCAGTTGTTGTGTCTTGCAGCTTTTCCCGGTTAGGGGTCACCACAGTGGAACTCCAGTCTGCTAATGATTGGTAGTTGATTTTTACATGCCGAGTTACCAGCCCTGACACACAACCTTCAACGAAGGTACGCCCATTCACGCATGCCTCCACGCAGAAGACGCTCTAACTGAGAATCAAACTGGACAGAATCCCCCAGTGCTATTCTAAATTATTAAGATTACTAAGATTCCTATAAGAGTGACTAGCTTCAATAGAATGGATGGCGATAGTGCAATTTAGTTATTTTTATTATTTATTTGATATTTATTTCTGGAAACAGTCTAACTGGGTAAAAGTACCCATTTTCATTGGAGACCCAGGGAGAAAAGCTCCACAGAGAAATTAATAGTGACAGGTCAAGTTAAAAACAAAAATTCAAAACAGAATATGACTTAATTAACTTACATATGTTCTAAGTTGCATTTATAAGAGGAAAAAAATACAAACAGATTACTACATTGTTAACAAAATAACAAGTTATATTTCATGAGGAAAGGAAGAAAACTGTATGAATTTGACTTTAGAGATGACAATAATGATGAGTCAACAATTGTCAGGCTTGGCAGCAGATTCGTAAAAAATAAGTCAGGTCATGGTGTGTTTTCAGGTAGAATACCTTATTTAAATTTCAGTTTGAAAATTAGAACAACTGTGCAGAGAAGTAATAAATTCTAGTCAGTTTGAAAAAGCAAATGTTCTCATGTTTATGATTTAGTAGACTGGGGTTATAGTCTGAGTACAGGAGGAAGATGGCACAAAAATAAATCATACAGAGAGTAAATAGGTGACAATTCTTCAGATTAGAGTATAGGAAGACTGATAAAAGGATGTCAGATAGGTGGAAGTACACTAGGAAGTCTGTATTGGAAAAAAAAAAACAGAAAATGTTTAGCTCAATCACAAGGAGAACAGGCGCAGAGCCATGACTTAAGATAGATGTTCTTTTAGAGGGTGTTTAAAGGTGTGAAGGTCAGATGTACATATAATAGACAGTAGAAGGGAATTTCACATTTTGGCAACTAAGCAAAACTTGAGACTATAGTCAATATCATTTTTAAGTTTATATATGCTGAGAAGCTTTTTGTTATATTGTAGTCATCCAGATGGGTGATAGATATGCCGATTAGAACTTAAAACAAAGCAGTCACTAGGTTTATTTGTAATGCTGTCAGTTTTGACGAGTTGTGAGAAAACCAAGTAGTGAGGTAATTCTAGACAGTTCAAAGCTTTGAGGGCTGCACAGGTCTGGTTGTGGTATTTATTAGTTGTAGCAGATTTTGCAACTTAATTGAAACATACTCCAAACTTTGGTTTAACTGAGACCTTAAGGCCAGAAAGATTGTCGCACTATACAAGAATGTAGAGAGGAGGTAGCTCATTCCAAGAATGGTCTTGTGGTATTAGTTAAGAAGCTTTTGTTTTCATAAATCACTCCTAATTTTTGGTGCATTTTTTAATGTTATTTTCATGGAGGTCAAATTTAAGGTTATTGTCTATTACTGCCTATAGGAGTTCTGCATAGGAGACTGCTTTGTTTGGGAGTCTACTTGTCCAGCATTGGATTTTCTCTGCTCCATTTCCACGACATGTGAAATACAAAACCTAATGCTGCGGTGTTCAATGACTTTATTGGCCATTGCAATTAATGCCCAAAATTAGAAAAGCTGTGCATGTTTAAAATCAGAAATGTTGAAATTCTTAGTACTGCACTCAATTTTGATATCTGAACTAGTACAAGGTAGCATCCTATCTAGGGTTTGCTACTCTGCTTTGCCAACAACACAGAAATGGATTAGATGAGTAACTAGAGAATGCACGAAGCAGGGAAGAATAAAAGGAGTGTAAGTTGGGCAACCTATCATTTAAGGTTATTATTAAGGAAAAAATGTGTTTGTAAAAGGCCTTTATCTAAATTAACAATGATATATTCTGTTATTTACTCAGACAACAGGCATTGCTGCTGTCTTATTTTTTTAGTTACCATGGAACTACATACTTAGAACTATGAAAATGTATAAAACCCAGAATGGCAACTAGAGATGGCTAAAATAAGAGTAGTGATTTACTTGAAAACTTGTATAACTCATACCTCATGAAAAATTAATTTGGAGCATTACAATAAATTTGAAAATGCTCAGATTTTCAGAAGGAAACTACCTGAAATACATTTTCAGTGGTGTTATTCTCATTTATTGCTATTGGCTAATTTGAGGAATAGTGGTAGCAGATTTAATCTGTTATTAATTTTACAGGCTGCAGGGTAATAAATATACCATTATCTAACCTCACCATATTAAACACGTACTGATGTTTATTGAAATTTTAATTCAATTGCATTGTATTCAGACAATACACATCAACTACATCTTGGTGGAATTAGTCATTAACAAGGCTAATATAATTAGTGACATTTAATAATTATTTTTTTCTTGCATATATAGTTGTGTTTCAATGGCTTATTTTTACCCATATCTAACTCTAATAAGCACAGTTGTCTGTCAGTGTTTTACATGTCTCAGGTCTACTTGGTTCTAGTTGCAGTATATTTCTGTAAATCTCAGGCTTAGTCCATATGGGAAATTAACTTTCTGTTATATAATGTGAGAAACTAACCAAAACCCTTATTAAATTCAAAAGAAATAGCCTCTTTGTAAATGGGAGCAACCAAGTGGCTTGTTTTATTTACAGTGCAGCCTGGTTAAGTAAGAATAATGCATTATAGGGCCCTGCATGCATTATGTACAAAGGTTGATATCTGTGGTTGCTAAGGAGGCAGACCTTGTAAAAGTAAAGTATCCAGGTTATGAGCAAGAAACTGTATGCATATGAGCTGGGGTTACTAAATAGAAAAATGGGCCACTGTGTCCGCAGATAAAACCCATGTAGCCCCAGAACTGTGTTGTTGTCTACAGAACAGCTAGCTGACATGAAAAGGGGTTGTGTCACTGTATGTTTAACTGGATTGGAGCTCAGCAGCACCTGACTGCAAGGTGCACCACTCAGCTAAGTTTGGGGGGGAATGTTCAGTGCTAAGCTTTGTTTAGCTGCAGGGCACATGTGTTAGCTGGTTTGATCATGTTTGAGCATGTTTGCATGGCACATTACTGTGATGAGCATTCCTGTGGATGGGGGTGTGTCTATTGACTGCTGAGCATTGTTTATATATGCGGCACGGGTTTGCACACCATGTCACACTGCTTAGCAGGGAAAGCAGTCTTAAAAAAAAGAAAGAAAATTGCCTGAGAAAGCCAATCACTTATAAATTACTGATGACTCCTGTTCCACTTAAACTGGGCCATTAAACCCCTCAATGATGTAAAATCATAAAAAATAAAGCAAACTGCTCAGGTGCAAAACCATGCAGAAAATAGCAAGCAGCATACAATGAGTCTCTTCAGACCAAAGTCATATAAATCACACCAAACAGCATACAACAAGTCTCTTCAGACAAGGAATATAAGAATAATCCAATCCAATGAAGCAAAATGCTGTTAACTTCTTTAAAACCAAATCTTTTATTAGTAGATATCTGGTAAGCGCTTTCACCAAAGTGGCTTCTTCAAACCATAAGAGTATAAAGCAGTTCAAGACACACCTTATATACCTTCAAGTACACCTTCAATTACTAATTAAGCCTAATGATGATATCATAATTAAAGCATATACATTTAAAGTGAACAATCAAATAGTATTACAATACACCTTTACAAGTAGCAAAGGCAAAATATTTAAAACATTATTACTGCATAAAAATGGACATCACTTAAGCATCCTAAAAATATTATATAAATAATATGTTTAATTAATCCATCAATAAAACAATTTATTATAAAAAATAAAAAATGTTTAAAAAACTATTTAAAATTAAACCTTCTGTTTTTAAGAGCTGGTCTTTAAGGGACCTTATCATTAAGACCAGGGCGAATATGTGCTTGCAGTCTGATAATCCAGTTAGTTTCATTTCTTTCGGTATAATTCCTTAGGTCCCCTCCCCTCAAACTAGGTGCATTAATATATAAAATTAAAAACTTAAAAGTATGTGAATTGTTGGTTTCTAAAACATGTTTAGACAAAGCATTGGTGCTTGACTGAATACGGATCTGATATAAGTGCTCCCTCACCCTGTCCTTAAGCCTTCTATCGGTTTTACCGACATAGAAGGCAGGGCAAGAAGAGCATAAAGCGAGATAAACTACATGTTCCGTATCACAACTAGCACTGACATCAAAGCTAAAAAATTGAGATGTATTGGGATGCATAAACATGTTCGATTCACATATAAAACACAAAAAATCTCATTATTCTATACACATGATTTCTACCAAATAAGAGACATCTTGTGTAAGCATTGGAATGTTTTAACAGTTGAACCTAATATTAGGGAAATTGTGGGTGAATACCCACAATTTTTATTTAAAAACAAGAGGTATTTACATAGACTCTTATGTTATACTAATGCTACTTCATTCCATGAAAATAGAAGTGATTTAGGCACCAAACCATGTAATAAGTGTAATTTTTGCACATTTATATGTGAATCGAACATGTTTATAGATCCCAATACATCTCAGTTTTTTAGCTTTGATGTCAGTGCTAGTTGTGATACGGAACAAGTAGTTTATCTCGCTTTATGCTCTTCTTGCCCTGCCTTCTATGTCGGTAAAACTGATAGAATGTTTAAGGACAGGGTGAGGGAGCACTTATATCAGATCCGTATTCGGTCAAACACCAATGCTTTGTCTAAACATGTTTTAGAAAACAACGATTCACATGCTTTAAAGTTTTTAGTTTTATATATTAATACACCTAGTTTGAGGGGAGGGGACCTAAGGAATTATACCGAAATAAATGAAACTAACTGGATTATCAGATTGCAAGCACATATTCACCCTGGTCTTAATGATAAGGTCCCTTTAAGACCAGCTCTTAAAAACAGAAGGTTTCATTTTAAATAGTTTTTTTAAACATTTTTTTATTTTTTATAATAAATTGCTTTATTGATGGATTAATTAAAGATATTATTTATATAATATCTTTAGGATGCTTAAGTGATGTCCATTTTTATGCAGTAATAATGTTTTAAATATTTTGCCTTTACTACTTTTAAAGGTGTATTGTAATACTATTTGATTGTTCACTTTAAATGTATATGCTTTAATTATGATGTCATCGTTAGGCTTAATTAGTAATTGAAGTTGTACTTGAAGGCATGTAAGGTGTGTCTTGAACTGCTTTATACTCTTATGGTTTGAAGAAGCCACTTTGGCGAAAGTGCTTACCAGATATCTGCTAATAAAAGATGGGTTTAAAGAAGTTAACAGCATTTTGCTTCATTGGATTGGATTATTCTTATATTTCTGGTCTGAAGAGACTTGTCGTATGCTGTTTGGTGTGATTTATATGACTTTGGTCTGAAGAGACTCATTGTATGCTGCTTGCTATTTTCTGTATGATTTTGCACCTGAGCAGTTTCCTTTATTTTTTATGATTTTATTTCTGTGCTTTCTGCTCAGGAGCGTACATTTTCCTGTGGTACTCATTGTTATTTGGATTATTCCTCAATGATGTACTTGGCAGGTGGAATGAATTATAATTAGCCAATCGCACAGGCTGCATCTACAGCACACCACTATAAAGTATGCATACACCCTACAATCTGATTTTTCACCCATACTCTGCAACATTATTGAATCCCCAAATTATGTGGATATTCTACAAAAAGGCCTCACAGAAACAGATGCTTGGTGCCAGAGCCATGGGCTCAAGCTCAATGCCTATAAATGTATAGATAGCCCATTTGGGAATAAACATGTACCCATTAATTACCACATAGGTGGCAGTACACTAAACACTGAAAGTGTGATAAGAGACTTAGGGACACAGGTGGACAGTGGTCTCACCTTCGATAACCACATCACCACAACAGTCAGGAAATACTTCTATGTGACACACCTCATTGCTAATAGCTTTTCATCTAGAAAAAAGGAGGTCATTGTCCCACTGTACTCATCCCTCATTAGACCCATTATAGAATACAATGTCCCGTTTGCTATTTACCTCTCAAGACATCTGCAACAGCTGCAAAAGGCTGCAGAAATACTTCACTAAAAGAATCACTGGCCTAAAGCAGATGCCCTATGCTAACCATCTAAAAAAACTCCACCTATACTCTGTTGCATATCGTCTACTCAGAGGCGATCTCTGCTTAACATACAATACCATGTCAAACCCAGAGCTGTTGGACATGCTACACTTAAAGAAATCCCTATCCCTCAGAGTCACATGCTCCATGGATCTAAACCTTGTCATCACAATGAAAAAAACATGCTGGAGGGATATGTTACTAACCCAGAGACTCCCCAGACTCTGGAATAGACTGCCCATACATATCAAGCAGAATGACTCTTTGGCCCTCTTTAAAAGGAACCTTGAGGATTGGATGGGAGATAGGAAATTCCCCCCAGGGATCTCGTTAGTCACCCTGCTAGACAGGGGTCCAGGGAAGTCAATACTGTGGGAAGAAATAGCCAGGGAATTGTTATGACTAGGCTTGTATAGGTCCTAGGGCTGATAGCCTAGTACTGATCTATAAACCTATGAACCATTGGAGTACAGACTTGGGAATTTTAACTGACAGAATGCTGGGAACTGCTGCTGCTCTACTACTTCTGTATGTGGTAGAGGTTAAGGGCAGTGGTGCTGCTGCTGACAATAGGCCTAGACTGAGAAGGAGAAGAGTGTTCAGGCCCAGGGAAACCTTCCAGGGGCTACATGAGCTGGAGATTGTAGAGAGCTAGAGGGTGGACAGGGTCATACTACAAGAACTCACAGAGCCCTGCTGCCCTCAACTCAGACCCAGACCTAACACATGGAAACCCATCGCAGTTTAAACAAAGGTATGTGTAGCCCTTAGAATACTAGCTACAGGTATTTTTCAAAGACCAACTGGGGACTTGATGGGGGTCAGACAGGCATCTGCATCCAGGGTACACTACCAGTTCATGGCTGCCATGCAAATACATGCCAGTGAGCATATTTATTTACCCAGCATCCCTGAGGAGAAGGCCAGCAGCATATGTCTCTACCCTGAGGTACTGGGTGCCATGGACTGCAATCATATCCACATCAAAGCACCGCCCAGTGAGGAGGGTAGAGTCTACGTCAAATGCAAGGGGTATCACTCCATCAACTGCCAGGTCATGTGCAATACCCAAGGCATTATCATGAGTGTGTGTGCCAGCAGCCCTGGTAGTTATCACAACTCCCATATCTGCCACTCATCATGATGTACCAGGTGTTTGCCAGAGGGGACATCCCATACTGGGGATGCTGGCTACGCACTGGAATCATGGATGATGACACCCATCAGAAATGCACACACACCTACAGAAGAACATCATAATGAGGCACACACATAAACTAGGAACATCGTAGAGCATGTGTTTGGGCTGTGCAAGTCACGGTTCCACTGCCTCAATATATCTGGTGGACCCCTGCAGTATTCTCCAGCCACATGTGCACACATGTTCACAGTATGTACCATGCTACACAATATGATCCTACATAAACAGCTGTGGCAGGATCATCACAGAGAAGGGACACACAGTTCTCCACTGGTGCTAAGGTCCACACAGCCACACCCACAGGGGGATTTGGAGGAGGAACCCCCTGAGCCTGTCCTTATAGTCAGATGTAGGCATGCCCAGTATGCCCTGGTCTTGGCCGAGAGACAACGCATAGCATATACACTGAAAAACTAGGGTCCTATAGACTGACATCTCATTCCAACTCACAGACATAGTAAAAAGGATGCCAGTCACACCACACAACTTGTAGCTTACCATGTATTGGCTGTGTAATGGGTGCATCAAACAGAGTTAGCACTGAAGCAATGTTATCTCAACTGCTGCATTCACAAGGCAATTCACTCTTCTGTACAACAACTGTATGGGGTACTAGATTATGGTAGCATATGTATGGACCAACTGTATGTATTCAAGGGAATAGAGTAGGCTACTGGGTTACCTGCAGAGAACAAACAGCTATGTGGGACAACAGGAACTCTCTGTCCAATATTGGCTGCCCCATAATATGCAGTAGGCAACAGGGCAGCAAAACCCACTGCAGTATGTGAGGGAAATGCCATACAGTGGGGTCATAGGACAGATGCATGACTGTCAGTGCTAGATTCCCCTACCCCAGCACAGCTGTGTTCCCATACAACTGTAGTAAAGTACAATTGTGTACCTACCATAAATGTAGATGTTCGCGTGTATTCACTGTTGCAGTCATTACACTTGGGTTATCCTGCTGGCAGGCTACCTGCAGTCGGCCTGAGTTCCAAAGTCTAGGTCTGGCATCAGTTGCTGTTGCTTCTTCCCTGACATCAGTGCGCCAGGGGTATAAAAGATGCAACCGACACCATTTTCTTCAGTTTTTCTTGCCCTGGATGTCAGGTGCCCCCAAATAGGAAAGGCTGGAAAAAATTATGTCAAAAAACTTGCATGTACCAAAATAACATTTCCTTCATCTACAAGCAAATACATCACATAGGTTGTAGAGAGTTGAGAAGTACAAAAAGGACCCAGCAATGAGAAAGGGGGATGGTGGGTGGTAACCTGGGCTGCAACAGTGAATACACTCGAACATCTACATTTATGGTAGGTACACAACTGTACTATGTTCATCGTGTTTCACTGTTGCAGTCATTACACTTGGGTTGAATCCCAAAGCTGAGGTTGGGTGGCTGGGCCTAAATAGGATTAGGAGAGGCTACCAGGTAACTGCAGAACTGCAGTGGCAAAGCCTGCTCTGGATTTAGAGTAGAGAGGTAAGTGGTAGTGCTTAGTGAAAGTGTGCACTGAACTCCAGGTTGCAGCTTCTAAAATGTCTTTGGTTGGTACTCCTCTGAGAAAGGTTGCTGAAGTGGCTGCTGCTCTGGTAGAATGTGGCCTTATACACTTAGGCACTGATTTGCCATGTAGTGCATAGCAGAAGTGAATGTAGTGTCCTATCCATTTTGAAATTGTCTGCTTTGAAATAGGTTTTCCTTGTGATCCTGCAGCATAAGCTACAAACAGTTGCTCAGTTTTTCTGAAAGCTTTTGTTTTGTCCAAGTAGAATCGTAGCTGTCTGTGTATATCCAAAGTGTGCAGAAGTCTCTCCCCTTTATTCTGGGGATTTGGATAGAAAGTTGGCAAATGAATGGTTTGGTTAAGAGCCACACTGGAAACCACCTTTGGCATAAATGTTGGGTTTATCCTTAGAGAGACCCTGTCCTGATGAAAAATGATGAAAGGTTGCAGTGCCATTAATGCTTGTAACTCTGAGACTCTTCTTGCTGAATTTATTGCTAGGAGCAGAGCAGTTTTCCATGATAAGAATTTTATATCAGCTGTGTTGGCTGGCTCAAAAGGAGGCAGTGTGAGTTTTTATAATAGAAAATTGAGGTTCCAAG
Source organism: Protopterus annectens (assembly GCF_019279795.1). Classification (NCBI taxonomy): domain Eukaryota; kingdom Metazoa; phylum Chordata; order Ceratodontiformes; family Protopteridae; genus Protopterus; species Protopterus annectens. The sequence goes on from NC_056733.1 coordinate 1,675,321,285, forward strand.
TAGGTATTGGTGCTTTTCTTGTGGGTCTTATGTTTCTTGCCCCTCTGAGGTACCGCCTTAGCAGTGGATGTGAAAAAATAGGAGGTTCCATATTGTAATGAGGTGAAATGGCAGAGGCATGGATTTTAATAGATGAAAAGGATAGGCCTTTGTCCAGCATCTCAGTTAGGTATTGTAAAATCTGAGGTATATTTGGAACAAGTGGTTCGAGTCCTTGTGCCTGGTTCCGAGCACAGAATCTCTTCCATTTTTCTGCATAAGATTTCCTAGTGCTGGGCCTCCTGGCTTCTAAAATGACATCCATAACAGCTTTAGAGAGAGGTGTGGTCAGAGTGGCTATATTATCTGACATGCATCCAGATTTAAGGTTCTGAGTTGACTGTGCAGAATCTGATTGATTTGTTGAGTCAGAAGATGAGGAATTTGAGGTAAAGGTCACACTAGGCCTCAAGACAAGCTCTTTAGGATTGGGTACCAGTGCTGGCGTGGCCAGTCTGTGGCAATCAGGATCATTTTTGGCTTCTCTTGTCTGACTTTTAGGAGTACCTTGGGAAGAAGAGGCAGTGGAGGGAAGGCATAAACTGTCAGGGTTTTCCAGTTGAATGAAAGAGCATCCACTTTCCATGCTTGTGAGTGATAAGTTCTTGTGCAGAATTTCTGTAATTGTCAGTTGTGAGGGAAGGCAAAAAGATCTATGTCCGGGTGTCCCCATTTTCTTGTTATCATGCTGAAGACCTGTAGGTTTAGTTTCCATTCGTGCGGATCCATGAGGTTTCTGCTTAGCTTGTCTGCCAGTGTATTTTTCTTTCCTGGCAGGAATTGTGCCTGCTGATGTACTTGATAGGTCAGTGCTGTGCTCCACAGAGTCATTGCTTGCCTGCAGAGGGGGTAGGAATATGTGCCCCCTTGCTTGTTTATGTACCACATAACTGTGGTGTTGTCTGTCTTTAGTAATAGTTGTCCTGGATGTAGTAGATCCTTGAAGGCTGTCAGGGTATTCTGTACAGCTAGCATCTCTTTTTGATTGATGTGAAGATGCATTTGTTCCTTGGGCCATGTGCCCTGAATACATTTTCCTGCCATGTGTGCCCCCCAGGCATAATCCGATGCATCCGTTGTTATTGTCTGCCTGACTGTGGGTAAGGTGAAGGGCTGTCCCTTGTGGTGACAGGCCCTGGACCACTATTGAAACTCCTGTTGTAGACAGGGAATTATAGTTACTATTGTTTCCAGGCTGTGGCAATCCTGAGTCCAAACACTTTTTAGATACCATTGTAGTTTCCTCATATGCAGTCTTGCATATGGAATTAGTAGAATGCAGGAAGCCATGAAGCCCAGGGAGTGCAGAATTTTTCTTGCAGGGAGCTGGGTCTTTGTTGCCATTATTTGAAAGTGACGAATCAGTTGCCTTTGTTTGTCTGGCATGAGATAAGCCATCTGGGCAGTTGTATTTAAGCTTGCACCCAGGAATATTATCTCTTGAGAGGGCACTAGTTTTGATTTCTTTTTGTTTACTGTGTACCCTAGGCAAATTAATAATCTTTTTACAAATGCCAGATGCTTTAGTAGAATGTCCTTGCTCTCTGCTTGAATAAGGCAGTCGTCCAAGTAGGGATATATTTGAATTCCTCTTTGTCTGCAAAATGCAATTACTGGTGCCTGGCATTTTGTGAAGACCCTGGGCACAGTAGATAAGCCAAAGGGCAGTGCAGAGAATTGGTAATGCATTGAGCCAGCTATGAATCTGAGGTATCTTCTGCAAGATTGTCTGATTGGGACATGCAGGTATGCCTCCTTGATGTCCAAAGTAACTAGCCAAGCCTTCTTGCCCAGCATGGGTAGAAGTTGCTGCAGTGTTAACATTTTGAATTTTGGAACATCCAGGAAAGTATTTAGGATTGACAAGTCCAGTATTGGTCTCCAGGCTTTGTCCTTTCTGGGAACCAGGAAGAATCTTGAGTAAAATCCTTGTCCTTGTTCTTGCTGTGGTACTTTTTGAATAGCTCCCATGTCCATGAGAGCAGCAATTTCCTTTTGAGTCTCTGCCCATTGGTTTTGTGGCAGGTCCGGCATAGCTTTTGATTTTGGAAGAGTGTGAAAGTGGAACCTGTAACCCTGAGAAACTATATTCAGTACCCATTTGTCCTGGGTGATTATGTGCCAATTTTGTGCAAAAAGTGCTGGCTTTCCCCCTAGGGGTTCTGCCAAAAGGTAAGTGCTTGGCCTTTGTAGAGGAAAGTCATTGGGACTGTTTTCTATAAGGTTGTGATTTGTCTTCTCCTCCTTTGGGGGCAGAAGCACCCCATTGTTTAGGTCTGTAGGAGCCTTGGGGCTGAGATCTGCCTCTTGGGCATCTGTATCTGCCTCTTTGTGGCCTGTGTGACACCTGAAAGGACCAATTTTTAGAAGACCAGTTTCTACTAAACCTTGGTAGTTGAACCTGTAAGAAATCCTTTACTGTCTGCATAGCTTTTGCTTTATCCTCCATTTTCTTTAACATCTCTTCTGCCTTAACACCAATCAAAGTATCATGCTGTAAAGGAGCATCCAATAATTTTACTTTAACATGTTCAGGTAAACTTTGTTCTTTCAACCAGGAATGCCTTCGAATGACAGAGCCTGTAACTGCAGCTCTGCAAGAAGCCTCTAATGAATCAAAACCACATTGCAGAGTATGCTTTCCCACTTGTTCAGCTGCATGCAATAATTCCTGCATTTCCTTATTGTCAGGATTCTCTGAATTTGTAAGCATTTTCTGTTTTAACAAAGACATGAGGTACTATTGATATTTAAGCATGTGAAACTGGCAGTTTAAAGCCCTTACAGCTAAAGTAGCAGAGGTGTAAACGTTTTTCCCCCATCTATCCAGAGCTCTAGAATCCCTATCAGAGGAAACAGTGTTTTTAGCAGTGGAAGCCTTAACCCCTTTGGGATCCTGAGAAATTGTTTCAGGGTCAGCAGCAGGGTTTTTATAAAGAAATTTATGACAGTCAAGGACCCTGTAATACCTGTCTGGCTTGACTGGTGCAGGGGCTAAAGAATCAGGAGACAGACTGGATTCAGAGAAAACATCATCAACTATATCAAGCACAGGGGGGATAGCCAGGAGCCTGTGTTGAGGCAGTAAAAGAAAATCTCTGAGCCTTTTCTTGGATTCTGAATAATCCTGGCTCTCCCCATGGAAATGTTCCCTCATGGTGTGCAGAGTTTCCCCAAAAGAGTAATCCTCAGGTGGAGAGGCTGCAGGTATATATTCTTCAGCATCAGAGTCCTCATAGGGAGGAAGAGAATAACCCTGATCTGAAGAGGAATCAGAAGAAATAGGAACCTGGTCAGAGGAATCATCGTCAGTGTCTTGACTAGGCCTTTAATCAGGAGGGGGATGGGAACCGATGGGAACCCCTAATCAAAGTAATTAAGTCTTTGGCCATTTTAAGCATCTGTTTCTTTGGCATGGTTGACTGTCCAGGAGAATGATGTACCTGTTTCTTTGTCTTTAATGGTGTCTTTGACTGCACTTTGGCTGCTGCAGAGGATTTAATAGTAAGCTGTGAAGGTCTGAAAACACCCTCAGAAGCCGATGCCTGCTCAGCGGCTCCATCCCATCTGAGGGAATATTTCCGTAGGCCCAATACCTTGAGTATCCAGAGGCCTAGTTGTCTCCATGTGGGAGTCAGATACGGCCTGTGGCTCTAAGGTAGTGGGTGTCAGGGGCTGTGAAAGCACCTCACTGAGAACCGGTGAACCAGCAAACCGGCGAACCGGCGACTGGCCTAGAAGAGGCTTCGTCATCGGTTTTGGACCTCGGATGCCTGTCCTTTTCCTTGTCTTTGCATTTTTTTTATGAATTCCAGTAGTCAGTTGTTCCGACGGCATTATATAGTTAAACCTTCGACCAAAGTAATGTAATGCAAAATCAAACCGACATTTAATAGTGCGTTTGTTGAATCTAGCACAAAACCAACAACTAGTAATGTCGTGGTCAGGGCTTAAGCAAGGAATACAGTAAGAGTGAAAGTCCTTATGAGGTATTTGCTTTCCACAAGAAATACAATTGTTAACTTTTACTGACATCGGTCTGGAGCAAGAAAAAGTTTCCCCAATGGGGTACTTAGCTTTATTGAAGACTTCGGTTCTGAAACTCTATTTCGAAAATCTCAGGAGTCGGACGACCGGCACTTGGGAACTGCTTCTGCTTCGGCACTGCGCGGCAAGAAAGACTGAAGAAAATGGCATCGGTTGCATCTTTTATACCCCTGGCGTACTGACGTCAGGGAAGAAGTGACAGCAACTGACGCCAGACCTAGACTTTGGAACTCGGGCCGACTGCGGGTAGCCTGCCAGCAGGATAACCCAAGTGTAATGACTGCAACAGTGAAACACGATGAACATCAGTATGTTTGAAAGGTTAAAGCAGCAGACCACACGATCCCAGGGCTGACCCATACAACCTGGCCACATGTTCTATGTCCTCAACATGCAGTAGTCAAAGTGTATGTCTGTCTGCTGTTGACAGGGTCAGGAATTAAACTTCACTTTCTGGTAGCTGCTGTTGCTTAGTGGGCTAAGTACATTAACATGGCTGATGGTGTTCATGGTTTGAAGCTGGCTGCACTGACAATTTTGCATGTGAGGCACTCGTATGGTAGGAGTCCCACATACTATCAATATGCCACTATTTGTTACTGCAATAAAGCTGGACAGTGCCAGAGACAATGAAGGGACTGGGGGCCACAGCTATGGACATTACATATGCTCTGAGTAACCTAGAAGGCAGCTAGTATAACAGCAGGTTGTAACAAGTTGGAGTAGCAGCAGGATTTAATGGCCATCATGCAACTGTGTCAGCACCTACAACAAGTCAGTGGGCATCATGTAGTAGTACCTTACCAAAAAACACAACTGTCTGAGGAGTGGAACAGACATATGGGGTGGAATGCTGGACATCCTGCAAAACAAATACAGTCAGAGATGTGAAGTCTGTAACACTATGTGTGGTGCTACATCATGTACCCCAGTCACAGCATACCTACAACTACTTAGAGCAGGAAATATGGAAAAAGCCATGAACAGGAGTGGGACAAATGCCAAGATATAAGGAGAAGGATTAACTAGTGGCCACACAAATGTAGAAAGTGACGAGAATGACAGGTTGTCCACTAGCATTGGTTCCCTGCTGTGTATAGAGTCAGTAAATCAACTGTGTGTCACAGTTCCTAACTTCAGTCTATAATGACTTGACACTGATGTACAAGAAAAACACAGTGCTATGCAAAATGCACCAGACATATGATGCAAAACCCTGAACAGTCTGTTTCAATCTCTACATGCCCTAGGTATGACTCAGATATTTATGTGCAGCACACAGCCGGGAAATCCTTTGTGCATAATATCAGGAAGGTGCTGGACTGTTAAATCAGGTGCAGCAGCCAATTGGCTGTATCACACAAAATCCCGGCCTGGAATACAGGTAGGTCTGGCCTGGAGTCACTGTGTGAGCACTGATGGCCACACTGGGCATGCTCCTACAATTAACTAATTTCGGCCCATGTCTGATGCCTAATCTGCCTAAAGAACTAAGATGTGAATATATCGCTGTGCAGGCAGACAGGTATATATATGTATCTGTCTCTCCCCATCCCCTTCAAACATGATTACCCTTAGCTATCAGTATGTGGCACACACACACACACACACACACACACATATATATATATATATATATATATATATATATATATATATGTGTTGTGTGTATCTATATATTTATATAGATAGATATATACAAGTAATATATATATATATATATATATATATATATATATATATATATATATATATATATATATATATATATATATATAGGCACACCAAAGAAAACAAGTGCACGTCGCCAAAATGATGCATGGAATAAAGTACAAAGTCCCAAAAAGAAATTCCAGCACTCAAAGTAATTATTGCAGTATCAGGTGTTGAAAAACGACCCAAAAAGCACTTAAGATATACAAAAGTACTTTAATAATAAAGTGGAACAAACATTCAGGTTGCTCCTTCATGCAGCCATTTGGCTCAACTGAAAAAACACAGATCGGTGACCGATTTTGCTCCCTGGCGTCATCAGTGTGAAATTACAACAAGGTATCACACCAGCTCATATTTTATGGTGAAAAAGAGACCATGTGCATAGTGTATACATCTTATGATACTAAAAGCAAAATAAACAACTGTATACATATACATGTATACAAAAATAAAAAGTGTATGTTATTATACTTCATTAAATGTCACTAATATAAATATACATACATATGTTCATAGGTTCATACTAGGCTATCTGCCCTAGGGCATTTATAAGCCTAGCCAGAGTATGTTTGGCTTTCGCCACCCATTTTAAATTCATTTTGCTATGCCCTTTTTCAAGGTTAGTATACTGTGCCTCTGTCTAACAGTGACACAGAAGTGATACCTGGGGTAAACCTACGATCTCCCATCCACTCATCAAGATTCCTCTTGAAGAGAGTCAATGAGGGACTCTGCCTAACCTGGACTGGGATTTTATTCCAGAGTGAAGGGAGCCTCTGGGTTATGAATCTGTCCCTCCAGCATGTCCTATTTATTTCAGTGCTGAGGTTCAAGTCTTTCGAGCGTGTAGCTCGATGGAATTTGGATTTTTTGAGGTGCAGCATGTCCCTTAATTCCGGGTTGGACATGGCTTTATATGTCAGGCACAGGTTGCCTCTGAGCAGGCGGTATGTCACTGAGTAGAGCTGGAGTTTCTTTAACCGGGCATAATATGGCATCTGTTTGAGCCCTTTGATCCTCTTGGTGAGGTACTTTTGGGGTCTTTCCAGTTGCTGCAGGTGTTTGGTAAGGTACATCCCAAAAGGGGAATTGTACTCGAATATGGGCCTGATAAGGGATGAGTAAAGAGGCACGATGACCTCCCCAAATGTAGATGTGAATCCCTTCATGATTAGGTGGGCTATATAAAATGTTTTTCTAATCACTTTGGCCACGTGGTTGTCAAATGAGAGATTGCTATCAACTTGGGTCCCCAGGTCCCTAATTACTTCTTCTGTACTTAATGGATTACCACCTATGTGGTAATTTGTGGTCACTTTGTTTTTGCCAAAGGGGATGACTATACACTTTTTGGTGTTTAGCTTGAGGCCATGGCTCTAGCACCAGTTGTCTGTTTCTATGAGGCCCTTTTGGAGGATGCTTATGTCAGCTGGAGAGTCGATTATGGCACCCAGTTTGCAGTCATCTGTGAACTTGGTCAGCCACAGTCCTTCTGTGTTGGCCTGTACCTCCGAGAAATATATACCAAACAAGAGAGGTCCCAGGACTGAGCCTTGTGGGACGCCACTTGTAACTGGTTTGGGGTCTGACATGGCTCCAGCAATTCTAACCATGTGGGTTCTGTCCTTGAGCCAGTTTGCAACCCGTCTAGTGACATAGGGGTTTATATTTAAGCTGGTGAGCTTATCTATAATGCCCGAGTGGGGTATTGTATCGAAGGCTTTGCGAGGTCCAGGTAGGCTGTGTGGACTACCTTCCCTTCATCAATGGCCTTGGTGACTGTTTCAAAGAAGTTGACCAGGTTTAAGAGGCAGGATCTGCCCTTAACAAAGCCGAACTGGGTAGGATCCAGTGTCTATAGGTTCCCAATATCTTTATTTATGAGGTCCATGATGATCCTTTCCATAGCTTTGCAGACCAAGCTAGTCAGACTTATGGGGCAATAGTTTCCAGGGTCCGTTGAGGCACCACCTTTGTGGAGAGGGACCACTGTTGCTATACGCCACTCTTTGGGTACATATCCTGTAGTAAGGCTGAGATTGAACAGTAGTTTTATGTTTGGGTTTAGCTCTTCTTGGAGTTCATGTAGGACACAGCCTGGGACACCGTCTGGTCCCATTGATGCTGTGTTTTTTGCTTTGGAGAGGGCGGCTCTTACCTGAGCATCTGAGATGTCAGGGAGGCAGCACTGTGCTGGGATAGATATTTGCCCTTTTGGTGGGGAGGGCGTGGGAGAAGTTTGCGCTGAACCTGTCAGCTAGGATGTTGGCAATGTCTGTGGGTTCGGTGTATTTTTTGTCATTTTGGATTAATTCTGAGCATATCTGGCAATTCCTACCCAGGTTCCTAACATAACTAAAGAAAGCCTTGTGATTATCTTTAGTGTCCTGTGCAATTTTTCTCTCGAAGTTGGCCTTAGACGATTTTATGAGTGCGCTTAGTTTTTTGCTAATACTGATCAGAGATGCCCTCCCTTTTTGGGATTTTTCTCTGTCATGTAGTAGCTTCCTCCTTCTATTGTATAGTTTGTTTATGGCTGGGGTCCACCAGACAGGACATCTGCCTTTGGAGGATTGGGTCTTGGTTTTATTTGGGATTGCATGATCCATGCATTCCTGAAGTTGTTCATAGAATGCATTTATAAAGGATTCTGCGGTCTGGGCCGTATTTTCCACAGACCAGGGGGCTTTGAAGGATTCCACCTCGGTTTTGAGGAGTGTGAAATTTGCTTTAGAGAAGTTTTTCACTGTGGTTTTCTGGGCAGGGGGTGGGGTCGGGAAGTGAATATCCAGTGAGATCAGTTTATGGTCTGATCTTACCAGTGAGGGATATACTTCTGGTCTGGAGCATAGATGTCCCAATGTTGGTGATGATCAGGTCCAGTATGTTTTCCCCTCTTGTGGGAGTGGTAACAAGTTGTTCCATAGCATTTGAGTTTATGAATTCTAGGAACCTTTGAGCTAGGGTGATGGAGCTAGAGTAATGCTCCCAGTCTATGTTTGGGTAGTTGAAGTCGCCCAATATAATGGTGTTTGGAGAGACCTTCATATTTTCCAGTGTTCTCAGGAAGGCCGAGTGGGGTTCCTGGGTTTGGGAGGGTGGTCTGTAGCAGGCTATAAACTGGAAGGCAGTTTTACCCACTGTTAGTTGCACATGGATAGTCTCTGATGCTTTGTGCTTTGCCACCAACCTGGAGGTGTGGGTATCTTTGATGAATATCGATACTCCCCCTCCTTTTGTGGTTCGGTCCAAGTTTTGGGGCCAAAAAGCATGGTATGAGGTATAACCTGGTAGTGCTGGGGTGCTCTCGGGAGCCCTGAACCAGGTTTCTGTTACTGCACCGATATCGATGTTCTCCATGCTAAGGAGAGTTTTGAGTGCGTGCATCTTGAGGTTTAGACTTCTGGCATTGAGTAGCATTACTCTTAGTTTCTTATCCCTTGTGATACCTATGGAGGTGGGTTTGTCTTTTGAGTTTTGCCTAAAAAAGGCACTATGGGGGTAGCAAGAGCCTTTGCCAATATCCGAAAGCCCAGGGGTGACAGGTGCAAGCCGTCTCTAGCGAGGCATCGTGGATTGTCGAGCATATCATCCCAGGTTGACAGGCATTGGATCCCCTTTGAATGATACCAGTACTTAAGCCAATTGTTGAAATTGATCATCTTGTCTTCATATTGTGGCATCATTCTTGGTGAGGGTAAGATGCTACTCAAGTCAGGGTCACACCAGCCTGGGCTACATGCTCACAGAGCTCCTCTATGTCTCTTTTCATGTAGTCCAGGGAGGTATGTCTCAGGTCATTCACACCAGCATGGACAATGACTGAGTCATATTTGTACTTGCCTTGGAATGACCTGAGTGCTTGTGTTATGTGGCGGATCCTAGCGCCCGACAGGCTGCTCACTGTGACCTTCTCCTTGTTCAGCCTGGTGAGCGGGACGTCAGTGTGCCTGATGATAGAGTCACCTATTACAAGTGTATCAGGTGTGTTGTTTAGCCTTAAGGGCTGTGACTGTTCGGCACACTGGCTTTGTGAGATATGTGTCGCACGTGTTTTGTTTTGGGGTAGCGGTTGCTTGGGTGTCTGCTTTGGAGGTTTCTGCTGCTTAGGCAGATCTTTATTTAGAGCCTCCGAGTATGTTTTTGTGTGATTATGTGTTTGGTTTGCTGTTGTGGTAGGTCTATGTGAGACTGGAATTGTAGTGAGTGTGGTTTCCTTCTCCTCCTGACTGGTTATGCCAGTACTGAGTTGAGAGAGCTTAGCCTCCAGTTTGGCTATATGGTTGCATCTCTCACATGTGTTGGAATTTGTTGGGAGGAGGAGAGGGTTGTCTGTGTACATGAGGCAGTTGTATACAACTAAATATACCCAATAAAGGGTAAGGCACACTAAATAGACAAACATATATATATTTAATGACTCTAGAGAAAATAAAATAATAAAAATATGAAAGAAAATAAATAGAATCAATTTGAATTACCCATGATCATTAAGACCAGGTTTATACATAGCCCCAAGTTTGATCATCCACATTCTTTCCTTTTTGTCCAAGATCTGATGTTTAGTTAGGTCAGATAGTCTACTACCTTTAATGGCATCAATACCAACAAAGAGAGAAGAAGCAGTGTTATAATCGCATGAATGTTTATACAGAGCACTTCTAGCACGTTTGCAATTAATATCACTCAGGTGCAGTGCAATTCTGCTTTTCAAACTTCTCGAAGTTTGCCTAATATAGAAGGAACCACATTGGCATACTGCCATATATATTACCCATTCTGTGCGACAAGTAATAAGATGTTTAATATCAAAAACTCTAGAAGTGTTAACAGAAGTGAAAGATTTGGTACGTGACATCACCTTACAATATACACAATTACCACAGGCATAAGAACCAGTAGGTAAAACATTGTCTGTATCAACTTTAGGCCAATCAACCTGTTTAAACCAGGACAGATGTTCCCCTAAATTCTTACCCCGTCTATAACTATATGAGCATCTAGATTCCAAAAGTTGATCAAAAAAAGGATACGACGAGTATTTCCCAATGGTTATCTATAACATTATGAATCTTGAAAAAAATAGTACCATAATTAGTTACAAATCTAATATTCTGGTTACATCTAGGTTTAGATGTATCAGGAGTATCAACGTCCTGGTTAATGTTAATTGTTTTCAAAAGTTCATGCCTGGAATAAGTTGAAGCCATAGATTTTAATGTATGGATATTGTGTTTATCATAACCCCTTCTGATAAACCTATCACTCATGTTGTCCAATTATTTCTCAAAATCTTTTTGTTCATTACATATACGTCTAAGTCTATGAAACTGTGACTTAGGTATATTTTGAGTGATGTGTTTTGGGTGACAACTACTAGCCTCTAGTATAGCATTCTTAGAAAACTTTTTCTGAAAAAGGCCAGTATTGATAGTACCATCAGTTGTTTTAGTCACCTGTACATCCAGAAAATCAATATTGTTTACTTCAATTCTATCAGTAAATTTTAAACCAAATTTATTGGAGTTAAGATAATTCACAAATTCCTTCCAGCCTTCTAAATTCCCAGATCAGACACCCCAACAGTCGTCCAAATAATGACGCCACATTATCAAATCTTTCTTGAAGATTTTTTATCTGAATAGATTAATTGCCATTCAAAAAATCCCATATAGAGATCCGCATAAATGGGTGCAAATGTGGTACCCATAGCGGTACCCCTCATTTGTAAATAACATTCACTATTAAAGAAAAAGATGTTATATTCTAATACTAACTTGACCAAAGCAATCAAGAATTCAATGTGGGTATGGCTATACTTCCCATATTGGGTAAGCCAATGTCTAAGGGCTAGTATAAAACCATGGTGCGGAATATTTGTATATAATGATTGCACATCTAGAGTGCAAAGAAAAGAATCAGGTTCAACTTTTAAATCATTCATGAGACATAGGAATTCACCTATATCTTTAAGTCTAGCTCTAACAAGTGCCAATAAAGGTTTAAGTTGTTGTTCTAAGTAAACAGACAAAGGTTCTGTCAAAGATCCACGTACTGAGACAATGGGTCTTCCTGGAGGATTGTCTATAGTTTTATGAATTTTAGGGAGAATGTAGAATCTCTGGGGTATTGGTTTATCCACTGTCAGCTGTTTAAGTAGGGAATCTGGTATGTTTCCATTTTTAACAGCAGTGTGTAAAAACTCATCAAGTTTTTTTCTTAAAATCCATGGTAGGATCCAAAGGTAATTTGTAATAAAATTTAACATCATTCAACTGCTTATATACTTCAGTTAAATAATCTTTTTAGACCAGATGACTACCGCTCCCCCTTTATCAGCATTAACTATTATGATATCATGATTATTTTTCAGACGCCCTAATCCCTGCCTTTCTTGTTTTGTTAAATTGTCACCAAACTCCCTGAAAATGGAGTTCTGTCCCATATGTAACTCATGTAAAACTAAATCTTCAAAAAGCTTAACACGAGGATGATAAGGTGGTTGGAAAGTAGATTTTCTAAACTGAAAAGAGCTAGAAAAGTTAGCATTTTTGATAACATTTTCAGTGTCTGGTTTATTACTGAAAAAATACTTAAGATTTAGATTTCTACAAAAGTATTTTAAATCAAGACATGCATCATATTCAGAAACAAAGCAAGAAGATACATAACTAGACCCTTTATTAAGCACACTTTTTTCTTAAGGTTTCAAGACATAGTCAGTCAAATTGACTATGAGATCATCCATGTCTGCATAAACATTAAGTTCTACATCTTGGTAAGGTCCCTGAATATTTGTTCCAAGTTGCTCCCTGGTTCGCCTGCGATGTTTTCACCCTCCTCTTCTAAAGGGCCTTGTCTTCCCCTTGATATTTTATGTAAACGTGAAAAATGTTCTTCCAAGACTTCTGTCTCAGTATCAGTGCTTGGGGGATTTGAGGAAATATCAGAAGTACTAGAATCAGTGTTAAGTTCCATGGTTCTGGTGGGCTTAAGTATAGATCTGTTTCTTTTGCGTTTTTGTTTAAAATGTTTATTCAGAGGTTCAGAGAACCTAACAGATCTCTTCATTGATTTCCAAGAATAAACAGTATTATTCTTAACATCGCCCATGTCTCGATTAAATTTCTTGAGCTTTTTACTTTTTATTTCTTTCTCAAAACCATTGACCTCTGTCAAATAGTTCTCATACAGCCTGTTATAATCACCCTGATTATCATGCTGTTGTATTATATCAAAGCAATCATCTAGTTTCCCTTTCATTCCCACAAGAATATGTTCATAGTGTTCAATAAGTAATTCAATAAACAATTTAGATGCCATATCTTGTATACAGCACCATTTTCTCATAAAGTCAAAATCATCTTTCCCAACACCCGGTTCAAGATAAACATGTAGACCACGCAGTATGCTTTTAAAATGTGCCATGTAGTTGAACAAAACTTCTTAGTATGAAGCATTAATTCTTTGAACAAATGTGATCAACTAACAGTCTCACTCACCCCCGTAGTGTTATCATTGCTGGAAATGCCATCTTGACCCTGAAAACAGGCCAAATCATCTGTATCTTTAAATAAGTTAGTCACAAAAACATGAAGGTTATGTCCATTCGCCATGAATGTATAACGTCCCAGTATAATGAGTCGGAGAAAAGAGAACTGTAATCCAATCCCAAAAACTGCAACAGCACTACGAATGTAAGCACACCGAAGAAAACAAGTGCACGTCACCAAATGGTGCACGGAATAAAGTACAAAGTCCCAAAAAGAAATTCCAGCACTCAGAGTAATTATTCCAGTATCAGATGTTGAAAAACGACCCAAAAGCACTTAAGATATACAAAAGTACTTTAATAATAAAGTGGAACAAACATTCAGGTTGCTCCTTCATGCAGCCATTCGGCTCAACTGAGAAAACACAGATCAGTGACCGATTTCGCCCCCTGGCATCATCAGTGTGAAATTACAACAAGGCATCACACCAGCTCATATTTTATGGTGAAAAAGAGACCATGTGCATAGTGTATACATCTTATGATACAAAAAGCAAAATAAACAAATGTATACATATACATGTATACAAAAATAAAAAGTGTATGTTAATATACTTCATTAAATGTCACTAATATAAATATACATACATACAACTACATATACCCAATAAAGGGTAAGGCACACTAAATAGAAAAAAATATATATATATTTTTAGACAAATGTTGAAGAAAGTGAAATGACTCTAGAGAAAATAAAATAATAAAAACATGAAAGAAAATAAATAGAATATATATATATATATATATATATATATATATATATATATATATATATATATATATATATATATGTATATGGGTCTACTTTGTTTTACTGAAAGCTCATCCCACTGAATTTCAAGTCACCGTGACCAAATCGCTGAAAGCTCAAATTACTGAATACTCATTTCATTGAAGTGAAGTACTGGCACTCTGTAGAGTATTGTAAGGCAAGTAAAAAGGTGTATGCCCTTTTCCCCACTGTAGTGTTATCCTAGAGTTAGAATACATAGTTAGGGTGTTGTGGGAAGAAGACTCCCCCACATTGGGGTTTTTTGGGGTGCATGGCCCCCCACTTAGTTTGGGTTTATATTGTTATCGAGAAAGAGTTAGTCACTGGTGTTGTAAGTATGCAGGTCTATGATTTAAAATGCATTGTTTTAAAGCTTTCAGTGACATGGGTGCTGGAACCATAGAGTCAGGGGGAGTGGGAGCCCCCACACCCACTTTTACAGCTGCAAGACCTGTCAGGAAAAATTAATGAAGTGGTGTTTTCGCTCTAATGGGAGGTTTGTGCGGGGAAGTTAAACTAACTAAACTAGCTGGTCTTGTTCTCTTATTGCTCTGTATTACAGGAGTTATGCAGCTGCTGCTGTTCCATTGGTGCTGCCAGAGTCATGCCGATAAAGACAGTTTTGTTCTTTTATTTGCAGGAGTTATACTGCTCCCACGTGCACACACGTGTGTGTGTGTGTGTGTGTGTGTGTGTGTGTGTGTGTGTCTGTGTAAAATGTCCCAGTTGGTGGTTAGTGTTCTCAGGCTCAAACAAGAGCCTGAATTCTCTACTCATACCACCACTTGTGATTCAGGGACTTGAGGCCATAGCTCTCCACTGTCCAGATTTTCACATAATATTTGGCTCATACTTTTGGTCTGTTCCTCTTAAAATTTGTGTTTTTCTGGCAAATCATTGAGAACTGAATTCACTAAATAATGATAGCTCTTTAAGTTTCAGTCTTCCTATCTTTCAGTAAACACATAGTAACATGAAACACTTTATTTTAACAACTTTCTAAGATTATACAAGCAATATTTAAAATGTGTTCCTGGTTTTGGGCTTTTGCCACCCCAAATAAATTTTGGCTTTTTCCAGATTTCTTGTGCTGCGAAGTCGAGAGATTTAGTTGATCATCAATTGGATTTTACAAGTAGCTGAGAGCTTCAGGGGAAGAAAAGTTTAATGCTACTTATGCTAAGTTGTTAGCATTGTTAGTAGCACAATATACTTGCTTTCGATGCAGAAGAATGTGGGTACTACTCCCACAGTATGCAGATGGATCTCTGATACTGTGCTGTGTTGTAGTTTAATAAGAGTGGATGCTGCAATCCTATGACTGTCCTCCTTTGGAGGAGTTACTTAGTAACTATGAACCCATTATCAGTTTGACAATTCCCCATTGCAAACTTACTAGCTTATCATTTTTAATGTAGCATTGGAAATGTATTCTTCAAGGGCAACAGGCACTTTATTTGTAGATGAAACAATGAAATATAAAGTTGTTTGCTAGCAGCAACCTTTTCATTATTTACAGATCCCTTTATTTATTTGTATTTATTTTATTTTACATTTGTTTATTGGGATAGTCTAACTGGACAAAGGTCCATTTACAGCGGAGGCCCAGGGAGAAAAGCTCCACAATTAGATTAACATCAACATGGTAATACAAACAATCATATATCAGTGATAACTGAGGTAAGTAAAGACAAAATTATTTAGATGACTTACTTCTGCAGAGATTTTTGTATATTTACTGATACTGATGGATTGTAATGGCAGAAGTTTGAGTGGCCTTTTATGGGTGAAATTTTTTGAAATGGGTAGTTTTGTCATTATTGGTTCATACATTTTGTTTCATTGCTCACTGGAAGACTTTTCCAAACTACAAATTTAAAACACATTCTAACAAGTGGTGCTGTATTGTACAAGGAATATAATTTAATACAATCAGGTTAATACAATCAGGAAGGTGAATCGAAGAACATATACATGTATGCTTGCTCATAGGATGCAGGAGATCAAAATAGGGGAAGAGACCAGTCACCAATGGTGTCCTCCAGTGTTTGATGCTGAAAGTTTTTCTACTTTGCATATATATCTAAAACATAAAAGGAAATACTAAAGGGTTTTGAGCTACTAAGTTTGAGATGACTGCAAGCTAGGATCAGTTATTGAATCCCCAAATGACTTAACCATCATGCAGGATGGTTTGTCCCAAACAATAACTGGTGCCGGAATCATGAATTGAAACTAAACTCCAAGAAATCCATTAGCATATCTTTTGGGAAGTCATCTAATCCAGGGGACTGCTAAATTGACAATGCCCCCTGATAACTGACTCAGTTGTTTGGCATTTGGGAACTTGTGTGTACACTGACCTAACTTTTGACCAGCATGTGCCCAGAGTATTAAGAAAGTCTTTCTATATTGCACAGCCTATAAACAAATTGATTGTGACTAGATCTAGAGATGTTATTGTCCCCCTTTGCAAAGCCCTCATTAGGTCAATCATTTTGTACAATGCTCACTTTGGCATGTATCTGTCCAGACCCATGCAACAATTGGAATACCCACAGAGATACCTTACATAAAGGATACAAATCCTAAACAGTAGGTCTTGCATGGATCACCTCAAAGATGTATCACTATACTCAATATCCTACAAAGTGCTTAGAGGTGAAGTGTCTGGCATACAAGGCATCCTCTGACCTTATACAGATGGACCTACTGAGCATCAGCAAGTCAAATGGCATCAGAAATACTCAGGTCAGGTATCTAAACTGAATGTTGTGGAGAGATGGATATATATCCAGAACAGACTATCCAATCAGGCAAAACAAAGCTCATGCCTTTCCATGTTCAAATGCAACTTGGATCTAAGGATGGGTAATAGAAAATGTACTCCAGGATTACCCCTTGTGCCACTAATGGATAGATGCAGTTCCTAAATGCTGCGTACCTTACATGGGTCCCCTCAAATTATCTACAGTGTGATCACATTTATTCTCACTAAGGCTAATATACAATTATCAGCCATGGGATAGGTAAGACCAATCAGGAAATGTTAATTCAAGCACCAAAATATAAAATGTACTCCAAGTGAACCTATTTTTTTCCTAGTAAATAGTTTTTAAAAATTGCCCTTTTTAGATCACTAAATGCCCCAGTCACCCTCCCCCCACCCAGTCTTCAACAGCTTCCGGTGCCTCTGTTCAGTGAAATATAATATAAAGCCAAACTAGGTGGTGGACAGTGGCCCCCACACACCCCTAACTATATATATTAACTCCAAGATTGCACTACAGTGGGGTAAATGGCATATGCTTTTTACTTGCCTTTTAGTACTCTACACAGTGCCAGTACTTCACTTTAGTGAAATGAGAGTCGGTGAAATGAGTTTTCAGTAATTTGAGCTTTCAACAATTTGGTCAGAGTGACTTCAAATTCAGTGAAATGAGCTTTCAATGAAACAGAGTAGACTCATATTTATATATATATATATATATACATATATATATATATATATATATATATATATATATATATATATATATACACATAAATGTGTAGAGTGATGTAGTGTACTTGTACACCAAATGTAACCAGTGGAGCATGCAACTAGAACTGTGAGCTGTAATGTGTAATAGTAGGTAGGTAGGGGCTCTTACCTCACATCAGCCACTCTGTGTGTGTGTGTGTGTGTGTGTGTGTGTGTGTGTGTGTGTGTGTGTGTGTGTGTGTGTGTACGTGTGTGTGTCTGTGTGCGTGTGTGTGTGTATGTACATATGTCCCATAGAGCAGTACAGGCACGCCTATCAAGCATATGTCTGTTCAATGGTCAATCATTTTATTGCCCTGTGACTATCATCCTTCACAAGAGTGTCCTCCTTGTCAACAGCTGCTGATGTCATCCACCTTAACAGCACTGGCAGGCACTCTCAGAACACATAAACTCCATGGTGCATACGATAAGTACATAGTACTATAGTATATACCACTAGATAGGTAGGGGTTCTAACCTCAAAAATGGCAACTTTGTGAGTATGTGTGTGTGTGTGTGTGTGTGTGTGTGTGTGTGTGTGTGTGTGTGTGTGTGTGTGTGTGTGTAAATATACTCCCTTGCAGCAGTGTGTCTGTCTTGCCTATGTGTGTGCAATGGTTATACATTTTCAGGCCCTGTCAACCTCCCCATTGGCCTCCTTTACAGGGCCTGCTGATGTCATCCACTTAACAGCACTGGCAGACACTCTTAGAATACGTAGGCTCCATGTCACATGCGATAAGTACATAATATTATAGTATATACTACTAGATAAGTAGGGGTTCTAATCTCAAAAACAGCAACTCTGTGATTGTGTGTGTAAATATACCTTCCTACAGCAGTGTGTCTGTCTCACCTATGTGTATGCAATGGTTATATACTGTGAGTAGCTGCTGACCCTAAATAGCCCTCATCTACCTAGGTATAAATGCTAGCTGCCACCATCTACATTTGTAGGTATGGAACACAAAGGTGACATGTATCAAGGGTAGGAATCATTGTCATGGGGTATGCATGCAGGATTACACTGTTTGCCCCATTGCCCCTGACACACTGTTCTGCACATACACACCTCGGTAGCCCTGCACATACACAGCCATACCTTGCTGATGTCATAGTTCTGCTTTGCAACAATGCCATTCAGAGCTGCTGTACTGCCACCAAGTCTCCACAGCATAGCCAGTCAGATCCCTGCAACAGAAACATACAAACTTCTGAGAGGCACCTGTCAGTCTGCAACACCACTGCCAATTTAACATCATGCAACAAAGGTACAAACACTTTGATGTGTACTCATGACACACCCCAGCATACAGCACCTGTCATGGCATAACATAGCTGCACAACATCTCATGTAATGTACTATAGTCACCCTGTGCATCAGAGACATATTTGTATGTCCCTGCATCGATGGTATGGATGGCAGGGAAGTGGCAGCGCTATCATTACATGCACAGGGTGTGCAGTGGGGGTGCCATTGACCTAGGCTTTGTCAAACAGTTGACATTGTGTGGGAGTCAAGAAAGGGTGCTCATCAGCTGGGCCATGGAGAGGTGCTGCATGTGTCTGCTGGTGACCTGCATGTGACAGTGATATATGAGTATGTGCACACACACAGTCAAGCCATATGCTAGCCTTACATGTAGGTATGTTGGACAGCTGTGTATTGTATATGGCAGAATGGACAGGTTACCATCTCCAGCCATGAACATGGCAACTAGCTCTGCCAGGACTGGCACCACCATGCCCAGAGGCAGATGTGGTATTAGTCACTGATGGTGACTGGTGTCTGTTGGTCCTGTGTCCCTCATGGGACCACCAAGGACCATGTGTCCTTACCCTGCCATGCTATGATGCAGACAACACCCTCCCTTCTGTAGTGCTGAAGGTACTGCCACTATGGGAGCATGAGTGTGCACAGCCACATGGACTCTCAGCGGATGTTGTTGCTGACCTACAGCCACATGTCCAACTCCCTACTCCCACCACATGTTCTAGTACAGACAATGTGTGGTCAAGGACTGACAATGTCTCACCCCACTGTATGTCCACTACATCAGTGAACTGATGCATGGCATCACCAATGTGGTGGAGGGAGTCACGGATATCAGACAGTAATGCATCCTTGATCCTGAGCATCCATCTGGTTTTGCATTTGGAATGTACCTGTGCCTCCCTGACCAACCACAACATGCGTTGGGTGACTCATGATGTGACACCTGTGATAGGTGGTGGATGGGCAGCATTACTCCTTTGAGCACCCTTGTTAATCTGACTGTGTGGGATGTCACCAGCTGTCTGACTATGGCTAGTGTCTACACTCACTGATGCCATTGTTGCCACACTCTCCTGTTTTATGCTGCTACAATCTGTCCAACATCTGTTGTTGTAGGGGACTGGGTATGTGTGGGCATACTGACTGTGTGGGGGGACAAAGGGGGAGGAATTAGGATGTCATCCCATGGGACAGGTTCAGCCCCCAACAGCCACACCTGTGCCTCACTATGGCCACCATCATCATCAGAGTCTGATGAGACACTGACATTGGGTTGTGAGGGGAAAGACTCCATCCCCGACTGTCACCTGTGAGGAAAGACAAAATACATACATTACTACTTGCTCTGTTATGTATGGTGATCCTCACACATATGCATACAGGTTAGATGCTGCAACTGGATTACACATACCACATATTATTGCTGATCCCATGCACAACACACAAGCAGACTACAACATACACAGGCAAGACAGGCCAATTAAACCACAAGTACTGCAGCTACATCTGGTTAATGTTGCCGCTACTATACACCTGTGAGATAACAGATATGTCAGTGTATGTGATAGACCTACACCTAAAACACAGTGCACCCATCTTGAGCATACTATTGTGCCTGTATAGCAGACTGGATAGACCTTTACAAAATTAAGTGCAAATATGTAACAGCTCCTGCACATAAACTACTCTGCTTACTGATTCAATGCACTTCAGTTAACCCGTCCAAAACTAAACATACAAGTAGTGTACTTCTTAAGGTATATATGATCCATTCAAAAACAGTGCCACACTCACCAGGTACAGGACATTGAACTCCAACCACACCTGACATACCTATGATAATGTGAGGAAGAGGTATAGTCATCAATACCAAATGTGGCATTGCTACAGGATATGTGTGTATATCAACATGTACAGTAGGTACTGTGATAATGCCTACATTATTGACATTCTGAGTATCTGTGCACAACTGTGCTTTACAAACACCCCCACCCCCAATGCAGATTGACCTGACATCTGTGTACTGGTATGCAGAGGCTGCCACAATGATACAGTATTACAGTAATGAACACAAGAGGCTTACCTGGACAGTCCTCTGCTGTGGATGATGTGGCACCCACCTCCACGATGTATGGGGTGATGGATGCTTGGTAGCTGGTGGTTGATCTCAGGATCTCAAGGAATTTGTCTGTGCCCAAGAGTGGTTCAACTGCTGCAGGCCTTCCACCTGTGGCAGCACGGTCCCTGGCCACAGCAGCAGCCCTTTTCTGTGTGGCAGACCTGTCTGTAGTGTCTATCCTGTAGCCCTACTCGGTTGACTGCTGTGATGAGGTCAGCTCACAGTGCTGCACATTGCTCACAATTCTGGTGAGTCCTGGACAGCAGAATGTCATGATGCAGTCTGAGGCCATCCAGGATAACATAATTTTCTGCAGCTGAAAATGGTGGGTGACCCCATCTATACATCCTTTCAGAAAGACAAGAATAGGAGAACACATCACAGGACCACATACATTGCTCTCCAGTAGGTACAGACCCTGCACATCCAACTGCCCTGCACTATCCACTACTACCTCCCACATCACACCCCACCATCTATCACACAATATGTATGGGGCTATCAGCAACATAGTTGCAATGCTGATTATGTCCCTGTCTGCTGTGACGGAGTGTGCTGTATGTCTCCAGTCCTATCAATGCCATCTACTGTGGTGTGTCCCCTTTGGGCAACATCCCAGTAGCATGTCAGTCAGCCACTATTTGACAAGTAGATGTGTCTATTATGAGTATATGGGCACAGTCCAGCAACATCCATGTGCCACAATGACAGACAGCAATGCAAACATGCTGTAAGGTATCCTCTCTGTAGGTGTCCTACTTCTCCAGTACACAGATGTTTGCAGAATGTGCATGTGTGCCTGATATATGTGGTCCCTTTTCCTAAATATGTGTATGTGTGGCAAATGGTTGGACAATAATTGATGGTTGTTCTTAGAATGTGGAGAATCTGGCTGTTGGGAAAAAACATGTACCCATGAATTACCACATAGGTGGCAGTACACTAAAAACCAAACGTGTGATAAGAGACTTAGGGACACAGGTGGACAGTGGTCTCACCTTCAATAACCACATCACCACAACAGTCAAAAAATCCTTCTATGTGGCACACCTCATCACAAAGGGCTTTTCATCCAGAAAAAAGGAGGTTATTGTCCCACTGTACTTATCCCTCAATAGACCCATTATAGAATACAATGCCCCGTTTGGTATGTACCTCTCAAGTCAGCTACTTTTACAGTGTGGGTTCTGTCAGTAAGCCAGTTGGCAACCCAACGAGTGATGTAAGGATTAATGCCCAGCTTAGTAAGTCTATCTATGATTCCAGAGTGGGGAATGGTGTCAAAGGCCTTTGTGATGTCCAGATAGGCTGTGTGGACCACCTTACTCTCGTTCACAGCTCTGGAGACTGATTTGAAGAAGTCAATCAGGTTCAGGAGACATGATCAGCCCTTCACAATCGCAAACTAGGTAAGGTCCAATGTTTGAAGTTTGCCAATGTCTTTGTTTATAAGTTCCATAATAATACATTCCACGACCTTGCAGATCAGGCTCGTCAGACTGATGGGACGGTAGTTCCCAGGATCCAAAGTAGATCCCCCCTTGTGGAGTGGGATAACTGTAGCTTTGCGCCACTCAGTGGGCATGAAGCCTGAGGTGAGGCTATGATTAAATATGACACTTATGTGAGGTGCCAGTTTATTTTGTAGTTCATGTAGTACACAGCCCGGGATGTCATCTGGTCTCATGGATGCTGTATTTTTATCTTTGGAGAGTGCATTTTTTACCTGTGTAGCTGTTATTACCGGAATATGGCAATCTTCTGTTATTAAGATGGGCTGTTTAGGGGGTGAGAGGGGGTGAAGTTGGCACTGAATTGATCTGCCAGGATATTGGCAATATCCTTGGGATCAGTATATTTAATGCCATTCTGTTGTAGTTCAGAGCAGATCTGATCATTGCCATTTAGATTCTTGACATAGTTATAGAATGCCTTGTGGTTGTGTTTGGAATCTTTGGCAATTTTATTTTCATAACTAGCTTTAGAGAATTTTTTGAGGGATCTCAGGTTCTTACTGAGGCTGGAAAGGGAGTTTTTTTGCATCCTGGGATTTTCCTCTTTTCTGCAACAGTTTCTTCCTTTTGTTGTAAAGTTTGTTTATGGCAGGGGACCACCAGATTGGCTTCCTTTTTTTGGAGGAGGGCATCTTGGTTCTATTTGGGATGACATGATTCATGCATGAGTGCATGTGCTCATACAGTGCCTTAGTGTAGGATTCAGCAGTTGAAATTTCAGTTCCCGTTTGCATGGGTGTCATGAAGTTTATCATTTCTGACTTGAGTAGCGTGAAGTTGGCTTTGGAGAAGTTTTTTATGGAGGTTTCCTTACTTGGGGGTGGGGGTGGGATGTGGATGTTAAGCGTGATTAGCTTATGGTCAGACCTGACCAACGAGGGGGTGACCATAGGTGTGGAGCATAGATTTCCCATGTTGGTAATGACCAGGTCTTGGATATTGGAGCCCCTGGTGAGACTTTGGATTAGTTGATCCAGAGCATTGGAATTTATGAATTTCAAGAACCGTTAGGCAAAGGTGTTGGTACATGAGTAGTTCTCCCAGTTAATGGCAGAGTAGTTGAAATAACCCAGTATTAGGGTGTTTAGTTGTATCTTAATATTTTCTAGTATGTTTAGAAAGGTGTATTGAGAATATTGGGGCATGGTGGGGCATCTTTAGCAAGCTACAATTTGGATTGCAGTCTTACCTAGTGTTAGTTGCACCTGGAGAATTTCAGAAGCATTGTGTTGGCCAACTAGCCTGGTGGTGTGAATATCCTTGGTGAATATGGACACTCCTCCACCTTTAGTGTTACGGTCCTGGTTTGGTGGCCGAAAAGTGTTGTAAGAGTTGTAGCCTGGTATTACAGGGGTGCTCTCTGGAGCCTTGAACCAGGTCTCAGTTACTGCACAGATATCGATGTTCAACATTGTTAGGAATGCCTAGAGAGAGAGTGCGTTTTGAGGTATAGATTTCTAGCATTGAGTACCATTACCTTCAGAATTTGCATGCTTGTACCTGTTACTGTGGTGGTTTTGTCCTTTGAACTTTGCCTAAAAAAGGCACTATAGGGTTGGCAAGAACCTTAGCCAGTAACCTGAATCCCAGGGGCGACAGGTGCAGACCATCTCTGGCAAAGCATCATGGTCTGTCGATCATGTCGTCCCAGGCAGACAGATACTGGATCTGGCATAGGCAATTCTTGTAGCCACAATACATGATCCTGCATACCATTACCAGCACCTTTTCCTAGGTGACAACCCCCCTCCACCCCTGCTCCCAGGGTGATGGGCCCCATCCGCTGAGGCAGTTTCACCCATAGGTGGTTCAGGGCCAGCAGAGGGGGCACCACTGGCTTGGGTCCCAGACGTGCTGGGACCTGGTACCATGGCTGATTGAGGTAGGGTAAGCAGATTGCCAGGAATCGACCTATCCAGTTGAGCTATGGCATTGAGCTATTTCAAAGTGTATAGGTTAGTAATGAACAAAACATTTTAGTGATAACAGCATGCCAGAATGTTGCAAATAATGCAGTAACATAGCATTACCTAGTATATGGAACACAACAAGAGTGAGATAACAGTCAGTATCGTAACAGCATGCCAGTAACAGCTATGACATAAGGCCAACAACACAGGTAATTCAGCTAGGTACGTTAGTATGCAACCATTGTAACAATAATAGAACACAAGGCCCAACATAATGTTTTGAGAAGAACACATGTTAATAGTAAACCATAACCAATATATAACAATAATACATTATGATGCAGATAAGGGGTGGGGGGGATTGGTCAATTAATAGCAGTATAGGCTATATTGTTTGAAAAAGTACTCTTATATACTCAACAAGTCTGCCCTTCCTTTAAAGCATGCATTCAGGTCCCTCAACAGCAGGTATAAATATGACTCTGTCATTGTACATGTGGGTGTGAATGACCTGATATGTACCTCCCTGGACTACATGAAAAGAGACATGGAGGAGCTCTTCGATTATGTAGCCCAGTTGGGTATGACCCTAGCCCTGAGCAGCATCCTACCATCACCCAGAATGATACCACTGTACAAGCAGAAAATGACTGATTTCAACAATTGGCTAAGTTTCTGGAGTCATTCTAAGGGGATCCAGTATCTGTCTGCCTGGGATGACATGACTGACAGACCTTGATGCTTTGCCAGAGATGGCCTGCCTCTGTCACCCTTGGGCTTCTGGATACTGGCCAAGGCTCTTGCCTTCCATATAGTGACTTTTTTAAGTGGTGTTCCAAAGAACAAAGTACCACCGTAACAGCTACAAACAAATGCAATCTGAGGATCATGCTGCTCAACGCTAGAAGTCTAAATCTCAAAATGTACTCACTCAAAGCACTTCTTAAAAATGGAGAACATCGACATTTGTGCCATAACAGAGACCTGGTTCAAGGCAGCAGAAAGCACCCCTGCACTGCCAGGCTATAACTCATTCCACACCTTTTAGCCCCAGAACACAGACCGAAGCCCCAAAGGTGCTGGTGTTTCCATATTCATAAAGGATGTACACACCTCCAGACTGGTAGCCCAACATAATGCATCTGAGATACTTCAAGTACAGCTAACACTGGGTAAGACAGTGATTCAGGTTGTAGCCTGCTATAGGTCCCCAACCATGTTCCAAGACTCACTCTCCACGTTCCTAAGTACCCTGGAGAATATTAGGGTCCAACCTAACACTCTCATACAGGGTGATTTCAACCACCCCTTCATTAACTGGGAAAACTACTCATGTACCAATAAACTTGCCCAATGTTTCCTGGAACCCATCAATTACAATGCCCTGGTCCAACTTGTTCTTACCCCCACTAGAGGTAGCATCATTCTTGACCTGGTCATTACTAACATGGGTGACCATTGCTCCACACCAATAGTCAACTCCTCCCTGGTTAGATCCGACCACAAACTAATCACCTTGAAAATCCACATCTCTCCCATCCTCCACCCTCACAAAGATAACAACCATGAAAAACTTCTCCAAAGCTAACTGTGGACTCCTAAAAACAGAAGCGGTTAACTTCACAGCACCTATGCAAATGTAGAATAGTTTAGAATAGTTGCATGACCACCAAATCATACACCAGTGCACTGTACGAATGCATACACAAATGCATGGATCTTGCCATACCCAATAGAACCAAGATGCTCTCCTCCCAAAAAAGGAAGCCAATCTGGTGGTTGGCTGCCATAAACAAACTATACAACAGAAGGAGGAAACTGATACAGAATAAGGTGTAGTCCCAAGACTGGAAAATCTCCCTTATCAGCTGCAACAAAAAGTTGAGATCCCTCATCAAATCCTCTAAAGCTAGCTATGAAAACAGAATTGCAGCAGATAGTAAAGACAACCACAAGGCCTTCTATAGTTATGTAAAGAACCTCCATGGCAATACCCAGATTTGCTCTGAGCTACTGCAAAATGGTACCTCCTGTACCGAGCCCAACAGTTATTGCCAATATACTGGCCGACAGATTCAGTGCAAACTTTACCCTTCTCTCCCCCCAAAGGACCAGACACAATACCAGTAGATTGCCAGGTACACAGTATTTCTGCTGCACAGGTTAAAACATCACTGTCCAAGGCCAAGAATACAGCTTCTATGGGTCCTGACAATATCCCTGGCTGTATTCTACATGAACTACAGAGTGAACTGCCACCTCACTTGTGTGCCCTGTTCAATCACAGCCCCACCTCAGGCTTTGTCCCAACCAAATGGCACACTGCTACAGTCATCACTTTTTACAAAGGAGGAGTGACTACAGACCCTGGGAACTATCGCCCCATTAACCTGATGAGTCTGATATGCAACGCTGTGGAACGCATCATCATGGATCTAATAAATAAGGATATATGGAGTCTCCAATCTCTGGATGCCACACAGTTTGGTTTTGTGAAGGGTAGATCATGCCTGCTCAACTTGGTTAACTTCTTTGAGTCGGTCACCAGAGCTGTGGATGAAGGCAAGGTGGTTCATACAGCCTACCTTGATCTGGCCAAGGCCTTTGATACCATTCCCCACTCAGGAATCATAGAAAAACTCACTAAGCTAGAAATCAACTCCTATATCATTAGGTGGGTTGCAAACTGGCTCACAGGTAGAACCCACAATGTGAAAGTAGCTGACTACAAGTCAGACTGCCAATCAGTCATGAGTGTAGTCCCACAGGGTTCGGTCCTGGGTCCTCTCCTTTTTGGTATCTACTTCTTGGAAGTCCAGGCCAACACTAATGGACTCTGACTGATAAGGTTCACAGACAATTTTAAGTTGGGAGCTATTATTAACTCCCCAAGTGATGTTGACATCCTAGAGAAAGGCCTCACTTAGACCAATGACTGGTGTCAGAACCATGGCCTTAAGCTCAATACTAAAAAATGTGTCATCATCCCCTTTGGGAAAAACCCAGTTCCCATGAACTGCCATATCGATGGTCGTCCACTGAACACACAAGAGATCTGGGAAGACAGGCTGACAACAAACCTCTCTTTTGCTGACCACATTGCCACTGTCAGAAAGTCCTTCTGTGTGACACATCTCATTACTAAGGGTTTTGCATCCAGAAAGAAAGAAGTCACTGTCTCCCTCTAATCTTCCCACATTAGGCCAATCAATGAGTACAATGCCCCATTTGGCATGTACCTCACTTAACACCTGCAACAACTGGAGAGGCCACAAAAGTACCTCGCAAAGAGGATCCTAGGCCTTAAACATTTGTCCTATATGGACAGACTCAAAAAAACTCTATCTATTCTCTGTCTCATATCAATCTCTGCTTGACTTACAAAGCCATGTCTGACCTAGCTCTGTTAGAAATGCTACATCCAAAGAAATCCCAATCCCTCCACACCACATGCTCCAGAGATCTCAACCTCATTACCTCAATCAACAGAACATGCTGGAGGGACAAGTTCATAACCTAGTGACTGCCCATGCTATGGAATAGACTTCCCATACATGTCAAGCAGAGCACCTCACTGGTCCTCTTCAAGAGAAATCTTGATGAGTGGATGGGAAATAGAAAATTCACCCCAGGGATCACTCCAATGGCTTTACTAAACAGAGGCTCTGGGAACTAAGGTTGGGTGACACAATGCCAGGGTAATCCTATGGGCTAGACTTGTAAAGGCTCCAAGGCCATTAGCCTAGTACACACCTATGAACCTATGTATACTTGTGCCCTATAGCCTCTGTAGTATGTACATAACTCTCACACTACCCACATGGGACAGTATTGGCCATGTTATTACATGTCAGGGGGACAGATGTGACTACCAAGATGTACTGGGGACTGATGTAGTGTGACTGTGCTATTGACATTAATCATGTCTATGATAGATCTGTAATGGAGGGATTAGGGAACAGTGATCACAATCCATGACTGTGTGACACTTGAGAGATAAGTATTGTGCACAGTACATAGACTTTATGACTGGCATGCTGTCCTTGGCAGACATGGGGTTAAACTATCAGCAGACATTCAGACACACCAGGCATATGACCATACCAAAAGTACACATTTAATTTATTGTATTAACTTTTATTAGTATTGTACTTGTTACCTTTATTTTCTGAAGTCTTATCACATTGCAGAGTAATGCTGTTAACATTCTGTTACATCTGAATATAGAAATTATTAACACATTCTAAGGGCTGCTGCAGCCATTTATTTACCTGTAATTCCTGTGGGGAGAACATCTGTTAACAACACATAAGTGATTCAATAATATTTACTAGTACTTGTCACTGGATTCGAACCCTGGTCTATGTATGACAAAAATGTACATCAAACCTAGTATTTATCAAACTGAGCTACTGAGCCACTGCTGCATATTGATTGACTGATATTTGCCTAGCCCTCACCTGCTAACAAAATATGACCTGGTAATAGAAGTAGATTATTATACAGGACTGCACTAACAGTGGAACACACATGCATGAGATTTATACATGACAGAGATTTTAGGTGAACTGTACATTAATACACAGAATGCAGGTTATCACCATATACCCCCAGTGGGTGGAAATATATGTGATGTGTAGAAACCATATCAGAGTGCTGGGTTGGCTACCTGATCCATTTACAGTTGCAGATGGTATATTTGCAGTCTGCAGCTATTACGGTTTCATACTTGCCTGCACCAGTGTACCTCCGAGCAGCAATACATATATCTGAAATGCAATGGTTAGCACAAGACTGTCTTGATAAATACAATACACCTTGGACATTCCTATTATTGCTTCAGATCTTAGTGCAAAACAAATATAATGCATCGTATTTTTTAGAACAGCTCCAAATCTACAGCTTAGCATAACACTCTTTATTAGTTAATCTTCAGTCGCTTAGTGGTATTCTTTGTGTTCTCAGTTCACAGCAGGTGTAATACTCAATGTCATGAGTAACAGCCCAAAATACACACATGTTGCAAAACACAGCTTTATTAGGGATGACTTCATGCAGTGAGTGGTATATTTTTCCAATTTTTATTGCAGAACAGTTCACATAATCCAGGTGTTGCAATACAGCTGTAATTCCACAATTATTGCAGTGGAAACTTTATTAACTTAACATTCTTAGGTTTCATGTTTTCATCTTTATTGAACTATACCTGGCATTACTCACTTATTGCAGGCCAGCTCTATGACCACATGCATTGCAGTACATTCAAAGCTGTATATACCTAATGGCAGTTAATATACTACTCCTTTTTGCTTATATGACCATAGTTTGCAAAACACATCTGTACTCACCACACTCATGGCACAACCTGGTTGGGCACCCTGCAAGGGCTTCTAGGTTGTGAGGTCTCTCCTCTGCAGCTATAGGGAGAGAAGCACACCATTATGCATACCTGTCTATCAAACATTCAGATTAGGTATCGGTACAACAATGCAAACAGTACGTACACACTTGTGGGGAATTCCCATCTTGAGGATAATGGATCCAGGTGTTCAGAAGTACCCTCTTCTGTCACTTCAGATCATCAAAATGATGATGAACTTATGTGGTGGATACCTGTAGCACTGGTGAGATTGAATGCCAGCTGGTCCCAGGCTTCCAACTTGTACTCCAATCCTGGTACTGGCCCTGCAGTAGCCGGATGTCATGGTATTTTACAAGGAGTCCAACCAAGACCCTGGACTCCAGAATGCCCCACCGTTGCACCCAGAAGCATGCTCCCTCTCCAACACCTGCCATAGCTCCTGACAGGTTCAAACTCCAACTAGTTCTGTGGTATTCACACCTGTTGCACTTAAATAAGCCTGTTTTCCCACCCTTTATCACCATTGGGCAATTTTTAAAAATGTGATGCTTCATTTAGCACAGCGCAAACTTGATGAGCTCAGCTGAGCAGTGCTTAAACTGGCACTGCTCAGCAATGCTTAGCAGTGAGCAAACTAGCTTAGCTGAGCTGAGCAACACTTAAACTGGCATTGCTAAGCACTGCTAAAATATTCCTTGTGTAAGCAGTTCTTGGCAAGGCTTAGCTAAGCGCAGCAAATCAGAATTTAAAAATGCATCTCATAATCTGTATTTGCCACATAAATGCTTAATAACATGTTTGTTCATGCATACAATATTCAATCAAGGGTTTACACATACATCTCAGGGTGTGTATTTGCAACTAACCTGTATGTGTATTCATACAACCAATCAAGGTTTAATAGTACTTCTCATAAATGAGTATTTCAAAATAAATTTAATAACCTGTTTGTGTAATCATACATAATGTAATCTGGATTTAACATAATTCTCATAATGTGTATTTACAAAGTAACCTTTCTCTGTGTTCAAACCTTGCACCTATGGCTGCCACCATTTGGCTACATGGCCATGTAGTGTGCATCTATATTTTCAGATATATCTCTCCACTATGTTGAACACAGCAGTGCACCATGCAAACATGCTCAGCTATGCTTAAACCTGACCTTTGCATTCATAATTAAATGTTTCTGGTTTCTATTATTAGATGTCTAGCAGATGTCCATTGCTGTACACCATGCAGCACTGCTCAAATACAAAAAAACAAAAAACTTTTTTATTACATAGGCATACATTAATATCTGGCACTTTGACAGTGCAGGGGATGTGTTACTCATCTTCAGACATGGTAACACACTCCCTACACTAATTCAATAACAGTGTTACATGGCTCTCCCTCAGTAACATGCTTTCATTAATATGCATAGTGCGTTACCGAGGGGGTAAAACATACACTGCCACGATACCTTCTGTGTAGGCCTCACACTATACCTACACAGATTTTATTAAATCTCCATGTAAGTCTGGAAAGTTTTGAACTACATGATTATAAGACAGTTGTATAATATTTGTTAACAGATTATTTTGGAACTTTGGATAAATATTTTGTTTTGGAATGTTGCATAAATATTTTGTTTGTTAATCAATTTTGTTGCTGGAATATCCACCTGTATTATACCCTTCTGCACTGGGTGCACAGGGAAAACTCTTCCCATAAACAGTTCACTTTGAACAATTCAGCAATCATGATGATAAACTTAGTAAATAAAACATATAGGCGGGGCTGGTGTACAATGCAGCGCAACTGTAAGCAGTTATAGAGAACACCTTTCAAAGAGAATATGAAACATGGTAAATTTACAGTTGCATTCATGTATACACATTTAAAATTAGGAGGGCGAAAGCAATGTTATGTAGAAAGTAGGTCAGATAAATTTGTAAGTTCATAGATGCTTAATATACTATAAATCTATGAGGTTTTGCATTCCCTTAATAAAAATTATGCCTTATAATTTGCAATATGATTCTCAAATATGGGCCATACAGGTATAGGTTGGGTATTGAAATGTTTCCCCTCTCCATGAGTGCCATTGATACTAAACCAGAGGTCAATATGCAGTTACCCATATATTCACCCAAGCTGCATTTGAATAGAGTAAAATAATTACTTTGCATCTAGTAGAGGAGAAGCTGGCTTCACCAAAGTAGTACTCACTCTGATACTTTCCTATCCCTATAGAATGATCTGTTAGTCTTGCAAAAGAGATTAAGGTCCATTGAGTGAGTGTTTCTGATACCAATGAACTTCCAAATGTCAGCTAGATCTGACTGTGCTTGGTCTTTTGTGGCCCTATATGCACTGCAGAAGTCACCCCTCGGAAGCCTGTATAATAGCACAAAGAGAAACAAGAGTCCAATATGCCTTAAAGATAAAGAATAGGTATTAGAATATTATGCAGCAGTAGTGCATTAAGTAGTATTTTATAGTAGGCAGGAAGTCTGGGGGCTGGGAGGCAATTTGGAACAGCTAAAAAACAATGACATACATTAGGGCTTACGTTTTTATGTTAGAAACGGTATATATACATATATACAAAGAGACAGACAGAGACAGAGAGATAGATAGTGATATAGAGATGTATATCTATATATACATATATTATGAAAAATAAATTCGTTACTTTTATGTATTTTAAACATAAATGTATGCTCACAACCATAAGTATGCCATGACTACAATGACACCATGTATGGGTTTTAGGTTATTTTATGTAAACAGCAAATGCAAGAAACTCTTCTACCTCCTAAATTATTCATATCTCCAGAATTGTTTAACATCTTTTATTTAACATTTGTTTTACTGGAAAAGTCCGACTTGGAATGAAGCCAATCTTCAGTGGAGGCCTGGGGAGAAACACTCTGGATGCATGTCTTTGAAACGTGAGAGGAAACCCACACGAATGCAGAGAGGACATACTGACTCTGCACAGAAGGTACCCCAGCTGAGAATAAAACTGGAGAACTTCTTGCTGTGAGGTGACAATGCTACTGCTGCACCACTGCACTATCCCCATTTTCTCATGAAATATTTAAGGACCATTAATGCATTACTAAGATAATTTCCAAATAAACACAGTATATTGTGCTCCTAAACTGAAAGGCAAGCAAACAGCTGCAT
Source organism: Protopterus annectens (assembly GCF_019279795.1). Lineage (NCBI taxonomy): Eukaryota > Metazoa > Chordata > Ceratodontiformes > Protopteridae > Protopterus > Protopterus annectens. The sequence goes on from NC_056733.1 coordinate 1,675,354,295, forward strand.
CTTGAAATGCAACAAAAATCATTTTGTTGATATTTTACATGTTATAACATTTAAAAATAGTGAAGTTATTTTTATACAGAAATACACATATTTTTAAACTTCTAGACAAAAATAATTTTATACAGTCAATACGCCAGATAACAGAATAAAGTGACTGAGAATAACAAAATGAACATTCCAGATAAAAAATCCCAGCCACTCACAGCTGCAGGTAAAAGGTAAATGTCAAATGAAAATCCAATGAAAAAATCCAATAAGCACAATGATAACAAATATTAAATAGTAAGCGCTTTCGCAGTTCTCCTGACTGCTTTTTCAGACTCCAAACATACAATGCAACAACATATTTAAATATTAAAAACTGACCAATCACAGAGGATTAATCATACACTCATTAAGAATTTAAAAACATATGTTCACATATAATAAGACATTTTAAAAATACAAGAATAAATTCACATAATTTCAGTGTTTAAGTGCATGGGCTTTTATAAATGGTTTGAGAGAAACCATGCTCAAATATAATGAAACATTTTTAAAAATATAAAAATAAATTCACATAATTTCAGTGCTTAAGTGCACGGGCTTTTAAAAATGGTTTCACAGAAACTTTACTATTTAAGCCAGGTGGTTTATCTGCTTTAAAAACATTATTCACTTCTGCTCATTAGCCTCTGTAGTATTTCTCAGATCCCCTCCCCTCATGTTGTCATGTATAATTTCTAGGACAAAAAATTAAAAGCTATGTTCATTCCCTTTTTCCATAACATGGTGTGCTAAAGCATTTTCCAACTTCTTGTTTTTAATATCTCTAAAATGCTCTAGTATCCTTTCTTTTAAAGTGTGGTTAGTTTTACCTATATAAAACATATGACATATTGTACAAAAAGTAAATAAATTAAATTTTTTGTTGTGCAATCTGCATAAAAAATACATTTAATTTTGGTATCCAGATGATGGTGTATAAATTGTCTACCACTAAAAATATGATTAGCACAATGTAGCACTGGAGATGCTAGCACTGCAGGAGAGGGACTTCACATGTTAAAGGCCACATAGGTTAAAATCTGTGGATGTTATAGACTGGCCCCAAGGAAGACACCTCGCCCCCAACATACGATCCAGAGAAGACAATGGACAGTCCAATATGTCATTCATTCTATGCCAGAAGTCACACATATATGCTTCATTCAGTTCAGGAAGTCAGTATTCACTATGTGGATTACCCTCCCAACCACTGTTGAGGTCCTGGTTGAACTCATAACTACCAACACAACTACCTGGGGGTAAAGTGGTAACCATATCTCCTGCAAGCACTGCTACCAACATCCCTATGTAGTGCCTTTTGCCTATGATGGCTAGGGGCATGTTATGAGATGTATGTACCTGGAACAACCACATTTCCCTGATCTACAGTGACCCCATAAACCTGACTATTCTTGTATGGTAATGTTGTCATGGATATGTGGAGGTGAACCCATAGTTTGAGGAAGCGATGTAGGGGGTGTCACATTCTCTGTGAATTAGATAGTCTCTGCAATCACAGACTGTGCCTTCTCATCTCCTCCACAGTCATCATCATCAAAAGCTAAGCATCCTCCAGCAACAGATGGGGTAGTTCCACAGTTTGGTGCCAGATGATACTTCTCACCTGTGAACACACCAAAACAAAACAAGCAACAGTGTATGTATGTCTAAGTACCACAAGTACAAATATAAAAGATATGATTATAACTATTAAAAAAAGATAACTAAATGCATTTATGCCCAGGCCCATACCCTTATTGGAGTATGCATCATTGTGTTACCCCTTGTTAATGTTAGCACTGTTTGGGTGTGCCTAACAAAAACGAAGGTATGTGTCAGACCCCAGCTATCAAGCAACCACAACTCTCCCTCCTAATGTATATTGTCTCCATCTGTGAGGGCAGAAACTTAGCAAACTAAAAGAACAAAAAGTACCTGCAATGACATTAAGAAAGATTTCAGCCTGCATTGACAGCCCTATAAAAAAACACAGTGTCAGTCCACAACTATCAAACAACCAAACCTCTATTTCCTAATGTGTATTGTCTTCAACTGTGGGGACTTTCAATAAGCAAGCTAAAAGAACAAGAAGAACCTGCACTGGGGTTCTGTTGCTTTGGTCGATGAGGAGTATGGTCGACATATAGTTAATCAATTGCATTTGATCAACTATACAGATAGTCGACAAGTATGCAAGATTGACAATGCCCAGGTAGGATAATATTCCCTTTCCATGGGGATTGTGTGATCTCAGATCTGGTATAAATAATTATCAGGGAGTGCAGTGTGGATTTCCCTCTTGCAAAAAACAATGTTTTAAAGTTGCTTGGGCTGAGATTCTTCCTTGGTGCATGTTTCTGTTTTTGATGGAGTGGTTTACCTTCAGTATGTTGATACTCATGTTTGTCAACCAGCTGAAGATAAATTCCTGCACTGAGATTAAGAAACATTTCAGCCTGCATTAACTGCTCTATGAAGGTCTGTGTTAGCCTGCTGCCATCAAGACAGCATACATTATACTCCTAATGTGCATTATCTCCAACTGTGAAGGCAGTCACTAAGCAAGCTAAATGAACAAAGGGTCCCTGCACTAAGGTTAAGAATGATTATTTCAGCCTGCATTAACAGAACTGTATGCTATTGTTTTGAAATTACTGTTACAAATAATCTTAAATCTGCTCAAATAATGTTACTGGAATTTGATCTGTTGCTGTGCTGATCACTATGGGTATGCACTCGTGACTTGGGACATAGTCAGCACCAAACCCTTAACTTTGGTCCCGGTTTAATAGCTCCTTTTCATATATAATCTACATGTTAGTTACTCACCCATTACTAGGGCATCTACCACACACACACACACACACACACACACACACTATCTCTGTTTAGTTTGCTTAGTTAAGTAGGTGTAACATATATTTTCCTTGTTGCATAGAAAGTATCTATCTCCATTCAATAGAGAACTTAATCTATAAATGTTAGATAGCACTGCTTATAAAACTTCCAGATAATAGTGCCTTCTTCAAATGCAATCTGCCTGTTAGTCACCCTTGCATTAGATTAGAGCATCTGACCCCCCCCACCCTCCACAGTATCTCTCTAGTTTTTCTTGTTATACAGCTGTAATATGTATTTTCTTTTCTCCCTAGAAAGACACTTCCTTTAAAAATTTTGAAGTTAACTATACATTTTTAGAGTAATACAAACACCACTAATAAAAACTAAACTTAATAAAAACTATTTTCTACAGTCAGAAAAAAGTTCTCAGTTTGTTTTTTGGGGCCAAACTATAATACTACTGAGTGAACCTGCTCTGCCCCAACCCTCACTGCGTCTGATCTGCTACTCACCATTCCCAGAGTGCTTTGTGGCATTTCAAACACATCCTGTAGGGACTAACGCACCATTATTAAGCTTAGTACTGTCAAGGATTCCCCAGACATGTCACAGGACCAATGGGCTTACCAAAAGTAAGTGGTTTTGCACTCTAAATTTAACTCTGTATTTTCTGTACTAGAAAATCATAACAACTGACTTAAAGGATGTTTAGGGTATTTTGTGATACCAAGGAAAGCTTTAATGTTCTATTTGGCTTAGCTGCAGTTGTTCCTGTGCTAACTGAACGTTGATGGCTTTCATTTCTTCATTTATATGACAGACTATCTCTTTTGTATGTAGATTGATATTCTTAGGAAATACATGGCTTGGTTATGACTGTTAGGTTATTTTTAGACTGAAAGAGACACAATTGATTAATTTAGGCAATGCTGTTTCTGGTCAGACACTTCTGTCTACATTTGTGCTTTAACAAACCCCGGGATTCATGAAGCTCGGCACAAGGACGGTGTTCGCCTTGCGCCGACCATGTGGCATAGAGATGGCGCAACAGCACCACATGCATATTAATGAAGGCATGCTGCCACAACATCCACATGCATAGGAAATGTGTGTGAGTGCAGGGTGCATGTCTAAGCGCTGCACGGAGGCATGAACATGTCGGCTGCAGACACGCAACCTAAAATGCTGACTAGTACAGCCTGTCTCTAATAGTAATCACTCCTGTCAGTGTCCGTGGATACTGAAATGTATGCAAAGCAAACAAGACAGTTTTGCAAACACCAAAATAAAAAGTAAACACAAAGGCACATAGCTGAATATTGAGCCCCCGTCCCTCGAAAAAATGACATTTAAAACACCGTGCCTGTATTCCATTGTAGTGTTAATTGTTATACCAAGTGGAAGTGAAATGTAGCGTGTTTGCATGCCACTGCCCTATGCTAAGCCTAACCTAATGGTTAGGGTTACCACCTGTCCCACTTTGTGAGGGAAAGTCCCTCTCTGGGCAGTCGTGTCCATACCACAAATATTAAAAATGGCAAATGTCCTGCGATTGTAGGACATAATTATGTCCCATATTTTATGTAATAGTTCCATAAAACAGTTATTTCTGTATCTAAAATACATAAATGTTACAAGAAACAGAATAAGCAACTAAACCACTAAAAGAAAAAACTTTCACTTAGGCATAAAAGTAAAGTACTATCCTTTGTACTGACCGTGGGTATGTGTCGGCCTTTAAAATCTGATTTGTGTCCTGAAAATGTCCCACTTTGGCCATTTGAAAAGGTAGCAACCCTACCAATGGTCAGAGCATTCGCTCAATATCTGTCCATTCATGGTCCACGTCATCCCTGTCTGGATGGCCCAAAGATGAATGGGTATTACCCGGGTCTACCTACCATGTCATGAAAGATAGGTATTTGTGTGTACCTATGTGCGTGAAGTACAGCATGTGGAAGATCAAATATGCCAGGGTTGTCCTCACAACCATATTGGTACCAGAGATATGTAGAGTATGCAATGTGTTCTGTTGCCTGTGCCATGGGCCATCAACCAGAGAAGGGATGGATGGTGTGTGTGGAATATGGGGTGGGGGGGTGACGGGTAATGTAATAATTTGCCAAGGGGAGACTGGGTCGATGTACAATAGGTGAACTAGAGGTGTATGAGGGAGCAGTGGATGAATCAGAAAGGAAACCAAAGAACATACATTCACATCCGCAATACACCCTGACAGGCCATACTGCAGAACACAATCCCACAAACATATGAACATTAAAGTGTGTGATACACATGTACACAAATGTTACCAGCTCACACCCACATAATGGCCTGGCCTGAACTGAGCCATCCAACCTCAACACACCTGGATGCATAATTGAATACCCATCATCCCCTCCACAGCACCCCCCCCTTACTGAACATTCACCAAAACCATCCATACTCGGGCTGTTAGCTTGGCGCAGCCATATCTGCACATAGTGAACCCTACCCACATCTAGTAGGTAGTCGCACCCTAGGCAGTCTCAGGCTTGCAAACTAGGTATCCCATGCATGCATAACCCTACCACATTTTTGAATAGCCAGATGGATGGAGTCCGTCGTTCACAATTTTTGGACATCCCTCATGGGATAAGTGTCTGTTCTCAAGATTAGACTTTGTGGCATAACACGATGTATACCCCTGTTGACATCCGGGCAGGCACAAGTCAGATTAACAGTACCTGACCACAACCCTGCTCAGCCTCCACCCTGTCCTGCAGAACTTATGACCCAGGATTAAACACCTGACTGTGATGCACATCTCCCCGTGTGCATTATCAGGAATATATACCTTTCACATGTTCCCATGAAGCTTCCCCATAGCCATCTTCCAAATAGTACATGTCCAGAAATTGTATACCCCATCCAGGTTCCTCATTGTAATGATGTACACAACCTCCTTTATACGGTTGTTACTATACATGGCCATGTATAACTCCAGATTTGTAGTCATATATCTATAAATGTACATACTTACATTCACATAGCTACACATCACAAATACATGCATATAAGTAGTTGTCAAGTATGTGTCCTATTCATAACTATGTATACTTGCAAATGTATACATATGCCTCTCAGAAACATATGAACAGTAACATGTACTATAAATATGTACACCAACCGACTGTCACATATGTTGCCAGTACTGTGGAATGCCTGTAGTAAAGTCATATATCCTAATTACCATCCATACAGAATGTATCATGGATGGTTTAGTGGTAGAACCAGTGACTATGCTGTTCCTGCTCCCAGGTCCAAGCCATGCAGTGGTTGCTAATTTTAAATGATGCCCACAATAATGGCAGTTAGAAATAGGGTGATTATGGCACCTTAATGCAGACATAAGCAGGTATGCACGACGGTAACTGGCAGTCATTCATCAGTATGGGAAATGTAAACAAGCATGTAAGTGTATATGCATGTGAATGTACAGACAGATATATATATATATATATATATATATATATATATATATATATATATATATATATATATATATCCATAAAGAATGAACATGGACACAATAAAGCAGTCATAATGAATGTGAAGGGAAACGGCAGCAGAATCCCCCGTAGTATTTAGTGCTGTCATATCAAGCCGCCCAGATGTGAGAAAACCTCCTGCATTCCCAACCACAGGTAGAATACTAACAGTGGAACTAAATGTGTGCATGTGCTAAGTCTGACTTTCAAACAGGTACAGGGCAGTCCCAGTCACCATTCGGACAAGCCAAACTGGAAAACTAATTGAACACCCTGACCATTATATGAATGTATGTCCCAGGGCTATAACTTTGGGACGTCTGAATATACTTGGAGTGAGCCAACATACAGGACATGTCCAGAGCAGTAGGGATTGGAGCATGTGTAATGGTGTGGTTTATTTCCGAGCAGAGAATGGATGACTGCTGTGTTAGTGTTGTTTTGTTGTTCTTGTTCTGGTAACTATGAACCATGGATATACATGCAAATAAGGCAGCACAGCAATAGTGTAGTAGTTAGAGGATCCGCCTATCAAGCAGACATTGCCAGTATGACTGCAGCACACACCATTTGTGACGCGTAATCTGTATACGAGCATATCTTGCTAATTGTATGCTGTATAACGATATAATACATTGAAATGTGAACTGGGGTGATGTATCACAGTAAGAATGCAGAAGGTGTCTGCGTGACGGGAAACGGCAGTTAAACAGAAAACCACTGCCATTAAGTGTTGTACTCACCCTTTGTCAAACGGCCCTTGTTCTGCCCTTGTTCTGCCTAGCAACACAATAAACCACCTCAGCCAGGCTTGACGCCAGGACCCTACACATCATAATCAATATGATTCACCACTAAGCCACGGCAGTTATACCTAACTCTGATGTTATCACAAACATAGCAGACAGCACAGTCATTCAATAGTATGATCAAAGTAATTAATCCTGTAGAGTACACACACACACACACACACACACATATATATATATATATATATATATATATATGTATATATATAGATATAGATATAGATATATATACAGAACAAACATGGGCACAAGAACGCATTCATAACAAATGCAAAAGAAAACAGCAGCAGAACACCCGTATTATCTAGTGCTTGACATATCAAGCTGGGCAGAGTTGAGCAAAACCCCTGCATCTCTAACCAGAGATAGGATGCTAGCAGTGGCACTAAGTCTATCCATGAGGTGAGTCTGACTTTCAAATGGGTGCAGGGCAGTCCCAGTCCCCAGTCGGACAAGCCTAAAACCTGATGACCATATGAACACCCTGGCCATCATATGAACGTATGTGCCAGGACTATAGGCTTGTAACGTCGGAATATACTTGGAGTGAGTCAACATGCGGGATGGGCTCAGAGCAGTAGGGAATAGTACATGTGTAGTGGTGCAGTTTTCCTAACTGGAGAATGGATGCCTGTTTTGTTAGTGATGTGTTGAGGTATGTGTACAGATAACTATGAACTATGGGTATACATATAAATGAAGCAGAATACCAATAGTGTACTGGTTAGAGCATCCGCTTAATGAACAGGCATTCATGGTTCAAGTTCGACTATAGCACATATCATTTTCCATGTGGAATGAATGTCGTCCTGCTGTAAAACCGACATAATAACATGCAAAAGTGAACTTGAGTATTGCATGGGACTTTTTACCAGATCATTTCAATCAAAGTCGTACTGTCATAATGAATAAGGCACAAGTAAGCACAAATAAGTGGCAGTAAACATACATAACAAACAGTAAGCATATGTGACTGCACTTGCGCGGGTGTAAGCAGCGCCCAGCATAGATAGGACATGTATATGAGTATGTACAGATGTAATATATATGTATATATAGATATATATATATATATATATATATATACACACACACACACACACACACACACACACACACACACATATAGATTTATATATATATATATATATATATATATATATATATGATGAATGAACGTCGTAACAAGAAAACATAGACAAGGGATGAGAAGGGAATCAACAGCAACTATAGTATCATAGAGTGCTGTCAGTCTATGCCATATCACGCTGGCCAGGAGTGAGCAAAGCACTGCTACTCAAACCACAGACAGGATACTACCAGTGAGAGTATAATAGTTGAATTGCTAAGTCTACTTTACACACAGACAGAGGGTAATCCCTGCTGGGACTACCCAAAAATTATTTAGAGCGTTTAGCCCTCCTACCATTACACAAGCAAGGGCTGGTATGTTCAGAAACTAAATGGTGGGAGAGCCTGAGAATACATGAGGTGGGACAACATATGTGTAGGGCCCCTAATGCTCTGGAGAGGGCAATGTTTGGAGGTGTGTCATGGCTGCGATAACAAGTGGTTAATAGAAGTTACGCATGTAAGTTGAACACGGGTGGAGTGGAGGAACTATGGGTATGAAATTATGGAACTAGGCATGCCAGGGTTGGATAGCTGGTTCTAACTGGACCGCCTCGTGGAAGTCAGTGAGTTCGTAATAGGTATATATGTATACACATGGGCAGACATCAATATGTATAAATACATTCTCTGTAACACATGCATTCCATTTGTAGACATAAATAATAGGAATGTGCACATACAAACATCAACAGTAGATGGAATAATAGGCTGTGCAGAAGAGGGACTGGACAAAACTGATACAACAAAGAGGCGTGTACAGTGTCCTAAGTCAGTGCTGTGCTGACGATAATCAAATGTAAGGGCTTCCCCACACATGGAATCATTCCTGTGATCTGCCCACTATGGCAACGCCAAGTACTAAACTGGTCCAATTGTTAAAGAAATACGCTGAACACGTACATAATTAGGCTCCAATGTGTAATGTGTGCGATACCTCATAGTCATACATATTAATGAATTGTAGCGTCATGTTACCGGGAGTAAGGATGTAATGAAGTATAGTCTAATCTTGCCATAAACACTTGCATGTTCCATGTGAGGCAGCCAAATAATTGCAAATAGTATTCCTTTGGTTGCTCACGTCACCAATGTTTGTAGACTAAACGTATGGGAGGTCTGAGGATACGTGGAATGAGTAAACCAATGGGATGGCTCTATAGGAGTAGGGTGTGGCCAGTGTGTAGTGGTGTTGATACACTGTGAATCTGAGAGGAGAATGGATGACAGCAGTGTCAGGGAGGCGTTGGGATGTGTTTGGGGAACCAGGAGCCATGGGTATATGGGTAGATATGCATATGGAGCGGCACAGCAATAGTGCATTCGTTAGAGCAACACCCTAACGAACAGACATTCTCATACCGAATCACACTGGATCACATTCCAGTTACCATTGGTAGTCTGTACGTGAACATATTGCGACATCTGTCTGCTGTATAACGTGCTAAATACCAGTTACAAGATAGCTGGAGTGAAGTGTCCGTGTGATGCACTATTATGCAGGTGAAGCATATATAAACACCATTACGCACGTGTAAGTGCATATGCGTGGGGTATGTATTGGTTTACAGACACACACATAGAGATATATATATATGGTTGCAGACATACATCTATATATATATATATCTATATATATATATATATATATATATATATATATATATATATATATACACACATATATGTACATATATACATACATAAATACGTATATATATATATATATATATATATATATATATATATATGTGTGTGTGTGTGTGTGTGTGTGTGTGTGTGTGCGTGCGAAGATATGCAGAGATATACAGCTATGATAGGAAACAGCACACAGGAATGACATATGTTCACAGCCTATGCCAATGGAAGTGAAGATTCCAGGCAAGAGACATGACATACACACCATGCCGCATTGGTTGTAAGCCTGTTTGGCTACCAATATGCAAGTATTGCACTGGTAAAGCAATGTAGAGGCTAACCGAGTGTAAGAAGCTGTAACCAGAGGTTAGCATTGCTTAACACCGCACAAACCCACGCACACCCGCTCACAACTGCTTTAATGTGCCTTACTCCCTCTGCATCCAGTGGCCTTGTTCTGCCCTGCAACCAAATAAATGGCCTCTGCAAGGCTCGGAACCAGGACCTTGCACACACAATTAATGTGATTTACCAATACGCCATGGCAGATATACAGACAATGGACAGTAACACAAACATATCATACAGCGCAGTCATTCAACAGTATAGGAATGTATCCCATCATGTAGATGTATATTTGAGTGTTTATGTCCAGCATATAGGTACATATATATATATATATATAGAGAGGCATATCAGGAACATACCATGTGGCAACAAAGCATTACAAACAAATGAAATGGGAAACACCGGCGACACCTGTATTATGTAGTGGTGTTGTCCTATGTAATCTCAAGACTGCCTCAGGCAGACATGTGTCATTTTACACACAAACAGTTGCACATTGGTCATATACATCACTCTGTGCATGTAATGTACATTAACAAATTACCTGTCCAATTATTATGTGTGAACAGTACTCTTGCAAGGTGCTGTGTGCAACATCATCATCATGATAAAGGTAAATGGGGTAACCATAGAGGTACCAGTAGTGTTGTGTGTACAATGGGTTCATCCTCATCACATGTACCTGGACCATTTAGGAGTGATGTGCATACCAGGATCGTGCACCTGAGGGACAGGGGTGAGGATAACAGGAGTATGTTGTGATGCATATTACAAGGGTTACATGTGTCCAGTGGGCACGTGTGTGAAATGGACAGCTATGTATAGGGCAAATATTGTCCTAGGAGCTGATTGGCCTTATGTTTCCGTAGGGTGAGGGTCAGATGTGGGGGAAGGAGAGTAGGTATGGCCGTGGAGGATAGGTAGGGTAGGATCACAGACAAGACAGCATACAGGGTCAGTATATGACATATGTTGGGGGATATACCTCAGATGGGGATGTGCGTTCAGCATTCACAAGCCCATGGGAACAGTGGGATGGAGGTCCCCAGCCATGGGCAGCTGCCACTGCACCTAAACAGCTGCAAAGGAGCCTGTGCTGGGGGCTGTCCAGGAGGGGAAGCATCACCCTGTAAATGTGACACTCTGCCCTTGAACTTGTGTATCTGGCTTCGGAACCCCTTAGTGAGCCCCCAACGCAACATGTCCGGGACCGCACAACAGCAGACATGTACCTGTCTGGTCCTGCTCCCAGGGGGGACATGCCCCATCTTCAGTGGTGGTACCACGTAAAGGTGGTGCAGAGCCAGGAGAGGTTGAGGTCCAAGGATGGGCTCTGGATGTGCTGGTGCCCGGTGCCATGGTCAGCTGATGTGAGACAGGAGGTTCTGCTGGGACCTCCCAACCCATACAGCCTATGGAGTTGCAGTTTAAACCCACATATGGCTTAGTGATAGACAACAGCATACAGGATTACCTACAACAGTATGCATAGATATCACCATCAACGCAACGCAACAGATGGTATACATTTGCTGAGGGAGCACAACACATGCATATATACTGCATGATATCTATACAATGTGTAGTAGATGTGTGACCACAGCTATGAACAGTTGCCCATTATTGGCATGTCACTGGGAACTCCAGACAGTGTCTGTCATACAACTATTTCATGTGACATATGTCCAGTCAGGGATGCGATGGCAGTAACACATCCCTATCATCATGTACTGTCTGCAATCCTTACACTATGCTCCTGCTGTTCACAGATGTGTGTTCAGTGTGTAACACATGTAACCAATGGTTCCACACACTGACCAGTTCACAGATGGCCCTACAGATGGGGGTCCCTCATGAACAGAGTACTGTCATGTCTGTATTAAAACATGCAGAATAGCCATTACCACACAAAACATGTTAAGCAGGTAGTAGTCTCAATGCAGCATAGCTACACTTACATGCTGTAGTCATGTGTGGCACATCATCCTCCTGTATTTAGGCTATTTCCCACTGTGTATGATGTTTGAAGTACATCCCGATATCATCTGTGATGCCGTTTCAGAACACCACATCCAGGTACCACTCACAGTGACTGTCATGGCCAAATACCAACATGTTTTTCCTAGATAATGTACTGTGTTTATCATGCAAATGGCTATGGGAACACCATCACAGCCATTCCACATGCAATGAGCTAGAGGAGGACTGCAATAGGTGCAGAGGCCATCACCTGATCATGTCCATCACTTACAATACCCATGCTGCTGCTGAGCAGGTGTACACCTCCACATTCACCAGAAAGTGTGTGGGTGGGACAGGCAAAGTACACCACAGAAGGGCTTGGAGACTAAACCCTAAGCATCATCTGCCACATGCCTAACAGTACAGGGGTCAAACCCCTGACTGACTAGTCATTACTATTACATGTGCATGAAGATACAACATGTGCCACAAAGCCAGCATGTTGCTGTTCTGTAAGAGCATATATGTGTGTAGGTGAGGGACATCTGCAACAGAGATATAGCACACATACTTTAGGTGTAGCACACATGGCTGTCCACATAAATGGATGCCATTGTCACCACAACCACACTCTCTAATGGACTTGCATTGACACTCTTTGCCAGGGCCACAAATACACAACCTCACTACTTAGTTTGCCACACTGCAGTAATGCACAGGACTACATGCACCACAGGGGATATCTGTAGGTTCTATGGGCTAGGGCATGTGAAAGTGTTTGACATCTGTTGGTATACCAGTGAGGGTTATACTGGGAATGACTGTGGTTGGGAGCATCATAACCAACATGCAGACACAAGGTGCCAGTACTGGCATGCATGTATGCATTGCTTTATGGGTTTGTAGTGGTTGGCTGTGCAAGATGGCTGTATAAGGCTGGGTTAGGGGTAATCCTTGGCATTGCATCACCTGACAATGGTGTGCAGTGCGGTACAGGGGTGTTGTGTCTGCAGTGTCTCACACAGATGGGTACTGCTTGATCTGCCCTGACATCCTGGTTACCAATGTGTATGGGCATAGCTTTGCAATGCATGCCATGTCTGTGTTTGAAAGTCCTTCACATGGACATTGCCTGGGATGTGCATGTCCCACAATACTGTACAGTGACATGTACAGGTGTACCTGGTTTGGCAGGCACATGTTGTGTACACACACTGTTATCCTCCAATATGCCAATACTGGCCAGGTGTGGAGAAACCTGCTTATAGGTTCATAGGTTCATACTAGGCTATCTGCCCTAGGGCATTTATAAGCCTAGCCAGAGTGTGTTTGGATTTCGCCACCCATTTTAAATTAATTTTGCTATGCCCTTTTTCGAGGTTAGTATACTGTGCCTCTGTCTAACAGTGACACAGAAGTGATACCCGGGGTAAACCTATGATCTCCCATCCTCTCATCAAGATTCCTCTTGAAGAGTGTCAATGAGAGACTCTGCCTAACCTGGACTGGGATTTTATTCCAGAGTGAAGGGAGCCTCTGGGTTATGAATTTGTCCCTCCAGCATGTCCTATGGCTCAATGGTATTTGGATTTTCTGAGGTGCAGCATGTCCATTAATTCCAGGTTGGACATTGCTTTATATGTCAGGCACAGATCACCTCTGAGCAGGCGGTATGCCACTGAATAGAGCTGGAGTTTCTTTAACCGGGCAGCATATGGCATCTGTTTGAGCCCTTTGATCCTCTTGGTGAGGTACTTTTGGGGTCTTTCCAGTTGCTGCAGGTGTCTGGTAAGGTATATCCCAAAAGGGGCATTGTACTCAATTATGGGCCTGATGAGTGATGAGTAAAGAGGCACAATGACCTCCCCTGATCTAGATGTGAATCCGTTCATGATTAGGTGGGCTATATAAAATGTTTTTCTAACCACTTTGGCCACGTGGTTGTCAAATGAGAGATTGCTATCAACTTGGGTCCCCAGGTCCCTAATTACTTTTTCTGTACTTAATGGATTACCACCTATGTGGTAATTTGTGGCGTTTAGCTTGAGGCCATGGCTCTGGCACCAGTTGTCTGTTTCTATGAGGCCCTTTTGGAGGATGCTTGTGTCGGCTGGAGAGTCAATTATGGCGCCCAGTTTGCAGTCATCTGAGAACTTGATCAGCCACAGTCCTTCCGTGTTGGCCTGTACCTCCGAGAAATATATACCGAACAAGAGATGTCCCAGGACTGAGCCTTGTGGGACGCCACTTGTAACTGGTTTGGAGTCTGACATGGCTCCAGCAATTCTAACCATGTGGGTTCTGTCCTTGAGCCAGTTTGCAACCCATCTAGTGACATAGGGGTTGCTGTACGCCACTCTTTGGGTGCATATCCTGTAGTAAGGCTGAGATTGAACAGTAGTTTTATGTTTGGGTTTAGCTCTTCTTATAGTTCATGTAGGATGCAGCCCAGGACACCGTCTGGTCCCATTGATGCTGTGTTTTTTGCTTTCGAGAGGGCGGCTCTTACCTGAGCATCTGAGATGTCAGGGGGGCAGCACTCTGCTGGGATAGATATTTGCCCTTTTGGTGGGGAGGAGGGGGAGAAGTTTGCGCTGAACCTGTCAGCTAGGATGTTGGCAATGTCTGTGGGTTCAGTGTATTTTTTATCATTTTGGACTAATTCTGAGCATATCTGGGAATTCCCACCCAGGTTCCTAACATAACTAAAGAAAGCCTTGTGATTATCCTTAGCGTCCTGTGCAATTTTTCTCTCAAAGCTGGCCTTAGATGATTTTATGAGTGCCCATAGTTTTTTGCTAATACTGATCAGAGATGCCTTCCCTTTTTGGGATTTTGCTCTATCATGTAGTAGCTTCCTCCTTCTATTGTATAGTTTGTTTATGGATAGGGTCCACCAGACAGGACGTCTGCCTTTGGAGGATTGGGTCTTGGTTTGATTTGGGATTGCATGATACATGCATTCCTGAAGGTGTTTATAGAATGCATTTATAAAGGATTCTGCGGTCTGGGCCATATTTTCCACAGGCCTGGGGGCTTTGAAGGATTCCACCTCGGTTTTGAGGAGTGTGAAATTTGCTTTAAAGAAGTTTTTCACTGTGGTTTTCTGAGCAGGGGGTGGGGTCGGGATGTGAATATCCAGTGAGCTTAGTTTATGGTCTGATCTTACCAGTGAGGGATACACTTCTGGTCTGGAGCATAGATTCCCCATGTTGGTGATAATCAGGTCCAGTATGTTTTCCCCTCTTGTGGGAGGGGTAACAAGTTGTTCCATAGCATTTGAGTTTATAAATTCTAGGAACCTTTGGGCTAGGGTGTTGGAGCTAGAGTAATGCTCCCAGTCTATGTTTGGGTAGTTGAAGTCACCCAATATAATGGTGTTTGGAGAGACCTTCATATTTTCCAGTGTTCTCAGGAAGGCCGAGTGGGGTTCCTGGGTTTGGGAGGGTGGTCTGTAGCAGGCTATAAACTGGAAGGCAGTTTTACCCGCTGTTAGTTGCACATGGATAGTCTCTGGTGCTTCATGCTGTGCCACCAACCTGGAGGTGTGGGTATCTTTGATGAATATTGATACTCCCCCTCCTTTTGTAGTTCGGGCCAGGTTTTGGGGCCGAAAAGCATGGTATGAGGTATAACCTGGTAGTGCTGGGGTGCTCCCTGGAGCCTTGAACCAGGTTTCTGTTACTGCACAGATATTGATGTTCTCCATGTTAAGGAGAGTTTCGAGTGGATGCATCTTGAGGTTTAGATTTCTTGAGTAGCATTACTCTTAGTTTCTTATCCCTTGTGATGCCTATGGTGGTAGGTTTGTCTTTTGAGCCTTGCCTAAAAAAGGCACTATGGGGGTAGAAAGAGCCTTTGCCAATATCCGAAAGCCCAGGGGTGACGGGTGCAAGCCGTTCCTAGCGAAGCATCGTGGCTTGTCGAGCATGTCATCCCAGGCTGACAGGCATTGGATCCCCTTTGAATGACACCAATACTTAAGCCAATTGTTGAAATTGATCATCTTGTCTTCATATTGTGGCATCATTCTTGGTGAGGGTAAGATGCTACTCAAGGTTAGGGTCATACCGGCCTGGGCTACATGCTCAGAGAGCTCCTCTATGTCTCTTTTCATGTAGTCCAGGGAGGGACGTCTCAGGTCATTCACACCAGCATGGACAATGACTGAGTCATATTTGTTCTTGCCTTGGAGTGACCTGAGTGCTTGTGTTATGTGGCGGATCCTAGCGCCTGACAGGCAGCTCACTGTGACCTTCTCCTTGTTCAGCCTGGTGAGTGGGACGTCAGTGTGCCTGATGATAGAGTCACCTATTACAAGTGTATCAGGTGTGTTGTTTAGCCTTAAGGGCTGTGACTGTTCGGCACACTGCTTTGTGAGCTATGTGTTGCACGTGTTTTGTTTTGGGGTAGCGGTTGCTCGGGTGTCTGCTTTGGAGGTCTCTGCTGCTTAGGCAGATTTTTATTTAGAGCCTCCGAGTATGTTTTTGTGTGTTTATGTGTTTGGTTTGCTCTCATGGTAGGTCTATGTGAGACTAGAATTGTAGTGAGTGTGGTTTCCTTCTCCTCCTGACTGGTTACGCCAGTACTGAGTTGAGAGAGCTTAGCCTCCAGTTTGGATATATGGTTGCATCTCTCACATGTGTTGGAATTTGTTGGGAGGAGGAGAGGATTGTCTGTGTACATGAGGCAGTTGTAACATTGCCTCAAGATTCCCAGATTCACCAGCTGGACTGGAGAGGAGATTGACAACTGACCTTTGGACATGCTAGAATAGTATTGGGAATTCCTTTATAATTGAAAAAAAAGGGCCAATGGGGAACAAGGTACTCAAGAGGAGTTTGTGAGGGTGTAGTGCTTTTAATTTTTTTAGTGCTGACTTATATAATTTCTTTAGTGAGCAAGTGCCAGGTAACTTAAATGCAATGTGTTACAGGTAACTTAAATGCAAAAACGACAAACAGTAACTTTCTTTCAAGTGAAACAAGGAAATAAGTACAGTAAAAATCAAGAGAAAAACAAGTTGAATGGTAGGAGAAAGCTGAAAAAAGCAAATACGAGTAATGTAATGCTAAAGCAACTAAAAACTTTAATATGGTAAGCGCTTTCAGTGGTAATAATATTCCACCTTCTTCAGACCCAGAACAACATAACAATGATACTTATATAGCTTGTAGTTAATTGTCAATTAGTCATTCAATCAACCAATAAAAATAAAACCATATAGAAATACAATATTTAAACAGTATAAAACCTGCTCTAAAAAGTTACAATGTTAAATACGTAATAGTCAATTTATAAATGACATTAAATATATATGTATAACATATATAAATATTATACTACAAAATAACATTTTAAAACCTACTAGGGCTAAACTGAAAATTTATAATATATGATAATGACATAAATTTACTGTAAGAACTAAAATATTTATCTAAGTAAAGTCACATAAAAAATATAGTGATATGTAAAACATATATATTAAATAATTGCATGCTGGTTAGAGACAAAAGTCTGATCATAATAATACTGAATATATGACCAAAAACAGAGTCCATATTTATATATATATATATATATATATATATATATATATATATATATATATATATATATATGAAACTATGTAAATATTACTATGTTTCAAACTTAATCAACGAAGAAATACAATATCAAAATCGAAACGTTTTATGCAAAATTAATATGTTATCTATTTAAAGCTCTTAATTTTAACACGCTTTTAATAGACACAAATTCATTTAAACCAGGGAAAATGTATGCAGCCATTTTGATTTGCCAATACAACTCATTTTGTTCTAATAAAAATTGCCAAGGCCCTCCTCTCAGGTCCAAAAGTGTTTGGTGTACAACCAAAAATAAAAACTCATGTGTTGGAAATTGTAAAATATGCCAAGCAAGAGCATTGTTAACATCTCCTTTACTAACAGCATAACAATGCTCGTATATTCTTTGTTTTAATTTCCGCTCGGTCTTACCTATATAAAATGAGGGACAAACCTGACAGGAAGCTGCATATACTACAGCTTTGGACTCACAATTAAAGGAGCCATTTATTGTGTACTGTTTGTTATTAATATTGATGTCAGTAGTCACTTGAATGTGTTTACACTGTGTGCAATGCCCACATTTGCACATACTTTATGTACCTGCTTGTTCGTACCTAAATGCTCATTCTTATGCCTTTCCAACAAGTTTTTAAGATTAAAACCCCTTCTAAAAGGGGTCTGATACCTAGCTTAGTGCAAATGGATGGTTCTTCCAAAATTAATGCCCAATTCTTTATAAAAATCTCTTTGACTCTTGCCATGTCAGCTGAAAAAGTAGATAGGAAACTAAGATGTAATAACGTGACACCGTCATCGTTTTTGTCATGCTGTTGTGTAATTAAATTAGTGTTGGTAGTAATGCCTTCCTTGTGTACTCTACTAGTTAAAATAGGTTTAAACCAACCTGTTGATCTCTTATCTTTAACTTCTGTAAGTGTTTCTAGAAATAGTTTGATAGGATACCCCCTACTTATGAACATGGACTTCATCTTGTTGCATTCTAAGTCAAAGTCAGCATCTTCAGTAACCATCCGTGCAGCTCTCCCCAACTGGCCTTTAACAATTGCCTTTTTCTGGTGATATGGATGTTCACTAGTGTAGTGCAGGAAGGCATTAGAGTAGGTAGGTTTCCTATAAATGGTAGCTTTATACTGCTTGTTATAGCTGTCATTAGTCAGTTGTACATCAAGATATGTTATACTATCTACCCCTACTTGATAAGTGAATTCAAGAAAATTGGTTTTGTTGGTAATATGTTGTATGAATCCTTCAATCTGTTGGATATCACCTTGCCATGCCAGACACATGTCGTCTTGGTATCTGGTGTACCATAGTACATTTTCCTGAAAAACACTATCAGAGAACAAAAAATTATGTTCCCAATATGCCATGACACTGTTGGCGAAACTGGCACCACATGGGGACCCCATGGCTATCCCTTTATTCTGTAAAAATATATTCTTATCAAACATAATATAGTTATTAGAAAGAATCAGATCCAAAAGTGTTTCAACCAGACATATTTTATCATGCTCTACGTTCTTGTACAACATAAATTCTCTCACCCATTCTATACTCAATTGGTGGGGGATAACTGTGTATAGATCTTTTACATCGATCGTAACAAAAATATTGTTGTCCTTATACTCCCAAGTTGTTAATATTATCCAGGAAACTCCATGAATCATGACATATTTGTAATTCCTGGTTAATAAGTGGTTTAAGAATACTATCTACCAATTTAGCACAAGCAAAAGTAATCAAACCCCTACCATCAACAATGGGTCTAAAAGGGGGGTCCTGATATCCTTGTGTAGTTTTGGGGTCCCAAAAATAGTAGGAATTCTAGGTGCTGCCATAGACAGATACTGAAAGGTGTCTATATCAATAGACCCTTCCAGAAATAAATCATCAAGAGCAGTTCTAATGTGCCTGTATGCAGTATTAACCTGATGTAAACTAGCAGGGGTATATACCTCAGTGTCCATGTGTTCACGCATCTTACTAATGTAATTAGACTGATTCATAAACACGATGCCCCCTCCCTTGTCCGGCTTCATAACTCTAATACCACAATTGTGTATCAAATCAATGTATTGTTTGTCCTCAGAAACAATGTTAGTGTGCATTAATCTAACATGAATATCATTATCTGAAAGTCTCCTTAAATCTATCTCACACATTTTTTCAAAGGACATTAATGTGGGTACAAGTGGGGGGTTAAACAAGCTAGAGACTCGTAGAGAGTTCACAAGTGTAGAATTGGTCCCCATCAGAACCGCTAAATTCAATTTGCGCACATACATTTTAAGATCAACTATCATTTTTACAAAATTAGTTTTTTGGTGAGGGACAAAGGAAAGACCTTTAGCAAAGAAATCAACCATATTTTGATCTACAGTTATAGCAGTATAATTGAAAATTTTAAAGTCACTGTGTGTGCTCAATAAAATTTCTGGTTCATTAGGTGCAATTGATGTTATCTCCTCCTCTTGTTCCTCCAATTGTTATTACAATTCTCTTGCCGTCTCGGGTTCGATTGGTTGTTCTGATTGTTGTGGTTTGAATCCCTGTCCACTTGAAAAACCTGGTTATTAGTAGTTGAACTAGAGCCATTAACATCATTCAACTGCTGCTGGTTAAGTTGTGTTTTGTTATTTCTTATTCTTTCACTTCTACGTAAAGGTTCTTCCAGATGAGCATTATGGTGACAGGAGTTATTGGGACAATTGCTATTAGGTACAAAGCCAGGTCTAGAACCCATATAATCTTGAATACCATTCATGTGGGTAACTGGCGGGGGGGGGGGGCAGGATATCCCTTGTTATGGACATAAGCCTGTACATCTCTATCAATTTTTTTCTTTTTAGTGGCTAACAGTTTGTTAATGGTAGTATCAATACTTGAATAAATTCTGCAATAGTCATATTTATACTGTTCAAAGTTGTGATCCCCACAAATAGAATGTTCCATTATTTCAAGTTCAGTTTTGAAAGTAGCAATTTCAGTATTGTAAAAATTGACCAAAGTTTTAATGAATTCAGCTGCTTGCCTGTCAAATAATGCTAAAAGTTCCTTATGAAAAACAGATTCAGCAATTAAACCTGCAGGGACGCGTCACTGTCTAAGCCCTTTGGGAATGATTTTCTTGTCTAAACATTCAGTTAGATAGGCAACTTCAAGCTGCAGTTTGCGACATTTAAAAAGTTTTTGGTCAAATGCATTGAGCAAATCAGTTATATTACTCACATTATGACGTTGGTTGACTCCATTTTGGTCGTTCACTGTGTGAATAAAGAAGTTATTATGATCCAAAAAAACAGCCATGCTTGGGATACTATTAACAGCATTGGAAACATTGTTACCAGCAGAACGTTCCCCTATTACATTCACTTCTTGTCTGGGAGCAATGATAACTTCCTGTGTGCCTTCCCTAATACTTCCTGAAGGTAAACAAGGCTGCACATCGTTGGTACTCGGACTTGCACTTCTATTGTGGGAACAGGGTAAATTGAGTCCTTGATTTGTAGTTTCTGCCATACTTGAGGTGTTGACCATTCTTGTACCTTGCTCAAACTTCTGGGAAAGTGCCTCAACTTTCCCAAGAAGCATGTTTACCAATATAGTTAAATTCCCAACAGCATTTGCTTTGTTGGAGTTGCTGTTATGACTGTGACCCATAGTAGCATTAAATTCCTCAGATGTTGATGGAAACAGTAGTTGCGAACCACTTTCCCCATCTCCACTCCCACTCGCCATGATATCCAACAAAAAAACCAAGAAAACCAAAAAAACTACTAAAAATCAAAAGAAAAACGAGTTGAATGGTAGGAGAAAGCTGAAATAAGCAAATACGAGTAACGTAATGCTAAAGCAACTAAAAACTTTAATATGGTAAGCGCTTTCAGTGGTAATAATATTCCACCTTCTTCAGACCCAGAACAACATAACAATGATACTTATATAGCTTGTAGTTAATTGTCAATTAGTCATTCAATCAACCAATAAAAATAAAACCATATAAAAATACAATATTTAAACAGTGTAAAACCTGCTCTAAAAAGTTACAATGTTAAATACGTAATAGTCAATTTATAAATGACATTAAATATATATGTATAACATATATAAATATTATACTACAAAATAACATTTTAAAAGCTACTAGGGCTAAACTGAAAATTTATAATATATGATAATGACATATATTTACTGTAAGAACTAAAATATTTAGCTAAGTAAAG